>NC_090439.1:160710994-161021581 GCF_031143425.1 Pleurodeles waltl | reverse complement strand
CGGAAGCAGTGCTCCACAGAGCCATGCAGAAGGGTTCCTGTCCTGTCATCATTAACTTTGTAATCTGTTTAGCTGGAATAGTCTCCCTTTCGACATGTACACTACTACAGGTTCAGCAGTAGTACACCTAGAGTTAAAAGCATGAGCACTTTAGTAACAGTGGTCAAGAAAGAAGTTAATTAGCAAGTTGTGAGTCAACCAATTTGGAGCTTAAGTCAATTGGGTAGATTTATCTCGAAATTCTTGCACGAAAGATGTGATCCACCTCTGTGCTGGAGGCAAACGTTTTTGCCCAGCCAAACAAAGAGTGCAAAATTGGTGGTGCTTCTAGAGAAAAGAGACTCTGTACTCTACTCCCTTAGTTCTAGCTAGTTTACCAAGAAGTACTGTAGTGTGGTCAGTTTTATGTATCCTTTGCGCGTTAGCTTCAGGCTTTAGGCCTTTGTGCACTTTGCCCTGGATGTATTTTATTCCTTTGCTCGTAGCTTAGAGCCTCTGTGCACTTTGCTCTAAATGTTTTTTATTCGACTTCGTACTGTTATTTTTCAAATAACCATTTCTACGGTCTTGTTTTATTTTTTATATCACACTGTTTAGCCTACTTCAGCACTGGAGTTTTCAATAACACATTCTTGTTCACTCTGTGCTTCAGTCAAGGATACAGTCTGGTACATTGCCAATAGACGTGGTAGGAGTTTAGTCTTTGGCATCCTTGCGTAGGGACATTTTGTGATCACACAGACATGTTAGTTATAAAAACTCTTCCTTGTCCCAATACACGCAAGAGGGAGATTCCGACCAGGGAATCACAACTAGACGCTGACTGCCTCGTTGCAGATGCTGAACCAGATCACAGGCCTTTGCTCAGGTATGAGGGTTGATGGCTTCCCAGGGAATCTGAAAGGCAAGTTAGAAGCTTAACATGCTGTGCTCAAAATAGAACTAGCTGACAGAGAGTAGAAATTATTAACACCATGATAGCGTTATTCTTATGTTTCACTCTCCTCGTGACTTTCAATCCTACTGTGTTGTATGGTTCTGGTTATTGCGGCTCACGCCTTATTATGTAAAATGCAGTCGTTTTATTAAAACAATCTATAAAACTCAAACTGCCTTTGTCATTTGTATATGAGATCATACTATAAATGAGAGAGCTGGTTTGGATTTGAGTGACCACGACTTCCCTGAGAAGTTCTAAAGATGTCATGCGCTCGGCTGCCCAATCATCTTTTCCCCTTGGAAGAGATGAGGCACTGCTAGATAGCCGGAGCAAAACCGGATTTGGGGTGACAGTGGTCCTTCCGAGTGGGTAAGACTTAGTCCCCCACACTAGGAACAACCCTGCTACCTAGAAATCCAGTAGTCTCATTTAGGTAATGAGAGCCCATGCGACAGTACAGTGGTATGTAACCTAACTGCAACTTTCCCCACTTGAATTTGTTAATTGAGTACAAGATGCTCTCTCTGAGTCAAATCCTGTTGGCAGGCAGTGCGGGCGTTTGTGTGGAGTCTCTGGACCTCAGATGGAACAGCACTTCCTCACTGGAACAACCCAGAGGATCCAGCTCCCATCATTCACCTCCGAACCCAAGGACATTGCCTGGGATGTCCCTTAGGGCTCAGCCCCAGGCTCAACGCATTTCTATGACCCTGCTGGCCCACATTGTTAAATCCCATGGCCTCAACATAATTTCCTATGCAGATGACACCCAACTCATCCTCTCACTCCCTGATGATCCCCATCACCACCAGAATCAGCTTCCACTGATGCATGACAAGCATTGCTGACTGGATGAAGAACTGCCTGGAAGTACTGGTCTTCGGCAACAGTAGCAACACATGGAACAACTCCTGGTGGCCAGCAGACCAAAACCTGCACCCACTCCCTCCGACCAAGCCAGTAACCCCAGAGTAATCCTAGACAACAACCTCACCATGAAATCTCAGATCAATGCAATGTCCTCCTCCTGCTTCCTCACTCTACGCATGGTACCTAAGTGACTGCACACAAGACGCACCATGACTCAGGCCCTCATCACCAGCCGACTGGACTATGGCAGCGCACTCTACGTAGGAATCCCTGCACACTTCCTACAGAGACTTCAGATTATTCAAAACACTGCAACCTTCCTCCTTCTCCCATGTCAGAGCAAAGAACTGGGACAGTCTCCCCATACAACTTCGGACCATCACCTCACTTCATGATTTCTGACGGACCCTCAAGATCTGGTTGTTTGTTTAAGGCTCTGATCTGTGTAAAAGCCTGGATACCCTTTTGGGTGATTAGCCATGCTGTATAAATCTGGATTTGGACCCCCAGGAGTCCTCCACCCCCACAGATGTTAATACAGTTCACATTGGAGCCGAAGCACTATCATTTCACAGTTATGCATTTTTGCCTGAAACCGTACCACATGTTTTTATGAATGTTCTGGCAGTTGTAACAGCCTCGCTGTGGAGGTTAGGAGTCCATGTGTGTCTTTACTTCTGGTGACCGCAGGAGCCTCTCGCAGGGTCTCCAGCGCTGTTTACAAAATATTTTTGCCACTACTCTTCTCCACTTTACAATCAACACCCAGGAATCCCCTCTTAAACTTAAACTGAATGCACTGTTTATGCTGGCTGTGCTGGACACCACCATAGGAAGTATTTCTTATCCTCTGGGATTTTTGTTTTTTTGGGGGAGGGGTCTAAACGTTTGTGACTTGGATACAGATGGCTTTTCTACAAGTCCTGAGCCTACTGAGTGAGATGGACTTGTGCATCCTTTAGATATCTTACTTCAGATGTTAACTGAGAGCCTTTTTAGTAGGGCTTGATAAAGCAGTGTCTCCGCCACTGTTGAGCCTGGTGGCTTAGTTTCAGATTTTCAAGTCACTCACTGATGGATGTTTACCTTCGACCTGGTGGGGGGTTCTTTCAACCCTTTACCTTGGGACACCCATCTTGAAGATAGCACAGAGCATTTGGTCCACGTCCGAGCAGCGCCTTCCCATAGATTTGCTGTGGTTGCCGGTGATCTACCTTGACATGAAACCCTCATCTTTATTTCAGAGAGCACCATTCAGGTTCTGTTTGGCAACACCATCATTATGCTGGATCAACAGAGGGAGGTGTGGATTTGTGGACCCTGTTTTGAAAGGCAATGGAGTATTTTCAGCTGATTTAAGTCATACCTATCCCTTACTCATATGCAGCCCCTATTGTTGACTGTGCTCCCTCCTTCATGGAATTCTGCCTTCCAACCTCCTGTTTTTCCATTTTTCTAGAGGGTTATGTTCGCAATATGCTATATAATACAGACATGTGACTGTTCACTTATGTTATGTATTTTTTTTTTGTTGCTTTTAAATTTCTATTAGACCTTTGTTACAGAATGTCTGATTTGGGCGATGTACTCTCTTTTAAGCTTAGAACCTTATTGGATTGTGTAAAATGTTTAATATATTTACTGAGTCCTGCTCTGTATGCACCATCGCTCCTTCCACTCCTCAACGCTTTGCCTTGGGAAAGTTGAGCTTTACAAAAAAAGGACGCGTAGTGTCTCATTTCAAGATTCTCTGCCGGGTATCTCCATATTTGTTGCCCTGAAGATGTATAAAGCATCAGAGTGAGATTTTATTTTATTATTAGACATTCCATAGGGTAGAGCCCAAGACTGAAAGTTCATTTAGACACCAGTGCTTCCTGGCATACTCCTTATGTACTGTTTTATGTCGCCCGGCTGGGCTGCATAACAATAATTTTAAAAAGCTGGAATTGCTAGGTCACCTCATTTGTTCCAAGACCACCCTCAGCTACTTACAGTGTGTCTCTCTAATTTGCTCTGTACAATGTGGTTATGTTAACTGATGTTGCACTAGAAAGACTCTGAAATACTAGAGGTGAGGAAGATTTATTTTAAAGGCAGCAACTCTTCCTAACCATGATGGTGTCTGATCTTAACATATCTTAACACTCCTCCTGATCTCATTCAAAAGAGCTGGGTAAGTGTGCCCCAAAAAGGTATCTATCGTCCTGTTAGGGGCATTTCTTGATGTATGATTAATTGATTTAGTCAATGACCAGAAAAACAGCTTGAGCCAAATCCCCAATTTCTTGAAAGTGGTGTTTTGTGCTTTGAATTTGTCCATATTGACCTTTCGTGTTGGCACTCATTGATAATACCCCAGAGCTAGTTGTATGTTTATTATTTTTTTTAAGTTGGATAGCCCCGCTTTTGTCCACAGTAGCCCTAATGTGTTGGGTTAAATCTGGCCTCTTTTCTCACCCTTCCACTGGCCATCTTTCTAGCATAGGGAGTAATGTAACATTCCATTACTTTATCCATAAAATTAGGTCCAAAACTCTTGTGCACTATAGTTTATAACAACAAGCGTTGGCAAACGCATTAGGTTTTGCGTATGTGATTACTAATATATTTTTTTGTAAAAATAAAAATGTACGCCTATTGTTAATGAGGCATTATTCCTAGACTGATGGATGGAGCAATGGAACAGTGAATAAGAGTGAGTGGCTGATTGTGAAAGATAGGTGATGGGCTAGTGAAGGAATCAATGGCTAAAACTGTAAATTGATACATGTATATACCGATGGGGGATGGTGGATGTATGCAAATGTGGATGAATAAAGGGTGGATGGGATACTTGAGGGATGGATGTGTAAACTGATACGTGAAAGGACGAGTGAATGAAAGCACGATAAAAGGGTATAGGAAGCTCTTCTAGGGAGTGTTTGACTCTTTCCTTGATGCTATTTAAGATATGGTTCAAGGTGGGAGCTATTTTAATGTTATTCCTGCTGCCTTGTTTTTTCATCTATTAAATGCTGTCAATCAAGGTGTGCTATCCTGCATTCCTGGCTTTTCAAAAGTAGACTGATATGTTTGAATTTGTTTTTCTTTAAGTTTTGTGAATCTTTGTATTAAGATCAACTAGAATTTGCACAGATACGCAGATCTATAAATATATACTAGAATAGAGCAATCTAAAAGAGTATTTACTATTTACAAAGAGATTAATAAAGGAAGATACAAAAACACTTTAATGACACCACCTTTTTCACTGGGATAAAATCTGTGAAATGCAAACTATTCTGAGCGGGGTAAAAAAGTGCTGCTTTTCTGCATTAAAGTCACTGCCGGCTGTGAAGCACGCTCCCTTCTTAAGTGGGGCAGGAACACGAAGAAGCAGAGCATGGCACAAGCGATGACTCCATGCAGCACTCCTATGTCCATGACGGCCACCATCAACCCTGAGACCACCTGCAGTGACTCCACGGACACCAGCAGCACCACATTGTTCAGACACGAGTCAGCCGTCACAGCTGGAGTCAGGAGAGAACAAGCCGTGCTCGCCTAGGCTCCCTCTGAGGGGATGATCCCCATATTTGACCAGGCTGATTGCTGTACCCCCATCTGGCTTGTGGATTCTTCATTTAAACAAAGTATACGCGGTGCATCTGTAACAGACGTTTTGCTACCTAGTAGCTGCCGAGTTAATTACAAAGCATTGAAAGTTTCTGAAGTGCCACTCTGGCAACTTTACTCTGAACAACTCTGGGAGGGATACGATGGGTACAGCTGCTAGGGATTATGGGGCATTGGGTTTTTAGTAGTCTTCCGTTGAAAGAAACGCTGCAAAATATTCCAACCCTTGGCAAAACAAGCATAGGTTACCACGCATTGTAGATCACTTAATATTGGTTATTTTTGTGTTTTTGTTTGGTTCACGGTGCGTTCAAAAGGGTGACGTTTTACGTGGACAGAGAAGTGCTCACTACATATCCCGGCCGTGCATAGGTTCAGCTATGAGCGAGACTTGAAAGCATAGATTAGCTGACCTGTTTACAGCTTGGTAGAGTTGTCAAGTTTTAACAAATGGCAAGTAGGTTGGTGCAGGGCTACACTGCCTTCTGCACTTCGGGATTGTACTTGTTCCACTGCGTGTGTGACTGGAAACCCACAGGCATCTTTGCTATTGTTTAAAGAGTTTAAGAAACTTGATAACAGTACCATGTATTTAGCGAAACCTCTGACTAGAACTGAAGACATTAACTCTGCAGTGCGCACTTCTTTTTAAGTCCCAGATGTTTGTTTTTCGGTTAGGCAGAAGCAGTCTCTTTGGGGTGGCTTTGAAATATGTCACTGCAGCGTCTTGTTACAGGAGGCAACAGATTTGTGATGCTAATGCTTGTAACCATTAGCAAGAAGCAACCTCGCATGACTAGCATGTGGCACTTTGTCTTTGCTTATTTACCCAGAATCGACTCACTACTAGGATCTGTGAAATGAGGGCAAGTATTGTGAAAACGAGTAGTGTTGGCTACACAGGCGGTCTCATGCGAGGCATCTCGCTCAGAATAGGAATTTGAATTTAGATAAATACCGGCTGCACAAGAAATGCGGGTTCATTGGGATTCAGTGAGTGGGTTTGGATGCTGAAGTCCAGCTGGCATTTAATCTAGTAGTGTGGGTGTTTGGGTTTAGGGTGGGGTGGGGCTTAGGGGTGAAAGCTATAGCACAGAGTGAAAAAGAAACGAGCAATGAAAGATACCGGATCAGACAGCCAACACAAAGTTTTGAGTAACCAATTAAACCTTCTAACAGAAATTTCATTTCTTGAAAAACAAGCACAACACAAGTGCTGTTTAGGCAAAAACTAAAAAAAAAAAAAAAAAAAAAAAAACTTCCACTAAAGCCGATGAAAACAACGCTTGGGACATTGCAAGAGAAACATGAGTAACAACCGAAAATAGTGTGCTATAGCCAATAGAAACGGAGGAAAACTTAGTGCCAAGCATGCAAACCCATAAAAAGTGAGGGCAAATGTGTGCCCCTTGTAAAATGTATTTTAACAATAGATTTCACTAGCAGAACGCAAGCAAAACCTAAAAATCCTTAATCCAATGATCCAACTGCATCTAAAGATGAAAGTACCATATTGTCATTGAAATCTATTGTGTTTTTTTTGTTCCTGCTTTGTATATTGTGTGCCAAAACTGGCTCACCAGTGTGAGCTAGGTGTGGCATTGCCACCTCAGTGTTAATTAAGATATGGGCCTTTGAGAAGCAGATAGAGCTGCATCCTTATTTGATTTGGGAATTGCTGGGGTATTCGCTCTCAACTTAGATTTTCTTATTGTTCCTTTTTCATTTAGCTGTTTAATATATATCAATATATTGTTTGCCGTAGTGGCCTCCATTGATTTTTTTTTTTTTTTTTTTTTTTTTAATAAATAAATTAAATGTTCTAACCAAACGTCGGTTAAATTTCTCTCATCATATATGGCCTCATGATATAATTGTTTTCTAATTGTTGAAACAAGGACATTTTATTAATTTTCCCTGGAACTGTATTCCTTCTTCCCCTTTGGCTTACCTTCTTGGAGAGTAAGTTTGCTTTGCCTTGAGCTTTTGTGCCAGAAATTGTACCTGCCTTATTGTTTCAGTCATATTCTGTTTTATCGGTAAACAGTGTGTTTAACTTGCCTAGTGAAGTCCTCATATTTGCCGGTTTTTATGGGCTGTCTTTCTTGTGTGGTGTTTCTGTTTTCGGGGTGTTAAACTTTTTTTTTTTTTATACTGTTCCAAGATGTCTGCCCACTGCAGGCATGGCTTGATAAATGTTCTTACACTGTAAGAAAATAGATTCAAACATAATCACCACAAATACACGCACATTTGTAGTATTGTTGTTTGAATACATTTTCTATTTTAAGAAAATATGTTCAAAAATGACCTCCATGGATGAATGCGGAGCCACGGTGACCATCCGTGAAGGTATTTTTGTAAAGCAGAAAAATATTTATTAAAATATGACTGCAGCGAATGTCTGCATATCTACAGTGACCATCTTTGAATTTATTTTTCTGAAAGCAATAGAAATTCAATTTAAATATGGATGCTGCACATGCACTGAGGTCATAGCATTAGCACAGCCAGCAGATTTCACTGGCAAAGAGCCATTGGTTTTTTCACTGCTTGTTTCTGGTAACAAGCTTATTTTTTATCTCTACCAAATAAATAAATGCTACAGATACTACTTGGAGAATAGACGATAGAAAATGTGGTAATGCAAATAGTTGCTGCTATAAGTCAGTGAATCTAAATGTATTTGGATTCTTTGAGGTTATACACTAACATCATTTATGCTCTTCTAGTTCCAGAGCCAGTACAGAGGCCACATGAAGGCCCAGGAGAGATGGGTAAGCCAGTCGTCATCCCCAAAGAGGACCAAGAGAAGATGAAAGAAATGTTTAAAATCAATCAGTTCAATTTAATGGCCAGTGAGATGATTGCGCTCAACAGATCTTTACCTGATGTCAGGTTAGAAGGGTAAGTGCATTGCATTGTAATTTCTCTTGAAAGCCAGATTTAATTTAAAAGAGAACTATGTTGAAAGCTTTGACTTACAAGTGTCCATTCCTGCAAAAGATATTGGTTACCGGTGGAGACGCTCGAGCGAGGACACGAAAGCATTAAGTCGAGTTGCTCGGTCCTTAGAGCTTTCACCTTAATTATGTTAGAGGAGTTTGTAGGACTTATGTTCGTTTGCCAATTGTGATTGTTAAGAAGACGTTTCCTGGAAGGAATTGAAAAGTGAATGAAATCCCAAAGCTTTGCAAAATTTCTACTTAGATGTGTATCGAAATGGATGTGCGCATTAACTATTTCAGAATTTTGCGAACCTGCGGCTTTTAAGTTATACCTTGTTTTCAGTCGCACGAAAAGGCCTAGTGCACGTTTTGGTCACGGACACGTGGGGTTGTTTTGGTCTGACACCTACAGAGCGGTTACCACATACTTTTTTATTTTAGTTTGTACTGCTTAAAAGATGTTAAATTATGCAGTGCACACTCTTGATTACGCACAGGCGATCAATATCTCAAGGGCCTAATGGGTATTTAAAAGGAAGCATCAACAAGCGTTTACACTCTAATTCCCGATTCTTTTGGCTTTGGAGTCAGGACAGCAGTCTGAATGCTGACATGGAGAGACCAACAGCAAGGGCAGCCGTCAAGTAAGGAAGTGAGTAGAAGGGTAGAATTGATTTGAGTTGGGAGCTCAAGATTGTCAGCTTTGACAAAGCCGACAGTTTTGGGTTTTGTATAGGGAAAATTGGTTTCTTATGTTTTTTTTTTCTTTATTTAAAAAACGCTTAGAGCACGAGAGCAGCCCAGACGTCACTCACAAGTAAAACAAGTTGCGCGGACAGCGTCAGAGCACAACAGGCACAGGTGGTGTTGAAGATTTCCTAGCACACAACAGGCAGTAACGGTGACGGCTTCCTTATTTACAGATTGGTTTCTCTCCATTCAGCAACAGTGCAAGCTCAACCATTAAGAATGGGTACTCAAAATTACCAGAACTGGGGCAAGGTTTCTTACACATATACTTACGCACAACGGTCAAAGCGCATAGGGGAGCTGTCATGCTGCATTTGACGGCGGGTGTGTGTGGTTTGGGGGGGGGGGGGGGGTGGAGGGGGTCAACGTGTGGTTAATAATACAAAATATTCCGTAAATGTTTTTGGACTTTGATCCTTCAGGTAGCTACTTATAAAGTAACGTGCAACTTAAATGAAAAAAAGTTGTTACTCATACTGAATGGATCTGCAGATATCACTATTATGTTACTTGAAGTATGGAATACTACCGCAGGAGATACCTCTCTAGCAGTTAAGTGGGGTTGACTCTTGCCCAGGCTTTCTAACAGTTACTATGTTGAATATGTGACACATAATCCTACCTGGTAAACCTGACTTTCATTTCCGATCATATATTCTTGGCTGTGTTCGCTTGGTAATTTCAAAGCCTGAAATGCAGGCTACATTTAGAAAGATGTTTGGTGTAGAAACACGCATCAAGCATAGAAACTCGGCCGAAAGTGTGATTATCCAAAGTCCACCACAAGAACGTCTCAGTACCCAAATTTACAACATACCTGTGAACATTGCTAACAGAAGAATGTTAAATAGTGATAATCTTTGAGCAAATATTTGGCAACAGTGCATGGAAAAACAACTCCGATAAAACTTGTCTGACGTTTTTGTTGATGGCATGAAGAGTGTATTTCATTGGAATGCTGGTGTTAGTCAAGGGACCATGGAGAAATAAATTTTGCGAGACTGCTTTGTAGCAGCATTAGAAACTTATGGAAGAAAAAAATGGTCAGTGCATTAAACTGGCTTACTAGCAGGAGTGCTGAAATTGGAAATGGATTTAAAACACGTTTTGGAAAAATGGGAGTAATCTTTGTGAAGCAAAAAAGTGTGAGATGTTAGAGTGTGCTGTAGGGAAGCGCGTACAATAGACTTGACATTCATAGTCACAGCCTCATTTAATTTTCACTTGATGTGCACTGGTTCTTCTTATTAAGAAACAGGTACTCCAAGATAGTAAATACCTACACCTAGTATTTACAAATCAAGCTTTGCCATGCCTACTAACACTCTTTTTCCCACCCTCATGAGACATAGATAAAGTCTTGTGCTCTAACCCTGTTGGTCTTTGTCCTCCTAGAAGTCCTCCCTGCTGTCCACGTTTCTGTTCTTTCCACACACTGTTCTTTAGTTCTGGGAATACTGTCTCCTTCCTCAGAGTAGCTCTCTGCTATGACCCAGTTTCTATTGCTCAATGCACCCTTATTTATAACTGCCATTCTCTGAATCAACTTAATGGCACCTCCTGCCCGCTCTTCTTTCCTTACATATTTATTTAATTTTACTCTCTTGCCTACCTGTTCATCAGATGCCGCAGGTTAATCACCCGTAAAATGCTTTTACGGTGACCAGTCATGACTCGGACCCACATTTACTAAGGTATGCCCTGGTGCGATGCAATGCATTTTAGCACTGTGCACATACGTCTTTAAAATAGTAGAAACATTAATACTACCTTTAGTGTTGTGTTGAGTTGCTTGACCACCTAATCAGCTCTTTGATAAATGTTGTCTCAGTTGCATAGCAAAATCCACTCCATTTAAACTACTTCTGCCTCATTTCTTTTATCCTGTCTATATCCTTCCAGTTTCTAGGTTCTTCTTTTTCATCTCTCCTGCTTCCCCTCCTCTAAATGTTTTGAGGGCATCTTTTGATTGATCAAAGAGGTATTTAAAAAAGTAACATACAATCTTAGAACACCATTTTTTTTGTTTTTAATTTTTTTAAAAACTTTAAAGCACTATTGTTTATTATCCTTACTCTCTCTTGGCCCCTTCCTTGGTCTTGCAGTGGCTCTCTGGTATTTTCACTGAGTCTTTCTTTCCAGATGAGGTAATAGTGACTAATGCACACTTTCAGGGCTTGCAAAAATGATTGAGAATAGGATGTCTTTGAAGATTTGAGTGGGACAGGGATCTGATGGTGAGCTGGTTGGGCAGCACCCCTTGACCAATTCCTCGAAATGGGTCTCAAGACGTTGATAAGGCAACAGGGTCCAAAGTCTGTTGCATGTAGTTCTCTTTATCGTGGTCTGAGTAGGCTGGATGTCAGGCGTATTGTTCCTGATGTACTTTTTATGCATCTTTATTTTGAAGCTAGGTGGTTTACAGTGGCATTACAGAAAGTGTGAGAAGCGGCTCTATTGGATGATGCACGTTGTGTTGTGGAATTCTACGAGTTTCCTATGAAGTTCTTAGATTTGGCATTTAGCCATGGAGATCTGGTTGGAGATGAGGTTTGTAACAATGGCTGTTAAATTTCATTTACTAACACAGGAGTGCACGGATTTCTGTCCTCTATATGCGTGTGTGTTAAAGATTCATAGGTTTCTTGAAAAGAAAGAGCTTGAATACTTTGGGAAGCCAGTCATAAAACGGCTTCACTTTGTTTGGTATGAGGGTAGGGGATGGCTTGGCACAAAGATGCAAGCCCAGTACGAATAGGTTGAATTTGTTCCATTATCTGTAAGTGGCCGTGTTAACCTAAAGAGCAGTTGCAAGCAAGTGGAACAGGTTATGTACATCTTGTGATCAATGTAACTCATATGTTTATAACAATATGTTTGCTTGAATCTGCATACAATCACAATTTTGATCATAATCAAGAAGTCACTAACTCAACACAGCTAGCTATTAAAGTTATCTTTAAGCTCTTTCATCAGTGATCTTTCATCATCCACATTAACCAAATCTGAACCTTTCACCACTGAACGTATTTCCTCAGAACTGTTATCCGTTTTTGTCTGCCTCTCATTTTGATCTCTGCCATGCTACCTTACTGAAAACCATATCTCACCAGGTTAGCCTCTTCCTTGCAGAATTATGTAGTTTGTCATTTTCGTCTGCTACTGTCCCTCATGCATCATCTCTGGGCCTATTGGCCTTGGCATTTATTGGCCCATGGCTCCACTTCCTTTAGCTACTAAAGTGACCAGGTTTCTAGTAAACAATCCACATTTTTTCTTTGTGGTTACCCATAACGTTCTGTACTCAAAGCAAGTTGGTTTTCACCACCAGCATAGTAACGAATCAGTTCAGGTTGTTGCTCTAATTGGCTTGAATCAGTGGAGTGGATTTTAATAAAATATCTGCTTGTCCATGGGACAGGCTGCATTATTAATCTACTTGTCTGTTTAAAAAAAAAAAAAAAAAAAAACTTGTCCCTTTAGTACAATGTAGTGTGGCGACAAATTATGACAGTAGCCTCTTTGTGTAAGAGCTCAGAATATAGCCTCTCTGATTATGCCAGGGCTAAAACTATATTAGGGCTTGAAAACTAGCAATTTCTTATTATGTCACCTTTCTGCAGATCTATATACTGAGGCTGGAGGAAGCAATAAGCAGTAGTTCCAGTGTTGGTATGCTTTCGAGTCTGTGCAAACCTACCGACTTACATATTTTAAGGATTTTGAACAACTCTGCTCCAATCTTTTCCCATACAGAGAAAGGTTGGACATTTACTGCTGACAGGGGCAGAAGTGGAAGTTCTTGCAGGGCTGAGGAAAAAGTGAGTGGAGGGAAAATGAACTTGTAAATGCTCAATAGATTTTCACATAAGTGAAAACCTGCAGATGTATATTTGCTCTTGCTACAATACAATTAACAAATATTTTCTAGAAGTATGATTTTCTGGTCTACTTCAGTAAATTCTTGAGTTAATGAAAGCCAAAGTTCTGCATTAATGCAAAGACAAGTACAATTGGTGCGCTTTCTTTAAGTCTTAAGAATTCGGCCCCTGATTCGTTCTGCCATTAATCAACACCACCTATTTTTATTGTCCAAATTTCTTTATTGAGGAATTTTAATGTGGAAAAAGGAGAAGAGAAAGAACAAAACTGAGAGGGGTGATGCAGCACCGAACAGTCCCCCAAGGATAAATGGGCAACAAGCCATCTCCCCCTTTAGTCCCCTCCTCCAACCCCCCCTCCCGAGGAGTGCAAGCTTGTAGTCACGCTGCAGGACAAAGAATAGGATCTTTAGCACAACCACCCACCTGTCCGCGCATCACAGAGTCTCCTTTTCTTGTAGACTGAGAAGTCGCGGATATCTAGGACATGTCAATTCTCTGAATTCCCAGAGAGCAAGTTCAAGAAGGGGTGCCATAGCTCCCTATAGGAGCCCCCATATGACATAAGCGATAAAGTGAGCTTTTCCTTCCCCTGGATCGACCAAACTCTATGTAGCCATCCAGGCTGCGTCAGGATCTGAGGTGTTCCCCAGTGAGACAATATATTTTGAAGGACTGCCCCCAATGCAAGACCGATCTGCCATCCCGCAAGGATTTGATGGGGAATGTCAGGGGATTTGGGAGGCCTAATAGAATGTATGCCGGGAAGCGTGGGAGTTGGGTGTTCATGTGGGTGTCAATGTCATGTAGGTCCGCCTCGGGCATTCCCATAAAATGTGGGTCAAAGGGCCTATGCCATTGCACCCCCTCCAACAAAGAGGTGATCAGGAGTGGTCCATCTGATGGAGTCTGGCTGGGTGAGATACCAGTAAGTGGCAATCTTTATTACAGTCTCTGTGCTGGTAGCACAGCACGCTGTATGGTGTGCCCTATAGTAAATCGCCTCCGAATCCCCAGATGTCAAAGGTCTTCCCAGTTCTGTCTCCCAAAGAGCCTGACTTGGTATTTTAGGAATCCGGACTGCCTGCTGGAGCAAGTCATATAGTTCCAATTCGATGTGTTTGTCTGCTTTCTTGGTCAGAAGCCATCTTTAATATTGTGTGAGGGGACGGCTTGCCTTCTCCCTTATTGAGGGGTTTGACACCCAGTGGTGAATCTGGAGGTAACACATTCTCGCTGGCTCCGGGAGGGACTGGGACCGTCAAAGGGTTTCGAAAGAGACTATTCCCAAATGTCCGATGGAGCAGCGGCAGGGGGTCGTCTAATCCCAGTAGGCACTGCAGTCCAGGCCCGGGGAGAAATCTGGGTTCCCCACAGTAGGTGTCAGGGGGGGAGGCGAAGGAGGTCAAACCGTTCAGTCCGGGCCGTCTGGTCCCACACCCTCATTGTGGCTGTGGTGAAGGACAAATACAATCCCCAGTGCCTATGGCAGCGCAGTCGGAATGGAATACTCCACAAGGAAGCGCCCGCCTCTGCGCAGTCCATGAACAGCCAGCGCTTGTCCGATTCTGGTCTGGACCACTCCACCATGTACCTTATCTGTGTAGCACTGTAGTATTGCAGAACTTCGGGGATTCCCAGGCCTTCCCTGTGTGGGGATTGACACACCAGGAAACTGTCCATTCTGGGTTTCTTAACACCCCCGCCCCCATGTGATTAATTTCACCCTGTAGTGCCTATTGGGTGCTGGGAGGAGGCTCGGCCGATAGTGCCTGAAAGAGAAAGAGTGCCCTGGGGAGGACTGACATTTTAATGGCAGCTATTCTACCAATCCACAAAATGAGATGTCTCCATTTTGCCAGGTCAGCCTTGACACTTCGCAAGAGGAGCTGGTAGTTCCTCGATGCGGTTTCAGATACTGTTCTAGCTATCTGGATGTCCAGATATGGGATAGAGTCCCCCTGCCACCGAAATGGAAAGCGCTGTGCTAGTTCATTCACCGCCTCCCTCGGGAGTGTAAGATTGAGCGCCTGGGATTTTGATAGGTTTACCCGGAAACCTGACACCGCCCAAAGGCCCCCACCTCCTCCAGGAAGTCCAGAAGGGCCTTTTAACAGGTCGAGTGTCACCACAACATTGTCTGCGTAATGCCCAATGGTGTACTATTCCCTGCCAAATACAAACCTTGTGATTTCTGGTCTATCCCTCACTCTCTGTGCAGAGGGTTCCATATTTAGGGCAAAGAGTAGGGGGGGGGCAGAGGTCACCCCTGGCGGGGTCCCGCGACCCACCGAGGAGGGGGTAGATGTCACCCCGTTAACTCTAACAGAGGCCTTCGGTTGGCTGTAGGCACTCGCTATCCAGGCCCAAAACTGAGCCCCAAGGCCAAATGTTTGAGTGTTGTGTGGAGATGTAGCCATTGGACACGATCAAACTCCTTCTCGGCATCTATACTGAGCAACATTAGTTTCCACCCAGCACGCTGTGTCTTGTCTATTGTGTGCTGCAGCCGCTTGGTGGTGTCTCCACTGTCGGTTCGGGATGAAGCCCGCCTGGTCCTGATCCACCAATCCAGGCATCAGTGGATTCAGGCGGGCCACAAGGATGCCCATAAGCAGCTTGACGTCTACATTTAGCAATGATATAGGTCTGTAGGAACCACACTCAGTCGGGTCCTTCCCGGGTTTCGGGATGACTACTGTCTGCATCCAGCATAGATGGTGGTATTTCCCTCGGGCCCGTGATGTTGTTAGTTGGGCCAGGATCAGTGCCAGGCTACTACAGAATGTTTTGCAGAAGGAGCTGGGGAAACTGTCTGGTCTCTGAGACTTCGAAGCTTCCAGTCGGCTATTGCAGAGATGACCTCTTCTAACCTGATGGGGGTCTCAAGTGGGGCCACCTCTGCGGGGGTGTCAATTTAGTCGTGTGGGCCTGTTCAATATAATGGAGTGAGTGGTCGGGTCAGCCCGGTGGGGTGAGTAAAGGGCTTGGTAGAAGCTACGAAAGGGCAAGGCTATCTGTATCGCTCGTTACTAATGATCCCTCTGGAAGCCTAACTGCTGTGACTGCCGCCAGCTGCCACTGAGCCCTAAGTCTGGCAGCCAGAAGGCTGCTGCATCTGTTGCCGAAGTCGGAGAGCTGCGTATTCCGCCATGTCTATGTCAAGCCAGTTGCATCCGAGCTGCATTGAGTGGTCTCCAAACCCTCGTGCCAGCGGTTCTTTTTATGTATCCTTTCAAGCTCCGTCCCCTGCCGCTATAGGTGTGCCCTTTTCTCGCGCCTTTTCCTCTGGCTGCTTTCTCCAGGCCCCCACGCGGCCCAGTGCGTTGTTTGATTGGGGGGCCCTCTTTCTTCATTTGCTAGGGCCCGAGGGCAGCCCAAGCCCAATCTCCGATGGTGTCCGTGGGGCCGCTTTCACCTACCAGCCAGACAGGTGGCCCCCATTACCTGTCGGCCCGCCACCACGTCCCTTCTGGGTTCTTCGGTCTGATGCTGCTCCCAGCACACCAGGCAGCCTCTTCGGTGGTGGACCCAGGCTGCTCCGACCTCATCCCAGACATCTGGGGCACTGGAAGCCAAGTCCAAGGACCCCCCTCCTCCCCGCCGTCCGCCTCACCTTCGTCCTGAGCTGGCGAGCGGGCAGCGATTTAGTCCACATTCGCCTCGAAGTCCTGGCGTGGGCGTGCGCCCTCTCCACCACACATGGCGCTTCAGCCGCTCGGACCGGCCATGCTGTCTCTCTGGCCGGACGTGTGCCTCCGCCGATGCTCCCCCCTGTTCTGGGAGCTAGCAAACTCGGGCCGCTGATACCCATAGCCTCTCTAGCGGTCCTAGGGTGCCGCCATCCTGTATCGCCCTGGGTCCATGGGGCGCACGATTCATTCACCTAAGCCAAGCAGGACCAGCCTCATACACACTCGTGGCTGGCGGAGTGTGTCCTGGGTGCTGTGGATGCTGTGGCTGTGCTGATGTCGCCCCACTGGGCCAGCAGGTGAGGTATACCCTGAGGGAGGGGACGGAGAGGTACGACCTGCCCGCCACCACCTATTTTTATTAAAAAAAAAGAAAAGTATTTTTCTCTTTCAATCCATCTATTGGCTGGCTTTATTTGTAAGTGATAGCATCCCGCTCTTCCAGAAGGAGCATACTGGCACACCAAGTAGTTTTGTTAAGTGCCAGGAACTACTGTGACAATGTGTTTTTCAGACCAAAAAATATTTTTGCTGTTTGCCAAATACTGAGGGTCCAGAAGCTCCCACAACAACAGTTTTACAAAAGCCTTGTCAAAACAAGATACCCATTGACAAAATCAAAAGACTGACCACCAGTGTTGGACCTATTGACTTTGCTAGGTCGGGTTTATTTTCATGTTTACCATAATCTTGTTGAAACACTGACTTTGCGTTATGAATATTTTTAGAAAATACTAGCATGCATCAACACATGTTTACTAAATGAGGCTTAAAAAAGACTTTGCATTAATGAACCATAAATACAAGTTTGAACAGCTTTAACATTTGAACATACATTACCTTAACTGCAGACTGTTATCTTCTCTGCTTCATAATGTAGTACTGTTAATTGGCAGCCAAAGGGTTTGTGCTGCTGGGGATTCGGCCTACTTGTCTCAAGGTCAAAACCTGAGGCCATGTTGTCCGTGACCCCAAACAATATGTCCTGGGCATCAAACTGTAGTAATTACATACCCCTGAAGTCAGACATTGATCACAAATGTCAGATTGGCTTTGCCAATACTAGTTTCTTTTCATGATTCCCACAATCTTGTTGAAACTAGTTAACACTGATTTTGTTTTGATTTAAAAAAAAAAAAAATTATTATGAATATTTTTTTGAACTACTTGTATGCATCAATACATTTTACTAAATAATGCTTCAAAGGAATAGTACCTAAAATTTCACCATAATTTAGCCAAACGTCTTTTTCCTACTTGCATTTTATTCTAAGCATCTTATTGTGAGTGCAAATATCATCAATGTTGCTTACAAGCTTCTTCAAACATTTAGGTCTAATCGGCGATCATTCTGAGAACATTATACATAGCCTCATATTATTAAACTTTTCAAATGTGTGTACACTTTTTTTTTACTTTATACACTGTCGGTAGTTCAGTGTGAGCTTACAACATTTATTTAGAGTGCTCACCTTAATATTAAAGGTTTTGCATTAATGAACAATAAATACAAGTGCGAACAGCATGGACACAAGTATTACCTCAACTGAAGATAGTTCCCTTCCTTGTAAACTGGCAGTGAAAGGGTTTGTGCTGCAAGGGGGTTTGGCCTACGTGTCCCATGTACAAGATAAACATGAAAGCTTGTTTTTCTTGACCCTAAACACTATGTCCTGGGCTATAGGATTTCCACACCCCTGCTTGAATGGATGAATTGATGTTCAGATACTTTAAATCTTCTGAATCTGTCTGCTGCCTTTGGCACTGTTTCTTACACTATCCTCCTACAGCGACTTTGGGGGGGAGGAAGTGGGGAGATTGGACAGTTATTTTTTGGACGGAGAAATGGTTGTACAGAACCATCAATATAATTTGGCATCTCGCCCACAAGCTAAAGTACCTCAGGGCTCAGTTCTAGTCCCTTACTTTACAATATCTGCTTAACTCCACTTCCCATTTGATGAAAAAATAGTTTTATCTACCATACTCATGTGGATGATAATCAGTTGATTAATAAATATGTACCCTCATGCAGATGTGATAAATATTCAACAAGCTTTTAATTTCTGCATGCAAATTGTGTCCTCCTGGATGCACAAAAAGCATCTGCAGTTGAATTGCAAGAAAATGGAGATCCTCTTTGGTACCAATAATTCTTCTTTGTGATCTAAGTCATATTAGAACATTGGAACGTTAGCAGCTCCATTGAAAACAATGGAGTGCTGCGGGCTTTTACTGGTCGTAGATTATTTTACCCTGTTGGCTGACACAGCTGCCTCCAAGTCTGTGAAATGGGAAGCCTACACGGAGGTGAAATGAAGTCACTGTATTAATATAAGTGTTTCTGAGGAAGACCATCAATAATGAGCTGCAACCCTTTGAGAGCTCCTTGCTGCACCTTGAAGCAGACACAGCTGGCATGGACAGCGGTGCTTGCTCTCTCAACTCGGCTCATGTGTGCCACACCTAATTACTGAACTGACTGAGTTGTGTCAACTACATGTCAAACGCCATGAAAGTCCACTCCAAGCTTAATAAGCTTGGGGCCCTCTTGTCTTGGCTGATCAGGCAAGCACATTCTTGCTACCCCATTACTTCCATTTACACTGCTGCACAGTTTGCGCCAACACCTAGTATGAAATTCATGAAGCCTTCACTGATGATTATCATGCATTATATGATACTTAGCCGGCTTGCTCTTAAATTTAGTCTTCTAGGAGCAAATCTGCTCCTAAGGGTTATGAGTCTTGGGAAAATAACCAGTTTGTACTGGTCACCATTTATTCATAGTCCCGATACTCTTTGGTGAGGATGGAAGGTAGATTTAGGACCTCTCATAGGTGAGGATTTGCAGTTGGCCAGGATTTTGCATAATACAATTTAAATATCTGCTTTGTGCATACATTACATTATAACTTTTATGGCCCTGCAGACAAAACAAACCGCCCGATTGCCTGACATACAGAGAGCACAATAGTAATATCATTGACCTAGTCTGGGAGTGTCCCCACATTAAGCTTTTTTGGGCTAGGATATGGCACTCACTTCTCCAAATGCACTATGACAATTGGGTGATAACCCCACTGTTGCACATTCCCTTTGACTTAGAAGCCAAGCAATATAAAATAGCAGTGTTACACTTGGGCCTAGTGGTAGTGAAATGGGATAGCGCTAGGGTATGCCAAGTTACCAACCCACTCGGATTTGAAGGTGGGCCAGGGAATGGATTAGTGTATGTCACTAGTGGTACCTATTTACACATCCCGATGGTTCCCACAAAAAAATTGAAAATCTGGGGAGACTTGACGCTGTGGAATTTCAAGGGGCTCAAGCATGTGTGGGTGGGGTGGGGAAGAGTCCATAAGGTTACTCATTCCCAGTTGGAAAAACTATCTCCACCACAAACCAGATTTGCAATATAGACCTTATCTCAAGTGTAAATGGCTTCTTCACACTGTGATCATGTTATTGCTTGCAATTCTTTT
Organism: Pleurodeles waltl; assembly: GCF_031143425.1. Classification (NCBI taxonomy): domain Eukaryota; kingdom Metazoa; phylum Chordata; class Amphibia; order Caudata; family Salamandridae; genus Pleurodeles; species Pleurodeles waltl. The sequence continues at coordinate 161,001,397 of NC_090439.1, read as the reverse complement.
CTTCTTTGTGTCTCACTTACAGTGCCAATAAAATAGTTCAAATAACAAAAATACAATAGGGAAGTATTTGTCAGACTGTGTTCAGACCACTTCTGTAAATATTGGACAAGGTGTTGGAGTACACAGACTCTTGCAAACGCTTTAATAAATTGGAGTCCTATGGTTTAGAAATTATAATTGTCACCTTTTGTTACACGTGCCCAGGATTTTAGGAGTAGGCTGGCCAGGATGTGAGCAGTGCCTATTGATAAATATCGGTCAAGAAGCTTTCTCCAAAGTAACGGGTGATCCAGATTGTCAAATATTTATAAACATTGACAAATGCACAATGCATTGGCATTGCATTGAACTGTAGCTCTTTACTGGTGAAGATGCTACTATAAGGTGCATTGTCCACTCTTCTTATTAGAAACCCATGTGGTTAAAGGGATGGTGCTATCAGCATTGATCCACAGCTGACTCTTCTCTGATACTATCTGAGCTAGTAATTTCTCTGAATGGCAAAGCATCTGCAGCAGACAGTAATCACCTGGATTACAGAGGGCGCAACTCTTAATGGTGGACACTGGCAGTGCCCCATTCCATACAAGGAGAGATTGGACTGCCTGATAGAATTAATTTAGAAAGGGCAACTAAGATTAGACTTTCAGTATGGATCTTCCTTAAAGTTATTAATAGGTGGCCTTTCAGACCCCATAGCATTGGAAGACCTACTCTTAGTTATGAAGATTTTTTTTCTCCAGTTGTGACCATAATATACGTAAAACTCGAGTCGAAGGACTCCACATTGTTTCTCCTATAGAGTGATGTTATGGGGCTAGTTCATGTCTTGCATTTTGTCTGTAATTTTGTACTTTAAAACCTGCTTGTGTTCAGTTGGACTGTCAGTTCGCACCAAAGTACCTTTTGGGTTTGACAATTTAAAAGCCTTAAACACAGACTCACAGACCTGTGAGCCTGGATATATAGGACCAGTACAGTAATGATATCGGACTTGAGAATATTCTTTTACAGTGTGGCTCTAAAGGGAAATGCCCCCCCCCCCCTTTCTCCCAGGGCACAATTAGTTTAAAACATTAGGGAGAGTGCTTGCTGTACTGCGTTAAGTGTTTTGTAACTGGAGCACAATTTTGTGTGTGTGTGTGTATATATATATATATATATATATGTATATATATATATGTATATATATGTGTATATATATATGTATATATATATATATATATTTGATGGCATGTGTAACTGCAGATACACATGCTATGCACATCCTTCCGACATCTAGTGTTGGGCTCAGAGTGTTACAAGTTGTTTTTCTTTGAAGAAGTCTTCTCAGAGTCACAGGATCGAGAGACTCCTCCTCTCAGTTCCATTGCGAATGGGCATCGACTCCATTGTTAGATTGTTTTCTTTCCGCTGTCTGGTTCGGACGTGTTTCCTCTCGCTCAGAGATTTCAATTCGGAAAACCTTAGGAAACCTTCCTTTTCGTTGTTATTGTTTTGATTGCGTTCTCTATCTAGCATTGAACCGGTAGTACCGTCTGAAACGTATTTTTGTTTGCCCTTTGGGGCGCGTGTGCCCAACTCGGGCCTATTCGGGCCTACTGCATGGTAAGCCTGATGGATCGGACTCCATTACGATTCTGCCCTCAGTGCAACGCGAAGTACCCCTATACAGACCAGCACTTGGTTTGTAACTTGTGCCTTTCTCCAGACCATCGGGAGGAAAACTGTGAGGCCTGTCGATCGTTTTGTTCAAAAGAGACTCTGAGATCACAGAGCACGAAGACTAGAAATGCCTCCAAAAAGCGGTGAATATCTCAACGTCCCTGAAGAAGAGCAGGCACAGACAGCAGTCTCCATCTGAGACGCAGACTCTGGACAGGAATCCGAGGATAACAAACCCATGCCATGTGAGTACGTCTGCCCCTGCACCCCTCCACAAAAAATATTCTATGGCCCTGGGTACACCACTGCCGGACGGCCATGGTTCGGCCCGAAAAAAGACTGTCGGCGACCGACCTTTGGGGTCGGCGCCGAAACAGGCCACTCCTCCATCCACTTCGGAGTCGAGTAAAACTATCAAAGGCTCCATTTTGGACCCCAGTAAAAAAAAAAAAACAAGCTTCGGAGTCGAAAATTCGGCAGTCTGCTTCGGAGCAGAGACCTTCCACAACATTTCCGGTACCGAAAAAACATCAAACTTCGGAACTGAAAAAAAGCTCATATACAGAGGAACACGGACTTTTAAAAAAATTGAGAGAAACCCATAAAACCTCTGAGGAAGAGTGACATTTTGCCCATTTTACAAATTATGGATGAGACAATCCAGGATACACATCCATAAAGACACAGGAAGGATTGTTACTGCACCTCCTTTAAAAACAAAAAGGAAGCTGGCTTTCCAAGAGGAACTGGACACTGAATAGCCACCAGCAAAGGTGCAAAAATAAAAGAAGCCAATACCTCTTCATACTTCTCCGCATTCTCCACAATTATCTGTCTCACATCACACCAGCCCTCCACCAGTGCCTTCTCCAACCCACTCATTTTATTCACAAGAAGATATAGCAGACCCATGGGATCTTTATGACCCTTACCCCATCCCAGATACTTACCCATCAAAACCATCTCCACCTGAAGATACCACTGCATACAACCAGGTCATATCCTGGGCTGCAGCTTACTATGGGGTAGCAATGCATTCAGAGACAATGGAAGAATTTTTTTTATTTAATACATGATCTTCAACTCCTTTCAAGTATCAGTGTCTCCCAATGTTACCAGGCATGGTAAAACACGCAGACCAAATTTTTAGCGAGCCTGTAAAATCTAGGATTATCACACCTAGAATAGAGAAATATAAGCCTGCACCCTCTGACCCAGATTCTATTACTCAACAGGTGCCTCCAGATTCAGTGGTAGTCTGTGCAGCACGAAAGAGGGCAAGTAGCCAGTCTTCAGGAGATGCACCTCCTCCTCATAAAGAGAGTAGAAAATTTGACACAGCGGGGAAAAGAGTTGCTTCACAGGCAGCAAATCAATGGAGAATTGCCAATTCTCAAGCACTGCTAGCCCACTGTGATAGGGCCCATTGGGATGAAATGCAGGATATTATACAGCATCTCCCGAAAGAATATCAAAAGAGGGCACAACAAGTGGTAGAGGAAGGGCAAGCCGTTAGTAGTAATCTAAGATCTGCCCTTGATGCTGCCGATACAGCTGCAAGGAACGTAAACACGGCCATCACAATCAGAAGACATTCATGGCTACGCTCCTCTGGTTTTGAACCAGAAATTCAACAGGCTGTACTTAACATGCCTTTTGATAAGAAGCACCTCTGGCCCAGAAGTGGACACTACAATTGAAAAACTGAGAAAGGACTCAGATACTGCGAAAGCAATGGGCGCTTTGTACACCACACCATATAGAGGTTTATTTCACAGATCACAGTTTCAAGGAGGTTTTAAAGCACAATCCTCAGAGGCTTCCACCTCACAAACAAAGCAACCACATTAAACCCAGTATCAACAAGGTGGGTTTAGAGGAACATATAGTGGTGAATACATTAGGAACAGAGGTAAATTCCAAACCTCTAAACAAACAACATCACAACCAAAGCAGTGACTTCCTTCCCTCTCATACATCTCCTGTGGGAGGAAGACTACAGTAGTTCCACTCTCATTGGCAAAATATCACCACAGACAACTGGGTATTATCAATTATCCTCAATGGCTATTGCCTAGAATTGATAACTACCCCTCCAAACATTCCACAGAGATATCACAAGTTGTCCACAGAACATACAGTTCTGTTACAACAAGAGGTTCAATCTCTACTACTCAAACAAGCAATAGAATTAGTTCCACAGTCCCAACAAGGAACAGGTGTATTCTCACTATACTTCTTAATTCCCCAAAAAGATGGCGACCTCAGGCCCCTCAATCTATACATCTTGTCAGCGCATTTTCACATGGTACCTCTGCAAGATGTTATTCCACTACTGCAAAAACACGATTTTATGACTGCTCCAGACCTCAAAGATGCATATTTCCACATACCCATCCACCCAGCTCCCAGAAAATGCCTCAGGTTTGCCATAGCAGGAAAACACTACAAGTTCAAAGTGTTGACTTCTGATGGATACAACTACCTGTGGATTCCTCACCTGATGAATACTCCCATGGCGCCAGCATTTGACGGAAATCTTCTTACTAGTCTCTGCACGTCGACGAGGACGTCACTCTAGCCCACGCGACGCCGTCTGATGTCATACAGGCAATAAGAAGTCCTCGCCGACGTGCCGATGACAGTTCCCTTTTTTCCGTGCATTCGAAACGGTTATCTTCGAGGGAGTTACTGTTACCTTCGTGGTTACAGTGTATTGTCTGCTGCGTAGTCTTCTCTGCGGTAACAATGTCTCAGAGGAAGTCGGGTTTCAAGCCCTGTCGAGAGTGTGGGGGCAAGATGTCAGTTACAGATCCTCACTCCGACTGTCTATGGTGTTTGAGCTCCGACCACGACGTCTCGACTTGCGATTCATGTCAACACATGAATCCGAAGGCCCTCAAAGAGCGCGAGGCCAAGTTATTCATGGCAAAGTCAAAGAAGAAGGAGAAACATCATAAGAAGTCTTCTTCGCCAAGGTCTCACCGGCGTCATCGAGACTCCCGGCGCCGTAGAGACTCACGACGTCACTCCAGCAAGGAGTCTCGTTCGAGGTCACCTTCGGCTCGGCGTCGGAGGACTTGGGAGGTCAGCCCCACGGTCACGCCGCATCCATCGACGCCGTTGCCCTCTCCGGCGTCACCGACTTCACCTGGTCAGGCGTCAGTGATTGAGGTGGTGCAGCCTCTTGTGTTTTCTCCGGCGTCGCAGACGTCGAGGCCGGCGTCGGGGTCGCCCTCGATCCAGGCACCCCAGTATCCGGCTTTTCCCACTCCTGGAGCCGATAGTACCGCGTTTCTTAATGCGATGTATACCATCTTTCAGCAGATGGCTCCAGGAGCTGCTCCGGCTGGTCCTTCGGGGCCCTTGGCCTTTTCGTTGGGTGATCCTGCGCCTCTTCGGCCGGCACCCTTTATGCCCTTTCTCCCTTTTGGGAATGTGGGCTCGGCGCCGGTGCCGGCGTCGGTGGCCGCTCCGGTGGCTTCGGATGTTTCGGCCCCGGAGGTTGCCCCTCCGTCGAAGTCAGGATTTTGCCCTGTGACTCCGGTTGGTCCATCGGCTCCAAGACCTCGTCCTCCGGCTCCTGCCTCGGCGCCGAAGCTGCCTGTGGCGCCGGACGCGGCGTCAGATGCTTCTGGAGATCGGCGCCGTTCTTCGACGTCGGCGGAGGCCATGTCGACTCCGCGTATCGAGGAGAGACTTCATTCGAGGAGGCGTGCTCTCCGTCTTTTAGAAGAGCAAGAGTACCAGCGAGTCCTAGAGGAGGGAGAGATTGAGGACTCTGGAGACGGACTGCATGGTCTGGATACAGCCAGTGGGCTGGACACTTCCCCTGAGTGGGACCTTTCATCTCCAGGGGAATATACGGAGGAGGCTGCTTCCTTTCATGCTGTGGTGAGGAAGGCAGCGAGCTTTTTGGACCTGCCTTTGCCGGTGGCAGAGGCAAAGCAGAATTTGCTGACAGAGGTATTGCATCCGGCCTCTGCTGCAGCTGAGCCTCTCTTGCCATTTAATGAGGCTTTGCTGGATCCGGTGTTGGAGGTGTGGAAGAAGCCGGTGTCTTCCTCGGCCGTTCATAGGGCTGTGGCCAGGAGGTATCGAGCTGCACCATCTGACCCTGGCTTTCTCTCTAGACACCCTACGCCGGAGAGCTTGGTGGTGCAAGCCTCCTGTTCCTCAAAGTCAGCGCCTGGTTCCTTCCCGACGGTGCCTGGAGACAGAGACTCCAAGAAACTGGATGCGCAGTCCAAGAAAATATTTTCGTCATGCAGTTTGGCGTTGAAGGCCACCAACGCCACGTGCATTCTGGGGAGGTACATCCATGCGCTGATGGATGATATTTCGTCTTCATTCACGGAGCTTCCCCAGGGTCTTTTGGATGTGGTCTCGGACGCCCAGGCTGCCGCGACCCAGATTATCCAGTCTGGGCTGGACACGACCGACTCGGTGGCCAGGGCGATGGGCACGGCTGTGGTGGCAAGAAGACAGGCCTGGCTCCGAAACTCAGGGTTCTCTGCGGATGTGCAGTCGACCCTGCTGGACCTCCCGTTTGATGGGGACAGACTGTTTGGAGCCAAGGCAGATTCAGCCTTGGAACGATTTAAGGAGAGCAGAGCCACAGCCAAATCGTTAGGACTGCAAGCTCCTTCTTCCTCTGCCTCTTCTAGAATTTTCAGGAGGTTTCGGGGATTTGGGCGTGGCTCTTATTCCTCTTCCTTTCGGGGGAGGTTCCAGCAACCCGCCTCTTCCCTCCCCTATAGGTCATTTAGAGGGAGGGGGAGGGGTGGGGTCCGTACCAGAGGAGCCTCTCAACAGCACTCTGCCTCTTCCTCGTCCTCTGGAGGGGTGCAGCAGGGGAAGCAGCCTTAGGCTTCCACCGTTTCCCACTCACTCCTCTCCTGTAGGGGGAAGATTACAGCGTTTTCTCCACAAGTGGAAGTCTATCACAACGGACACTTGGGTTCTCGGCATTGTGGGAAAAGGCTACGCCCTTCCCTTTCGGGAGTTCCCGCCCCTCATCCCGCCCCGCCCATCTTATTGTTCAGAAGAACACCTCCTGTTGCTAGAACAGGAGGTTCAAGTCCTCCTTTCAAAGGGCGCGGTAGAGTTGGTCCCAGAGCAGGAAAAGGGTCGAGGTTGTTACTCAAGATACTTCCTGATTCCCAAAAAGGATTGTCAGTTGAGACCAATCCTGGATCTGAGGATCTTGAATTGGTTCCTCAAACAGGAAAAGTTCAAGATGCTGACCCTAGCACAGGTGCTTTTGGCGTTGAACAAGGAAGATTGGATGGTGTCTGTCGACTTGCAGGATGCTTACTTTCATATCCCGATACTCAAGTCGCACAGGAAGTATCTCCGGTTTGTGGTAGGGTCGCAGCACTATCAGTTTGCGGTCCTCCCGTTTGGTCTTACTTCAGCACCTCGAGTCTTCACAAAGGTGATGTCAGTGGTTGCGGCGGAGCTCAGAAGGAAGGGGATAGCAGTATTCCCTTACTTGGACGACTGGTTGATCAAAGCCAAGTCCCCGGAGCTTGTGTCGCATCATCTGCAGTCAACAACCCAGTTGTTGTTCGACCTGGGCTTTTCGGTGAACGTGCCCAAATCTCACCTGGAGCCCTCTCAGCGCCTCCTGTTCATAGGGGCAGTACTGGATACAACATTGAGTCGAGCCTTTCCTCCGCCTCAGCGGATTCAAGATATTCAGGAATTGGTTCCAATGTTTCGAAATGGAGCGGTAGTTCCGGTCCTCAAGGTCCTTCGTCTGCTCGGTCTGTTCGCCTCCTGCATTCTGTTGGTCACGCATGCTCGCTGGCACATGAGGGCTCTTCAGTGGTGCCTCCGAAGGCAGTGGTCTCAACACAAGGGAGATTTAGAAGGTACTGTCAAGATCTCCAGAGATGCTGCTGTGGAATTGAAGTGGTGGATTGCGGGCAACAATCTTTCACAGGGGAAGCCGTTCGCGCAGTCGCCACCAGTGGCCACGGTAATAACGGATGCCTCCACCCTAGGATGGGGAGCTCATCTGGGGGATCTGGAGATCAAAGGGCTTTGGTCTCCAGAGGAACAGGTGTTTCATATCAATCTGTTGGAGTTACGGGCTGTACGTTTGGCTCTCAAGGCCTTCCTCCCATCCCTTCGTGGTCAGTCGGTACAGGTCCTGACGGACAATACTACCACGATGTGGTACATAAACAAACAGGGAGGAGTAGGGTCGTACCTTCTCTGCAGAGAAGCTCTTCGGCTATGGTCCTGGGCAAAGGACCATCAGATTTGCTTGGTGGCAAATCATCTGGCCGGGGTCTTGAATGTACGTGCGGACAGTCTCAGTCGCCAATTCTCGGCAGACCACGAGTGGCGTCTCCATCCAGATCAAGTCCGTTTAATCTTCCAGATGTGGGGGTTTCCTCGGATAGATCTGTTTGCCACTCGGGAGAACGCACATTGCCCGTTATTCTGCAGCCTCCAGTATCCGATGCAGGGAGCGTTGGGGGACGCGTTTCAGATAACCTGGTGCGACCAGTTGCTTTACGCGTTTCCCCCCATACCCTTGATTCCTCGAGTGTTGAGGAAAATTCGCCAAGACCGGGCCCAAGTCATCTTAATAGCTCCGGATTGGCCAAGGAGGGTATGGTACTCCGACCTTCTCCAACTCTCACTGTGCCCTCCGCTCCGTCTCCCTCTCAGGGCAGACCTCCTCTCGCAGTCGCAGGGGCAGGTTTTACACCCCAACCTCCAGAGTCTGCACCTACATGCTTGGAGATTGAACGGGGCAACCTGAGTTCCTTCTCTCTCCCGCCTGATGTAGTGGATGTTATCTTAGCGGCCAGGCGACACTCCACTAAATCTATCTACGCTAATAGGTGGTCTAAATTTGTTATGTAGTGTGGAGAGAGACAGATTGATCCCTTACATGCTCATCTGTCACATGTTTTGTCTTTTGCACTGTCTCTAGCGCAGAAAGGTTGTGCAGTAGCTACCATTAAGGGTTATTTGTCGGCCTTGTCAGCCTTCATTTGTCTTCCAGACCAACCATCGTTATTTAAATCCCCTATTGTTCTCAGATTCTTGAAAGGTCTTCTGAATCAATATCCTCCAAAACCATTCGTTATGCCTCAATGGGATTTGTCCTTGGTCCTGACTTTCCTTATGGGGTCCCCTTTTGAGCCTGTGCATTCTTGCCCCTTAAGGTATTTGGTTATTAAAACAGTATTCCTGGTAGCTATAACATCTGCAAGGAGAGTGAGTGAGTTGCAGGCCTTATCGGTTAAACCCCCTTATATAACGTTTTATGGGGATAAGGTGGTGTTGAGGACCAAGGCTGCTTTCCTTCCGAAGGTTGTTTCACCCTTCCATTTGGCTCAGACAATCACTTTGTCCACGTTTTATCCTCCGCCTCATCCTTCAAAGGAGGAAGAAAGACTACATCGCCTGGACCCAAAAAGGGCGTTGAGCTTCTATATCGACAGAATGAAGGATATCAGGCTGGAGGATCAGCTGTTTGTCGGATACGTGGGCAAGAGGAGAGGAAAGGCAGTCCACAAGAGAACACTCTCCAGGTGGGTTGTTCTTTGCATTAAAATCTGTTACTCTTTGGCAAAGAAGGATCCGCCTGAGGGCATTAGAGCTCACTCCACCAGAGCTAAGTCGGCCTCTTCGGCCTTGGCCAGGGGTGTTCCTGTGGTCGACATCTGCAAGGCCGCAACTTGGTCGTCCCTTCACACTTTTGTGAAACATTACTGTTTGGACTCTGAGGTCAGAAGGGACGGTCATTTTGCACGGTCAGTGCTGCAGGATTTCTTGGTTTGACCATTTAGGCACCCACCGCCGGGCGTGGTACTGCTTTGGGACTCTATTCATCAGGTGAGGAATCCACAGGTAGTTGTATCCATCAGAAGAACGAGTTACTTACCTTCGGTAACGACTTTTCTGGTGGATACATTAGCTACCTGTGGATTCCTCACGGTCCCACCCGCCTCCCCGTTGCCTTTTTGGTCTCTCCAAGCAATCCTTGAGTGTGCTCCTTTTGGTCTTCAAAGTTGCAATACATTTTGCATGTATGATATTTGTATATATGTGTATATTTATATATAAATCTATATATATATTGGGTATATACATGATTCGTATGTATAAATATATTTATTTGTTTAAAAAAAAAAAAAAAAAAGGTCATATTAAATCTACAGCTATTTTATTGCAATGTTGTGTGATTTACAATATTAAGAGATGTTTGCTTTGCTCTTTCATTGCATTGGGTTATTATTATTATTCTCATGCACGTAAAAAATGTTGGTACTGTCATCGGCACGTCGGCGAGGACTTCTTATTGCCTGTATGACGTCAGACGGCGTCGCGTGGGCTAGAGTGACGTCCTCGTCGACGTGCAGAGACTAGTAAGAAGATTTCCGTCAAATGCTGGCGCCATGGGAGTATTCATCAGGTGAGGAATCCACAGGTAGCTAATGTATCCACCAGAAAAGTCGTTACCGAAGGTAAGTAACTCGTTCATTTGGCATAGCAACAGCTCCAACGGTGTTCACAAAGTGTCAAACAGTAGTAGCGGCATACTTAAGAAGACAACACATCCATGTCTTTCCATATCTAGACGATTGGCTAATAAAATCAAACAATCATACACAATGCCAAAAACATACTCGTTATGTGATAGAAACTCTGCACACACTAGGGTTTTCTATAGACTACCAAAAGTTACACCTTCAACCAGCACAAGTAAAACCGTATCTAGGTGCTATCCTAAATACTCAACTAGCTCTAGCGTATCCAAATATACAAAGGATAAAGCTTTCCAAAATGTAATACCACACCTACAGCCAAATCAACAATACACTGTAAGATTTATCATGAAGATTTTAGGAATGATGGCATCTTGCATAGCAATAGTCCCACATGCAAGATTAAACATGAGGCCCTAACAACACTGCCTTGCACAACAATGGTCACAAGCACATGGTCAACTTCAAGATCTAGTGTTGATGGACCACCAAACACATGTCTCTTCAATGGTGGAATCGCAGCAATTTAATGAAGGGGTGGTTGTTTCAAGACCCCTGTGCCTCACACCATAAGTACAACAGATGCATCAGAGATTGGTTGGGGAGCTCACCTAAACAATCAGACCATTCAAGGGCAATGGGATGTCAAACAGAAACAGCTACACATAAACCACTTAGAATTATTAGCTGTGCTCCTTGCCCTAAAAGCATTTCAACCTCTTCTCAAACAGAAGAATGTTCTCATAAAAACAGACAACATAACAACCATGTATTATCTGAACAAACAGGGAGGGACACATTCATCTCAGCTGTCCCTTCTAGCCCAGACAATTTGGAAATGGGCAATTCACAATCAAATGTATCTACTAGCACAATACATTCCAGAAATAGACAATCAGTTGGCAGATCTCCTCAGCAGAAATTACCAACAGACGCATGAATGGGAGATTCACTCCCAAGTACTGCAAAAGTACTTTCAAAGTTGGGGAACACCGGACATAGATCTATTCGCAACAAGCGAAAACATAAAATGCCAAATCTTCGCATCCAGCCACCCACATCCCCTATCCAAGGGCAATGCTCTGTGGATCAATTGGTCAGGGATATTTGCTTAAGCTTTTCTCCCTCTATCACTCCTTCCATTTCTAGTCAACAATTTGCATCAAACATCACTCAACATGATACTTATAGCACCATCACTGGGCACGCCAGCCTTAGTACACAACACTATTATACCTATCTGTAGTACCTCACTCCAAACTCCCAGACAGACCAGATTTGTTAACACAAAACAAAGGTCAAATCAGGCATCCAAACCCCAGTGCTCTCAATCTAGCGATTTGGAACCTGAAGTCATAGAATTTGGTTATTTAAATCTTCCACTTGAATGTACGGAAGGAATTAAACAAGCACGAAAACCTACTACTAGACAGTGCTATGCACACATGTGGAAAAGATTTGTCTACTATTGTCAATCTAAGACCATAGATCCACTTACTGCATCTATACAAGTTATTGAATGCTATTGACTTCATTTACAGAAATCAAATTTGGCTTTTTCATCTATAAAAATACACCTTACTGCAATATCTGCATACTTACAAACTATTCAACATACTTCTCTATTCAGAGTTCCTGTTATCAAAGCCTTCATGGAAGGATTAAAACGCATCATTCCACCCAGAACACCACCTGTTCCATCATGGAATTTAAATATTGTATTTACCAGACTCATGGGACCACCTTTTGAACCCACGCACTCTTGCCAAATTCAATTTTTAACATGAAAGGTTGCCTTCCTTGCGGCTATTACTTCAAGAAGAGTTGGTGAAATACAAGCATTCACTCTTGAAGAACCTTTTTTCCAAGTGCACAAACATAAGGTTGTACTAAGCACAAATCCAAAAGTAGTATCTCCTTTTCACATCAAACAGTGGAATTGACAGTCTTCTTTCCACAGCCAGATTCTGTGGCAGAAAGAGCTCTTCATACCCTAGATCTCAAAAGAGCTCTTATGTACTACATAGACAGAACTAAAGATTTTAGGAAAACAAAACTACTTTTTGTTGCTTTCCAAAAACCACATTCAGGCAATCCTATATCAAAACAAGGTGTAGCAAAATGGATTGTTAGATGTATACAAACATGTTATATCACAGCAAAAAGACAATTTTAGATCACTCCTAAAGCACATTCTACAAGAAAGAAGGGTGCAACAATGGCTTTTTTTTTTGGAAACATACTAATGGTTGACAAATGTAAAGCAGCTACATGGCCAACCCCTCATACATTTACAAAACACTACTGTGTTTATTTTTTCTCACAGCAACAAGCCACTGTAGGCCAAGCTGTTTAAAGACATTATTCCAAACAACTTCAACTCCTACAGGCTAGTAACCGCTTTTTGGGAGGACTAACTGCTTTGTAGTCTATGCATAGCATGTGTATCTGCAGCTACACATGCCATTGAGCGGAAAATGTCAAGTAGAGCTGCAGATTCACATGCACCCTCCCTCCTCCCCGTAAGCCTGTAGTCATTCAAGTTTAACATTTGTACATATGTATATACATTTACATGAACATCTTTTATTTTCTAACCTCTATCACTCCTTCTTTCACCCTCTGCGGGAAAACAATCTAACAATGGAGTCGATGCCCATGCGCAATGGAACCGAGAGGAGGAATCACTCGATCCCGTGACTCCGAAAAGACTTCTTAAAAGAAAAACAACTTGTAACACTCCGAGCCCAACATTAGATGTCGAAAGGATATGCATAGCATGTGAATCTGCAGCAGTGCATGCCACGAATAGATGTACACTGGGTAAGTGACATTTTATTTATATATATATTTATATATATATATATATATATATATATATGAGAGAGAGAAAGCATTTTCAGTGTATCACTTGGTGCTGCAATCAACAAAGTCTGAAATGAGTCTCTTAATACTGAATGTTTTATTTTCTATGCCTTGAAACAGGACTTCGTGCTCTATTGATACAAAAGAACATTTGATACGTTTATATACACTCCCCAGTTTAATGCATAAATATATCATGATGGAGATTTACCAGTGGGAAAACATACATACTGACAAAAATAATTGATCTCATGTGGCTTAATAGAATGGCTGATTCATGCCTACAAGAATTTGAATGTTGGAGATTGAGTCCCTGTTACATCCCCTAATCTTTCTAATCTTTTTGGAGGATTATTTATGGAAGTTTGTTAGTTCATTCCTCTAAGTATTTTTTTTTCTTTTTTTCCGTTTATGTAACATTGCAAGCTTCCTTTCAGAGGTTGAGCCCAACTGGGATGGATTTTTCAATCTGGAGATAGGACCCATTGATGAAGCATTCCACAAAATGTGGATAAGGGTACTTTTGTATAATATAAAGGATTCCTTCTTTGTTGTTTTTTACTTATTACTTGGAATCCAGCAATGGTTTATTAGATATTTCTTGGTTTGTGATAGAACTAGGGAGGATGTCTTGGTGGACTGTTTGTTACCTCACATTCCCTATGAAGTGAATAAATCTGTTTTGTCCATTTAAGTGTCTCAGGTTATAATTTGCAAATTTAAACAAAATCTAAGTACTTTTGACAGACACAGTACATAGTTCATGGTGCTCAGTTGGCTACAGTATCTTGGAATTAGAATCAACTGGTCTAGGTGATTAAATCTCTGGGATCCTTGCATTAAACTTTTTTTAATTTAAAGGAAATTTATCATCATTCAGAGACCACATATGTGTGTAATATATATATATAAATATATTTGATAGACTTCTAGCTGCAGATTCCTTACCTTAGAATTTCCTGGTGTCACCTTGGAATCCGGAATTTTTTGCTGACCAGCACTCCTTAAGGCCCCGTTGGGTGGCGTTGCTCGGATCTTCTTGGCTTCGTTGTTGGAGCAGTTTGTGACCTCACGGTCGCCTATAAAGGCACCACCCCAGCATGTGTACGTCGGTTATTTTCCTTCTGCGCAGGTTAATCGCAGGTCTGGATTCCAGCTACCTCTGCCTTTTAAGTCAGGTTTTTTTCCCCCCACCTTTTTGTCAACGCTTTTTGGAGTCTGTGCGAGGATGACATCGAGGAAGATGGGGTTCAAGCAGTGTGGTGAATGCCATCAAACCATGTCAGTGACGGACCCCCATCAGGTATCTCTATTGCCTCGACGGAGACCATGACTCAGTCATGTTCCAACTGCCGGGCCATGGCCCAGAAAGCTTTGAGAGAGCGGTCTCTGAAGCTCATGGCGACCTGGCATTCGATTTCAGTTGGCGCGACTCCTGGGAGGTCAAGGTCCCAATCTAGGCGGAAGTCACAGGACTGCTCCAGGAGCCCTATGTCCTCTTTGCCGCACTAGAGGCCCTCCGGGCACTGTGGGAAGAGGCATAGAAAGAAGTCCAAGCGGACTTTGACTTAGCCATGCCCTTCGGCCGACGAGACTTCTGGGGAATGTCTACTTTCTAGGCACGTTCCAAAGAACCAATGCCAGGGCTGACTTTAGGTGTGTTCACCCCCCCCCCCCCCCCCCCCCATTACCCCCAACCCTTCCCTACACCCCTCCTCTCCTCCCTCTTTCCGGGAGCCGGAGCCACTCCTGCTCAACTCAAGAAGTTATACAAGGCCATGCACCTCCTTTTTAAGCAGGCCGCCCCTGCTGGAGCACCTTCGGGCCGTATGGTCGGAAGGGGCCCCATGGGATTCCACGCTGGCGGCTTCAGCGCCATTGGGGACTCTTGGGTTCCATACCGGATCCGGAACGACACCGAGTGTACACAGTCAGCCTCCTCCGGTGTCGTTCCGACGTCAACGCTCCGCCTACACCCACTGATGGTGCGAGACCCATCCTTATACCAGATGATCCGGAGCCTGAACAACGTAGTACAATGCATATTCTGACTTTGACGCCCACAGGGGCCAGATCAGTGCCTGAGGCTTATTTTGATCAGCCAGATACAGGTGAGGAATGGGAGTGATCCCTTGACACTTTAGAATATGGTTTGAAGCATATGGACTGGTAGGAGGAACTAGGGGAAGCTAGTGTACTGGATATTTCTCGAGATACTGGCATGCTCTCCCCTCCTACTGTGGCTATGGAGGAGGGAGCTTCATATGACATGGTGGTGCGTAGGGCAGCTGAGGTCTTGGACCTGGAATTGCCTACGGTGCCAGTCAGGACCAGCTTTCTGACTGAAGTGCTTCAGCCGGGGGTTTCCACATTGGAACCAATGTTACCCTTTAACGAAGCCCTCACTGATGTCCTGCTGGGGATGTGGTCCAAACCCAGCACAGGGGCTCCCGTAAATAGTACAATCGGCTGCCGTCATCGACCAGCTCCTAATGATCTTAGTTTCCTCACCCAACACCCCACTCTGTTGAACTTGGTGGTCTAGGCCGCCATTTCACACAGTGCCCTCCCTTCTGCTCCCCCGGATTGGGAATCCAAGAGGCTGGATCAGCTTGGAAAGAATGTTTTCTTCCTCCAGCCTGCATTGAGGTCTGTCTCACAAGCTGTTAGAGATAAGTGAGATGCAGCAAAGTGTACAATACTGTGTGGTTTGGACACTACCAAATCTCTGGGAAGGGCGATTTCTTCGCCGGCAGCCCTTCATCGCCATGCCTGGCTCCTCAAGTCTGGCTTTTCAGGGGATGTCCAGGCAAACCTTATGGACATGCCCTTCGATGGCTTGCGCCTGTTTAAAGAAAAGGCAGGCTTGGTGCTTGAGCATTTCAAGGACTCTCTGGCTACGGCCAGATCTTTTGGCCTCTTGGCACCTGCTCCCCAGCAGTCTGCCTTTTGCCCCTTTTTAGGCTTCAGAAAGGGTGTGGTGCCATGTCACCCACAAATCAGCCACTGTCCTCCGTCAACTCAACATACAGGACGAGGTTGTGGTACCTTCAGACCCAGAGGGTCTAGCCAGAGGTCGGCCACCACCGAGCCCCTACCTCCACAGCACTGAGTCCTCATGGTATTATTCTGCAAGACCACTCGTGTCCAGTTGGAGGGATAATTCAATTTAATATCCCTCACTGGCGGTCCATAGCATCGGACAAATGGGTCTTGCAGATCATACAGAAGGGCTAGTCCCACCCCCCGTTCTTTACCCCCCTCTATGCTTCCATTAAAAGGATGGCTGATGGAGGATCATTTAGTCTTGCTCCATAAGGAAATTGTGGCTCTCTTTGCCAAGGGAGCCATATAAAGGGTCCTAATGTCAGAACTAGGCAGTCGTTGTTATTCCCAAAAAGAACAAGGGTCTTCACCCTATTTTGGATTTACGGAATGTCTGTCTCTTCCTCAAAAAGGAGAGATTCAAGATGCTCACTCTTGCTCAGGTCTTGTCTGTCCTAGTCCAAGGAGACTGGATGGTAGGGCTGGTCATGCAGCATGTGTATTTTCACATCCCCGTCCTGCCTGTCCACAGACCTTACTTGCGGTTCAAAGTGGGCCCACGAGCACTTTCAGTTTACTGTGCTTCCCTTCGGTCTCACCAGTGCCCCTCTGGTGTTCACAAAAGTCATGGTGGTGGTAGCAGCTCATCTATGCAGGTTAGGGATTTCAGTCTTCCCCTACCTCGACAACTGCTTTTGAAGGCTCCTATGCCCCAGGCTCTCGTCACCCACCTTCAAACTACAGCGAACATCCTGCATTCGCTGGGGTTCACTATAACCGTTCCAAAGTCACACCTGACTCCCTCTCAGAAGCTCCCTTTCATCTGAGCTATTCTGGACACTGTGCAGTTTCTGGCATTTCCTCCTGAGCAGCGAGTCCAGGATGTTCAGACTATGATACTGATGTTTCGGCCTCTATCCTGGATTGTGGTGAGACAGATTCTGAGGCTGCAGGGCCTCATGGCCTCCTGCGTCCTGTTAGTCAAATGTGCCAGAGAGCATATGAGAGCTCTGCAGTGGGACCTGAAGTTCCAGTGGGCACAGCATCACAGGAATCTCATATCTCGGAGGGAACTGCAAAAGACCTGCAGTGGTGGTTAGTGAACTGCGATTGGATCAGAGGTGGACTCCTCTCCCTTCCCCAACCAGATCTCACAGTAGTAACAGATGGGTCACTTCTGGGATGGGATGACCATCTGGGAGAGGTGGAGATCAGAGGCCTTAGGTCTCTGGCGGAATCAGGACTCTAACAATTTACTGGAGTTCTGGGTGATCCGACTAGCATTGAAAGCATTTCTTCCTTTTGTAAAGGGGAAGATGGTGCGGGTATTCATGGGCAATACTACCGCAATGTGAAACTGTAACAAGCAGGGCTTTGTGAGGTCATGGACCCTTTGTCAAGAGGCCCCTACATCTCTGGAACCTGGCTGGAACAGCAGAACATAACCCTGGCAGGTTCCCTGAACGCCAGGGCGGAGAAACTCAGCTGTCGATGCCTAGCGGATCACGAATGTTGTCTCCACCCGGAGGTGGTGCAAGGACTCTTTCAACAGTGGGGAGACTCCTAGGTTAGATCTGCTTGCCTCCGCAGAGAATGCGCAATGTCAGCAGTGTTTCACATTGGAGTTTCCAAGGCGACAATCGCTCAGCTACACTTTTCATCACAAATGGAGTTCAGGCTTCGTGTATGCCTTTCCACCCATACCACTTTTGCCCAGAGTTCTCAACAAGAACAAAAATGACTGGGTCCAAGTCATCCTAGTGACTCCGGACTGGGCACGGAGAGTCTGGAATCCTGAGCTTCTGAAAATGAGTATCGATCCTCCGATCAGGCTGCCCCTTGGGGAGGATCTTCTGTCACAGCAGCAGGCGAAGGTTCTCCACCCGAATCTTTCAACTCTGCGCCTTCATGCGTGGAGATTGAGTGGTGGCAGTTGATGGTTTTTGACCTTCCTCCCCAAGTCTGTTAAGTTTTTTTGGCTCCTAGGTGTCCCTCCACTAAAACGGTGTATGCCGGTTTCTCTTTCTGCTATCCTCTTTCTACTATTCCTTGCACTCTCAAGGGCTATCTTTCTGCCTTATCAGCATTCCTTCGGCTGCCTGATCAGCATTCACTGTTCAAGTCTTCCATTGTACATAGATTCCTCAAAGGGCTTGTACATATGTTTCCCCCCTACGCCCTTTGCTATGCCTCAGTGGACTTAAATCTTGTCCTTACATTTCCTTATGTGTGCTCCCTTTGAGCCCTTACAAAACTTTCCCCTTCGGCTGCTCACCATCAAAACAGCCTTCTTAGTGGCCATAACATCTTCCAGATGGGTGAGTGAGATGCAACTCTTTCACCCAAGCCAAAGTATCTCACTATGTTCCCAGACAAGGTGTTTCTTAGAACTCGTGCCTCTTTCCTCCCCAAGGTGGTGACCCCATTTCATCTGGGCCAGAACATCACCCTGCCCACCTTATTTGCTCCACCGCATCCCTCTGAGGAAGAAGTGCGACGCCACCAACTGGACCCAAAAAGAGCTTTGTCGTTCTACCGTGACCGCCCAAAAGAGTATCAGGTGGATGACCAACTCTTTGTGGGGTACGTGGGAGCAAAGAAGGGTCGGGCAGTGCAAAAACAAATAATTTTGCGCTGGATTGTTCTGTGCATTAAAATCTGCTATCCTCTGGCAAAGAAGCAGCCTCTTGAGGCCTCATTCCACCGGGGACAAGGCTCCTACCACTGCACTAGGTGATCCAGTCCTGGATATCTGCCAGGCAGCAACGTGGGCATCCTTGCACACATTTGCAAAACACTACTGCCTCGATAATCTGGTCTGGAGAGACTGACATTTTGCCCATTCGGTCCTGCAGGAATTTTTAGTGTAAAGGAGATCTACCCGCAGCCCACCGCCAAGAGGTGTTAGGGCTTGGGTATCTATCCTAAGGTAAAGAGTCTGCCGCTAGAAGTCTCTATCAGATGAACAAGTTACTTACCTACAAGTAACGCATTATCTGGTAGAGACTCCAGCTGCGGATTCCCTACACCCACCCATGCCTCCCCGCTCTGCGGATATGTCTAAATAGAGTTAGGGTTTATCACTTTCAGGACCATAGTTTTTGCACAGACGAACTGTTGGTTCTATCCATGGCTCTGTGCTTCTGGCATGGAAGTTCGTTGGTAAAAAAAATGACGTGTGTGCGCCAAGGTGGTGCTTTTATAGGTGGCTGTGACATCACAGACCGCTCCAACGATGACGCCATGCAGATCCAAATGATGCCACCCCACAGTGCGTGCAGGGTACTGCTCAGCAAAAAAGTCCAGATTCCAAGCTGACACCAGGAAATTCTAAGGTAAGGAATATGCTAGTAGATTGAGTCTCTACCAGATAATGCATTACCGAAAGTAAGTAACTTGTTCATTAAGACGTTTCACAGGAGTACAGCATCCAAGGATCCTGTATTTCAAATATATAGGACATAGAATGTCTGCCAGAGTCGTAACTTTCAGTGTTGTTTATGCTATGCTAAGGGAATAACAAAACCACTACTAGGGCATCCAGTTGGCTCTGAAGGTGCAGGACTATGTTTTCTAAAATAGACAAAATGAATTAATTAATGACCCATGTTTCTTGGAAGCATATGATTTGAAACAAAACTTTAAAAATGAGACAAATTAAGATGATTGATAATGCTGGGAATACTCCCTAGAAAGACCAAACCTGCTTGTACTTGAATAAATCTGTGTCCACAGTATGCATTTGAGGCAGTTATGTTTGTGGGGCAGTCTAGATTGTAACTCATTTGATGGCCTAAATCGGTTACTTGTATGTGCACCTCATCTGGCCCATAGTATTGTAATGTATTCTTGGGGCCTACCAAGTGGTCTGATTGTGTAGCATGAGTATTGAAGATTTATTTGAGGGATCCTACAGCACTGCATCTGAGTTGTACTTATAGTGGTTCTGAGAAGGTACTCATGGAGTGTATTGTGCTTACCATCCAGGGTCAATCTCAGATGTGTATATTATTGTAATACTCTAATATGGTCTTTGAATGATCATTTAAAATCCCACTTATAATTAGAAATGAATCTAAGTTTGGTAAATGACATTCCATGAAGCAAGTTACCAGAGATTAGCCTAGTGTCCAAGGACTCAAAGCTGTGAAATGAAGTGGAAAATCTGAAATATTTTATAACTATTCATCTTGTAATATTGATTACTAAACCTGATTAGCTAGACAGTATACTGTATTTTGGATGAGTAAGCCTCCGCCACTCTTTTGTGGCATGTTCTGTCAGAGGCAACCTATGCCCACCCTAATAAGATGATACTGCCCTTGGAGGTCTTGGTGAGATTTACTGGATAATCTGGGGATCCAGGTGTTTATATTAAAATAACCCTATGTAAACACAGTGTATTCTTTTGGTGCGTAGTCATGGTATAATAAAAATGGGGAAGGCAAATGAGTGTGAGTGCTAGGACTCAATCTTCTTTAGTATCACCAGCATGTTTCAGCCTGTCATATTACCAAAATAGTCAAGGGCTTTCATCCCTCCAAATGCGATCCCTAATAATATATCTAACTTACTGGTTCATAGGAAAGTAAGGCAATTTCCTTTGTTAAAATAACAATTTAGTGTCCTGACAATGGGTTTGGTGTCATTGAGCTGAATGAGAGTTATTTGGATATTTCTACAGTACACAACTCTTGATGAATGTATGACTACAGAGGGTGTCGCCTATCCGCTAAGACCAGTTGAGCACCAAATCTGTGGTTACTTTTTTCCCCCTAGTGGTTATGAGCACTAGCTAATGCCTGTGTAGGGGTTAGGGGAGCACATGCTTAGACTTTACTCTTCTGACTTCTGTCAGTGGACAGACAGTGCAGTTGAAGTCTAGGATCCATTGCTGCTAACACAAAACAAGGGTTGGGTACTCCACTGCAACCTAGCACCCTTGCTACTGGCAACATGGCCCAGAGGATCTAGAATTTGACAACCTACAAAACATCCACTCAAATGGAGGGAACTTTTTGTTGGTGTAAATATAAACAGGTGGCATAATTCTCATCTCATTCTCAGCAATTGCTAATGCATGTATTGCTGTTAGCAGATTCTTCACACTCCTTTATTTGGGTGTTGTTTGCTGCCATATCAAAGTACAGAGAAACATAATACACGTCCCTATGCATACAATGCATGGCCAAAGAATTTATGTAAGGCTATTCATTACAAAGTTTGTACCGGTCTAAGAAAGCCACACCGTCCTTTTGAAACCCATGTCTCAACCTTTGAAATCCACGCACAATTCCAAGATGAGATAAATTAATTGATCGTGTTCTATTAACCTTCAAATTTACCACATAGATCAGCAAGAGCCAATCTTTCCCCAGAGATAGTAACTATCTACACTTCTGTAAAATCCCCTTGAAAGTTTCACCTCAGCCTGCTATTTTTATTTTTAAGCATTCCTCCCTGGTCCTGCATTGCTGCCAGAGAAGGTGTTCCATTCCTTGATCTGAAGACCTGAATTTGGTTCTGCCTTGATGGGAATAGTACTGCCAAAACTTGGTCAGGTTTCAGTTTCCCTCAGAGTAGATCGTCTCCAAGGGAAATTCAAATTGGATTGTGGCCTCATAGCTTTCTTTCAAAACAAGGAAGTTAGAGAATTATGTTTTGTCTCCCTTTATGAGAGGACTGCTGGCTACAGCAGCAGGCTTCCTGGGGCTGCCTTTGCTGGATACCTTCAGGCAGCAACATAGTGGACATGTCATTTTTTCATGAAGCACTACTCCGGAGAATGATAGAGGCAGTACTCCACATTCCGTTTCACTAATGTGATCTTTATTCTTTCATTCCTTCCGTTTTGCTGCTCTGCTTATTGAAATTATAAGCATGCAAATCTGTGAAAGGTCCACTGCAAGAACTTTTGTTCTTGGTTTATATTTTGTATACATTTACATGGCAATTCTTCTCTACCAGCCTCTTGATGTTAAGCAGACTCTACAAACTGTTGCATAAACTACTGTGTTGTAAACGTCTGTATATGATTGTCTGTAATTTCCTGCATTACAGGGAATATAACTGTGTCTATGAAAAATGCCAGTGCTCAGCAATTGTAACTGCTTATATGCAACAGTTTTGTATTTACATTACCACAAAGACAATTGATGTTTGGCCTCCAGCTTTAAGTTTTCTTTGCACTAAAACCCATTAAACCCACCAGGGACCACAGGTTTTCATTTGCCAGTCTTGTTACTCAATTGCAGTCATATATGTCTGGCTACTGTTAACACTGTACTAACATTGAGATCTACAAATGTAAGGTGTTATTCTAAACGTGGTCTGTATCAGCACATAGGCATTTCCACCATTTTCCCTAGTCTGCCCTTAGTTGCTAAGGTCAAAGAAACCATACACAGAAGGGCATCAGAAGAACTTTGATGTTTTACATTGATATCAGATCTTTGCAAAATGTCTGTTTCCTGTAAATGGAATGTTTCAGCAAGCCAGATTAAAAAGGCAATATCTTGGTTGATAGTTTTCTCTTACATATCCAATTGCCACTGCAACAAGTGGCCCTTTTTCAGTCGAAAGTGCAAGCGCTTTTCAAGCTGTTTTAAGTATTCTGTGGGCTTTTAACCATGCCCTTCTTACCCCCATCACTTTCACTTGTTTGTGGGCTTGCCTTTCAAAAATCCCTTCATGTAATTGGTAAATGCTTTACATTTGTCCTGCCTTGGGGTGGTTTTGTTACCGACTTGCAGCCTGACCCTGCTACATGGATAGTTGCATGATTGAAGTATATCAGCAGTGTGGACAAACTATTTTCTTATTTTGTGTCTCCCCTTCGTGCTTCATGGTGACCGTGGCGCTTATAGTGCAAACTCCATTGGCAGTATTAAGCGCTGGTCACATTGTTCACACTTACCTAGTCAGTCATTTCTTTTGGCTAGCCCCGTCTCTCTGCATAGCTTTCACAAAACACTTGTAATTGATAAATGCTTTATGTAAAAACACAAAAATACTCAAAGCTGCTCTCCAAGCACAGTGGGAGAGCTAATACTGTAATATTCACTGCACTCTGGAAACTCACCCCATAATGCTTTGCAGGCCATCACTTTTAGAAACCCTTTTTTGCTCATAACTCAGCCTTTGGTGGTTAGAACAATGGGACCACCAGCAAAACGTTTGACAACATGCTCTTTATACAGCATCTCTGTCCCCATGTTAGGTTAGTGAGGAACTCAGAAAAAAAAACTCCTGCCTTTCAGTGTCTGTTTAAGCTCTCTCGTGGCTGGAATATTTGTTTTACAGCTGGAAGTAGTTTGTGTTTTAAGGTCATTGTTTGTAACATCATTGCAGTAGGCCTGTTAGCTCAGAAAATGTGTAAGGCACTATACCCTCTAGGGGCTAAATATATGGTTTCACAGTTACTTTCTGCCATTTTCTTTTCACCTGGTTATGCCCTCCTAGAGACTAGCTAAATAGTTATGTGGCCCTGTTTCTTACAAATGCTATTTTCATTGTAATGTTCTCTAGAGGCTGTCGTAAGCATTACTAAACATATCAACATAGTACAATGTTCGCAGCATGGAAACTCGCTGTATAATGCTTTGCAGGGCATTGCCTTTACAAAACATTTGTGCTCATAACTTAGCTTGTGGTGGTCCTAGGACAATGGAACCACCTTCAAAACATTCACCATGATGTGCCTTTTCTGTCTACGTCAACCCTGGGTCCTCACAGTAGGTCAGTGGGGACCCCAAAATAACCCCTCCACAATTCAATGTCTTTTTAAGCACTGTCCTGGCTGTTACTTTTGTTTTACAGCTGGGGGGTAGTTTGTGCCAAAAGGCCTTGTTTGTAATTTCATTGCAGTAGGCCTGCTAGTCCTAGAAATGTGTAATGCGCTATTCCCCCAGGGGCTAAATATAGGGTTACAGTGCAATATTTTCTGACAATTTCTTTTCATGTGGTTATGCCCTCTAAGGGTTAACTATATGGTTAAGTGAGGGGGGCGTGGCTTGGCGCCATGGCGGTAGCAGCTTCTCTTTGAGGCTCCTGTCTATCTCTCCTCACCCCCGGGGCTATAATACTCAATTCGGCTCCAGAATCCACACAGTTGGAGTGGAATGCGTGGTAACCCCCCCCCCCGGGCTATCGATGTTCGGCTTGTCCCCCTGAAAACCACCAGTTTGGGCTCCGATACGAACGGGCTAGATGCGTGTCAGAAGAGAGCTCGAGGGGACAAGATGGCGGCTGCCAAGCACTCCGGGACCTGGTCGGCCGGGAGAGCACCCTTGGGCGTTACCTCAGCTGACTGAGAGAAACACGGAGGCCTAGATTGAACCTTACTGGTCCAAGACGAGCAGAGTGAAGAAAGAAACCGGCAGACAAGCAATGCCGGAGGAGGTGACCTGGCACAGCGGAGACGTTATAAGAGGAGGTGAGGAGGCCTGGCGACAAGAGGGGATCGAGAGCGCAACCATCCGACACAGTAGACTGTGATAAACCCACCGGGAGGAGATGGCCCGGGGTACTGCAATCCGGAGCCCTGAATAGCGAGAAATCAACCGATGGTGAGAAGGGGCCTAACGTAATGAGGCTGAAACCCAGTGAGACCGCTAAAGAAGGGGTGGAAGATCGACCGGGCCAGCAATACGGGAAAACAGAGCAGAGGGACACCCCCCCCCTAAACCGGAACACTGAAAGACGGCCGCTGGGAAGACACCGACCTACCAATATCCAAATCAGACCTTTCTAATAGATGAATCAACTAGCGATCAAATAAAGAAAGGAACGGTGGCGTTACTTTAAAATACAGCCCGGCTCCACGCTTTACCCCTAAGTTCCGGCACGCTAATAAATATAGCGATCAGCTCAAATCGGAAGGTCCAACAGATTGTTCGCCAATCCAGGTTCTTAATCTGTAATTAAGACAAAAAAGACAGGTCTCCACCCCCCAGGTGCTGGACCCAGGTGGGCCCAACCAGTAACTTTTGGAAAACAGGTAAACACAATCATCGGCTCTATATGGCCGTTACACTATTAAGCGATCACCAGCAAGAGCGCCGCACACCGCCAGAGATGGACAAACCAAATAGAAGGCGAGAAGCCGATAATACTAGGGATATAACCGACAATGCTCCCCCAGAACAGGAGGCTGTGGGGAAATTTTCCTCTGTGGAGGAAGGAGCCACAAAAGAGCCTACCTTGCAGGATGTAATACAGGCTATCGCTGCCTCCAGAACCGCTCTTGAGATGAAAATAGACTCTCTAGCGTCCGACTTCACAGTGCTCAGAGACGACCACCGGCGCCTTGCAGAAAGAGTGGCCTCGGCAGAAAAACAGCTGGAAGAAATGGGACCCGAGCTTCAAAGTGCTTCCAAAGCATCAAGACAAATGGAGAAAAGAATAAAAGATTTGGAACTGAGGGCAGAAGATGCTGAAAACAGATCAAGAAGAAATAACATTAGAATCATGGGGCTACCGGAGAAAGTCGAAGGAACCAACATGGTTGACTTCCTTGAAAAATGGTTGAAGGACAATATAGCAAATGAAGGACTATCCCAATTTTTTGCAGTGGAAAGAGCACATAGAGTCCCGGCACGTCCTCCTCCGCGCGCTCCTGCTAGACCGGTGGTGGCCAAACTATTGCACTATAAAGACCGGGACCATTTACTCACCCAAAGCAGGAAAAAGGGAGATTGCTTATTGGACAACCAAGTGATTCGGATCTTCCCTGATTTATCGTGAGAGGTGTTAAAGCAGAGAGCTTCTTTCAGGGAGGCCAAACAGACTCAGAAATCTAGGGGTCCAATACGGAATGCTATTCCCGGCCAAACTCCAAAAATAACCACAACAGGCTCACAGTTTTTTAACTCGGCGGAAGAGGTTTGGAACTGGATGGACAGGCAACATCTCAACGAGAAACGAATTAACCCTGAAAAACACCAACTAAACCTTAAAGGAAAATCTAACAGCAGAATGGCATCAATACGCACTATTCCATCCCCTCTGGAGATTCTAAACGACCGTCAAAAAGCAGTGGAAGCAGCTGCGTCCCTCGGATGTTCTGAACAGAGCTCACCTAAGCAAACACATAGTGACCTAAACCAATCAGACTCGGAACATGAATCAGATTTGTCACTCAGCCTAACCAAAAGGGCCCGGATGTAATCCCAGGGACGTCAGACACCATAATTTGAAGTACATTCTTGAATTACAAACAGAGCTCCTGGGAGATATGATGTATATAATCCTCAGGGACAATCAGGAGTACACCTATGGCTTCTAAAATAGAATTAAAAGTCTGCAAGAACTGACACCCGATAATCGAAATCATGGAGCCACTGAATTTCAGTTTTTCTTCCACCCGGGGGCTGAGGAGAGGTCACCCTGCTGAGCTTCGGTTTTCCTTCTGAAGCACCCTCCATGTTGTTGGACAGTTAACTTTTATTTCACACAAGTTTGGGCGAGAGAGGTTCGACTTATGTCCTAGGGATGGGGGGTTGGGTAGTTATTATGTTGGGGAATTTTCTAGGGTTTAATATCGGTCCGAGAATCACCACAGAAATTGCTAAATGGGGCAGGGAGCAAGGAATCACCAGGGAACCCATCATAATACTAGGCTACCAGAAACCACCCCTCAGTAAAACAACAAAAAGGCTACTATGATTACACCAAAATCCTATAAGATCCTTACCTGGAACATCAGGGTTATGAACTCTTTAGTCAAGAGATATAAGATATCTTCTTATTTGCAGAGAAGGGGTATCCAAATAGCTATGTTGCAGGAAACTCACTTAACATCGAAAGAGGGCAAAGCCTTACAAAAAAGATGGAGAGGTCAGGAATTCTACACTACTTACTCAGCATACTCGAGGGGCACTCTGATTTGGATCCGAGCAGGGGTCCCATTTCAGTTGACAGATAGCAAGGTGGACCCAGAGGGGAGATTCGTAGCGATCAAGGGCAGACTGGAGGGGAAAGACCTAGCCCTAATTAATGTATATGCCCCTAACACAGGACAGAGCGACTTCTTTACACGACTATCCAACTCATTAGCGTCATTCCTGCAAGCACCGGTAATAATAGGTGGTGATTTTAACTGTTTAAGCGACATAGGTGCAGATAGATCACATCCTCCCCTACCACATTCTCCATTAGTGAAGATAGCTCAACAGTTCACCACATGGCAGGCAAATTGGGGCCTCATCGATACCTGGCGTAAACTACATCCTAGTGCCAAAGACTACTCATTTTTCTCTGCCCTTCACGAGCTCCATTTTAGATTAGACTCCTTCTTGTGCTCACCAGACATACACCCACTTGTATTACACACAGAATACTTGTCTCGCACAATATCTGAGCATAACCCCCAGTTGCTGTCATTGGGATGGGGGTCCCCCATCCCATGTATACCCACATGGAGACTTGGACCCGAATTACTAGAAGATCCCCCCCTTCCGAGATGATATCCACCAAGCCATAGAACATTATTTCGAAGAAAACAATACCACCACGACTACCGGACTGGTAGAATGGGATGCCTTTAAAGTAGTAATAAGAGGGAGATGCATTGCTGAAACAGTAGGAATTCGTAGGACCTTATTAGGAGAGACTGAGAAGGCCGAGGATATACTAGGAGAAACAGAGAAAAATAGGCCTGGAAACCCTCATTTACAACCCCAAATACAGGAAAACAGATCAAAAGTAGCACACTGTGTCGAACGCCTCAGATGTTTCGACCATAAGCAATATCTCGCAAGAGTGCATGGCGAAAGAGATAAAGCAAGTAAACTACTTGCCTGGGTAGTATCGCAATCAGAAAAATACCCCCCCCCCCCATAATGAACCTGAACGCAAGTGATGGGACCCAAATACACTACCCTAAACAGATTAACGCCCAGTTCTTGGCTTTCTATGAATCACTATACCAAAAAAGATCCAACCTAAACAGGGACCTAACTGAGCAATATTTATTAACCATAAACTTAAAACCCTGGAGACTAACACCCACTGATGCACTAGAAGGAAATGTCATACCAGATGAAATCAAAAGGGCTGTGAAAGACCTGGCAAGGGGAAAAACACCTGGTACTGACTGCCTACCCGCTGAATTTTAAAAAACCTTTGCTGAGATACTCGCACCCCGCTTGGAAAAAATGTTTAAATGCGCCAAAGATCAGGGCCTGTTACCAGAAACTACTAGGGAAGGCATTATAGTCCCGCTGCTCAAGCCCGGCAAGGACCCAACAGGGATGGGGGTGTACAGGCCCCTCTCCATGCTGAACCTTGATTATAAGGTACTCAGCAAAATCTTGGCAACTAGACTCCTACCTCTGATGCCCTCTTTTATCCACCCAGACCAAGCAGGCTTCATCCCAGGTCGTAACACAGCAGGAAACATACGCAGGCTCTTCGCAGTCATGAACGGAATAACCCCCTCGACTGAGTCTCCGGGCATATTGGCAGTAGACATCGAAAAAGCCTTTGATAGCCTGGAATGGGACCTCCTTTATAAGGTCATGGCCCAAATGGGAGTTGGCCCTGATTATATTGCATGGGTGAAACTGCTTTATACTAACCCTGCAGCAAGAGTCTGTACGGGACGTATTATATCATCCAGATACGCGGTGGAACGCGGGACGAGACAGGGTTGCCCCCTCTCCCCCCTGTTATTCGCACTAGCAATGGAACCTCTGGCTGCGGCGTCCAGGGCGGGACAGGGAGGACCTGGAATACTGATCGGAAATGTAAGACATTTCATAGCCTTAAATGAAGACGGCCTCCTGATATTTTTGGGAGACATGCAGAGAGATCTCCCTGTAGCTCAACTAACGCTGTCCAACTTCGAAAAACATTCAGGCCTAAAATTAAACTGGGACAAAACGGGTCTATTCCCCCTTGTGAAACATCATCAACCCCCACTGACTTTGGGAATGGTTAGATGGATACCTGATGGGCTTCCATACCTAGGAGTAAAAATATATCATGAGACTAGAGACATTTTTAATGGAAATTTAGGCGGCGTATTCCGCTCCATAAAATCCTGCATGACATTCTCGGTGATGGGTCGCATCGCGATCCTTAAAATGATAGTACTACCAAGATTGTTATACCATTTTACAGCCCTTCGGATATGGATTCCTAAGTCCTTCTTCAGAGATATGAATTCAACAGTAAGCTCATTTATATGGGGTAGCGGCAGGAAAAGGGTGGCTCTAATAAAGCCCCAGAGACAGATGTCAGGTGGGGGCCTAGCAACACCTGACTTTGAGTCATATTACATTGCACCTCAATTACAATGGCTGGCACTTTGGATCTCCAACAGCCTGGGGTCACAACCTAATGTGGAGCCCTCCTTGCCACAGAAAGCAAGACTGTTTGAAATACTGCTAGGCTCCACAAAAGAAGGAAAGCAGGACAGCCCAGAAGTGAAAATAATAGCTAAATGTTGGAAATCACACTTACGCAAAACTAAAACTCCCTATTCAGCGGAACTTCCTCTCAGTGTACTGCAAGCAAGAACTCGAAAAAGGGCTGAACTTGAGCTAAGAGACTGGCTGGAGGCCGGGGTTAATACTGTAGGCACATTATTCGAGAACAATAAGTTGAAATCGTTTGAGACCCTTAGAGCACGGTATGACATCCCAGCGAAACATTTTTTAACTTACGGGACCATAAAGGCTAGCATAGACAACCACTGGCGTACAAGAAATTCCGAACCACCAGTGCAGGGTATGTGCACGTACCTGGCATCCTCAATTCCCAAGACTAGGGTTATTTCTACTTTATATGCATTGATTAGAACAGATAATACAGCCCCCCTCCCATACCTGAAACAACAATGGGAAAAAACTTTTAACAGAGATATCTCTGAAACAGAATGGGAACGTACACTACAGAACTTACCTAAAGCATCGCGGAACGCCAGATTTAAACTGATAAATTTTTATGTCTTGCATCAAGCCTACCTTACACCCGTCCGTATTAACAAATATTTTAACAAAACCACAGAAGGTTGTCCAAGATGCAAGACAATAGATGCAGAATTCAACCACATGTTTTGAGAATGCCAAACACTGACACCTTATTGGTCTGAGATTTGCCAAAAATTATCCCAGATACTGGGTAGGACTGTGTCATGCTCAAGTGACACCTGCCTCTTGCACACATTCACACATTCTATTAAGCATAAAGCCTCAGACAGATTCCTAGACTTAGCCCTAACCCTGGCGAAAAGAGAAATAGCCAGCATCTGGAAAAATCTTGTGGGCCCTAAGCTAACAAACTGGAAAAAGAACTACTTACGTGGGCTACTGCCGAAGGTACTCTACTACAAAAAGAAGCCAGAACCGGGATCAGACCTCCTGAAGTATCGGATGACTGGGAACTAATAATGGATTCACTAAAGACCGAACTAAAGACCAGCACTCCCCCAACACCCCGTAACCACACCCTAGTTGCTTATACAAATACAGAAAAGCATTCAGCCCTCAAAAACAAAACATAGCTCTCCCCTGGTCAAAGTCAGCTGACGCCTACACATGCAAATTACCCCCAGAGACTCAGTTAAGTTAATTGAAAGTCTCCAACTCTCATATTGCAGATGTGATATCATCAAATAAGTTCTCGGACTGAGGGGTTAGGGCGGAAATAGGGAGGGAGGGGGGGGGGGGGGGGGAGTTGGATTTCGATGATACCAGATAGATAATGTTTACTAAGAACATATCTCTACCAGTTTAAGTGCGCAAATAATTAAATACAATGTGTTATACAGAGAGATGTGAAGAAGGAAGTACAATGTAAACTGTTTTGAATTGTTTATAAAATCAATAAAATCTGGTTTAAAAAAAAAAAAGAAACTATATGGTTAAGTGATCATGTTTCTTACAAATGCTATTTTCATTGTGCTCTCTAGGGGCTATTCTGAGCATTACAGTCTAATACCAAAAGTTTATTTTTGATAAAGGTTTTTGTTGTGTTTACATGATAATTGTATATGTTTTATTAACTCCTTATTGCAGTTATGACTGTGATTCAGGCAAACTTAACCTCCTTATTACACAATGTCTGTTTGAACACTTTTGATATGTTCGGGTGACCCTTCTAGTTTATTTCTCTCGTTACTCCTGAATGGCTGTCTTGTGTCTTTTTTGGGGGGGAATTGTGTAAGCCAGCAACTCTGATAGGCGGCGGTGAAAGTGATATTCTATTGGCATTAGCATGGCAGATTTAAATTAGGATGCTAAATGGCAACATTTTCATTTTATGGCTGCAGATATGGGAAAAAGGTAAATGGAAGTGCTTTACTTATATGCTGGACTACTGAAACTATGTGGCAGAAAGACAAGATTTTGAGGCCGGGTTGATAAATGTATGGGGCAAGAAAAGTTCGGTTATGAATTTACAACATCAATATCTCTAACTCAAGCAAATGTGAGACATATTGCATTGCAAATGCTTGTTTTAGGTTAAACTTTTTTGTCAACACCGTCCGTGCTAAGGCATCTTAGGATATATTTTTAGTGGAATATGCATATTGACGTAATGTTCAGTTTGTCCACTTGGACTAGCTTTAAATTGGGAAAGACAAGTCATTTCTCTGAAACTTTATATCTGAATCAATGCTTGCTCTCTGAACACTGCTCATTCTCATTTTTTGATGGGTACTTGTATGTTTCTCTTATGCCAAATGCGGAGAGTTGAATGTAAAAATACTTACGTTTATTCACTTTGTAGAACCATCTGTTCTTTTCCCCTTGTGACCTATATTGCCTACTTGACGTTTGTGTGAGTTCTGATGAATTTGATCTACGTGGGAGTGTATTTTTCTAGGTGTGGCTCTGTCCACACCTCCTCATGTATGCACTAACTGAGCGATAATAAGGGTTGAGATTTCCATTGATCCTCAGATCACAAGTTAGAATCCTGTTTAGGCGTGCTCAGGCTTCCATCTTTTTGAGGTCTGAAAATTGATAGTCATCACCCAACATGCAAATAAAATGTGATGCCTCTAAGGTTTGCTGTAGAAAGGTTGAATTCTGACCTCAGGCAAATAATTGTAACACCTGAGAAGAGGTGTGAAGTGTAAACTGTGCGAAATTAAAGCTTGTACCTTCACCCATAACAGCTGCATACTGTTCTCTAAAGTTGTACTAATTTATAGGTATTTTTCTTTGTTTGTGTACCCCTGGCATAAAACAAGCCTGGGAAGTTGTTTAAACATCTAATCCGCAAACAGGTTTATAACCAGACATACACCATTAGGTGTGATTAGGTGTATTAACAGTTTAAATAAGGTTCAGTGTAGGATGGAATTCTACCAGTGAAAATCTCCAACATTTTTCATTTCTGGATCAGGCTTCATCTGTTGCAAGTGACATCCCACGCCCACATGACTTTATTTTTTTTTATCTACTGTAATGCTATAACCTGCACTGCTCACCTTTTTAACCCCTTCGCTGCCAGGCCTTTTCCCCCCTCTTGTGCCTAGCCTTTTTTGGCTATTCCAAGCAGTTGGAGCTTAGGCCCTCATAACCTTTTTGTCAAATATGCGTCCCTTTTTCCCCAACATCCTAGGAATTCTAGAGGTACCCAGAGTTTGTGGGTTCCCCTGGAGGAGACCAAGAAATTAGCCAAAATACAGCAAATATTTCGTTTGTTTTTAAAAAAAAAAATAGGGAAAAGGGCTGCAGAAGAAGTCTTGTGGTTTTTTCCCCACTGAAAATGGCATCACAAAGGGTTTGCGGTGCTAAAAATCACCATCTTCCCAGCTTTCAGGAACAGCAGACTTGAAACAAAAAACCCAATTTTTCAACACAATTTTGGCATTTTACTCAGACAAATCCCATTTTTACTATTTTTTTTTTGTGTGCTTTCATCCTCCTTCCAGTTAGTGCCAGAAATGGGTGTGAAACCAGTGTTGGATCCCAGACGGCTAAACATTTGTGAAAAGTATACAAAATTCGGAATTCAGCAAGTGGTAATTTATGTAGATCCTTCAAGGTTTTCCTACAGATAGTAACAGCTCAAATTTAAAAAGAAAAATTGAAATTGAGTTGACAAAGAACCATTTCTATCCACGTTTTCTTTTATAACTTTTTCCAGCTTTGACAGATTTTTTTAAAGCAATATACCGTTATGTCAGCTGGACTCTTCTGATTGCAGGGATATCTATGGCTTGTAGGTTCATCAATAACCCTAGGTACACAGAGCCAATAAATGAGCTGCACCTTGCAATGGGTATTCATAGTATACTGGGTATACAGCAATTCATTTGGTGAAAAATAAAGTGTGAAAAATAGTTATCAAGGAAACCTTTCTATTTCCCAAATGGGCACAAGATACGGTGTTGAGAAGCAGCGGTTATTTGCGCATCTCTGAATTCCAGGGCCTGGATATTAGCATGTGAATTACAGGGCATTTCTCAAATAGATGTCTTTTTTTACACACTGTCTTACATTTGGAAGGAAAAAAAACGTAGAGAAAGACAAGGGGCAATAACACTTGTTCTTCTATTCTGTGCTCCCTCAAGTCTCCCGATAAAAATGGTACCTCACTTGCTTCGGAAGGCCTAATGCTCGCAACATGGACACATCACAGTATTACATGGAAATCTGATATGTTTTTGGTAAAGTTCCTAGCTGTGGATTTTAGCCTCTAGCTCAGCTAGGGAAACCGAGCAAACCTATACATTTTTTAAAACTAGACACCTAGGGGATTCAGAATGGGGTGACTTGTGGGGCTCTCACCAGGTTCTGTTCCCCAGAACCCTTTGCCAACCTCAAATTTGGCAAAAGAAAAAAAAAAAACTTTTTCCTCATTTCCACGTTAAAAAGTTCTGGAATCTGAGGGGAGCCACATATTTCCTTCTACCCAGTGTTCCCCCACATCTCCTGATAAAAATAAAAATGGTACCACCCCATAAGCCTAGGTCCCACAACAGGAAATGCCCCAAAACACTACGTGGACACATCCAAATTATCAATTACAAAACTACCTGTTCTTGGGGGGGGTCACCTGCGTTTTTGGTCCTTGGCTCAGCAGCCATCTAGGGTAACCTACTAAACCCAGACATTTCTGAAAACTAGACACTGAGGGAGATCCAGGGGGGAGTGACTTCCCAGGATTCCCCTAGTATTTTCTTACCCAGAATCCTCAGCAAACCACAAATTTAGCTACAAAAATCACATTTTTCCCACATTTCTGTTTGGGATCACCCCACCGGCACATATTTCCTACCACCCAATGTTCCCCTCAGTCTCCTGATAAAAATGATACCTCACTTGTGTAGATGGGCCAAGTGCCTGTGACAGGGAAGAGCTAAAAACATGTTGAAATTAGGGGTGAACCAAAGTGGGTCCAAAAGTGCAGTTAAAAGAAAGAAAAAAAAACGTTTTTAGGCTGACAAGTGGGCAGAATTTTTATCGGTATAGATGCAACAATGCTGGGTGGTAGGAAATTTATGGATTCCTGCAGATTCCGGAAGGTTCCGTCGCAAAAATGTGGGGAAAATGTGTGATTTCAAGCAAAGTTGGAGGTTTGTAGGGCATTGTAGGTACGAAAGTGGTCCGAGGTGAATGTGAAGCACACCACCATGGACTCACCCAGATGTTTAGTTTCCAGATGTGTCTAGGTCTTGTAGATTTTTCTACATGGCAGCGTCCCAAAGTCCAAAAGATACTGCCCTCACCATTCCAAGTGGGACGATTTTGAAATTTAGACAAACTCTCTTGGCCCAAATGTAAAACCAAAACCCAAAGTAATCAAATGTCCCCTTGCATGCCGTTGGGATGAAATCTTTTAGTGTGCAGGGGGAGAAGTGAAAGACTGTTACCCCTGTCAGTTGGGATGGGGGCATAACCATGCCCATACTGGTTGGTAGCCACCACCCCACTGTTTTAAAAACAATTTTTTGTTTAATTCCCTGCCCTAGTTCTAATTAAAATAGGCCTATCTGCCCCCAGGGAGGGGGAGTTTGTTAGGTGGTTGGGGGAAGGGAAGGAAATGCCTAATGTAAAAATGCCCCCCTGGGGAGGGACCTTTGCCCAAGGGGTCGTTCCCTCATGGCAAATTTAAAAAAAAAAAAAAAAAGAAATCCCTGGTGTCTAGTGGGCATTTCTACAGCCCGATCGCTTTACAATCCAGATGCAGAAATGCCCTGACAGACATCAAAGGAAAGGAAAGGCCTCTCTGTCCGCCACCACCCTTGATGTCAGAGAAATGCAAACATTTCTCTTCTGATCACGCTGGAAGCTGAGCTTCCAGGGCGGCCACTAATGAGGTCAGTGCGCCAATGTCATCAGACATCACTGGTGATGGGACTGGGGGTGGTGGGGGTAGAAGTGTAAGCGATTCCCCTTCCATCACTACCCTGGACGATGGGGGAAGCGCTAGCGTTTCCCCCCCATGATGTGGTGCAGGGCATAACTGTTACATCTCAGGGATCGAAGGGGTTAAGATGAAGTCAGCTGCTATGATCAGATTGAATAAGGAGGCTCGGAGTGTGTTTCTTGTATATGGGTGCATGCATTTGTGCACATGTACTGGATGGTAGAGGAAGACTGTTATATTAGCCATTTATCTGCGCACAGGTAGAGCTGTAGGAGGGGACCCAGAATAAACTAATATGATATGATTGGAAACCAGGAGGAACTGCACTGTTCCTTCTGATAAGATTCTTCTAATGGGTACTTCTAACCACACATTCCTCATCTTGTGAATATGCCCAGGCACCAGACTAGATTGGGAAATTTTAAAGCAGTGCTCCAATAGGTATTGCTATGCAACTTCACATCAGTCTCGTTCTGATCTGGAAGTGAGAAAAGGAGTTGCGCATAAACGCCTCCCATGCGCTCTTGACATCAGTTCCTTTCATTCCACACCTTCGAATGCGGATCTGGAGTTCTGCTCCTCTTGTTCTTCCCTTGTGAAGAGATCATTCTTCAGAAGAATGTTCCAGTGTGCAAGATATATCACCCCTTAAGACTACAGACTTTAAACCTCTGTCGCCACAGATGTCTCTTAATTTCCCCATAAGATATGACTTTCGTGCTCAGGTGCATCACATGAACTCAAGACCTGCTACGACTGTGCCCAGAGGAACCAGAAAGTCATTTGAGATTGTGAGGCGCAGCTCTGTGTGGCAAAGTACCAGAAGGTTCCACACAGGCCCTGCTCAGAGTCAAAGTTGAGAGCCTGGGATTGCTCCAGTTCAGTCTCCCAAAGTCCTTCCTTAGGCTGATCGTCCTCGAGGTTGAAGTTTTTAGGTAAGTCATAGAAGAAGCATAAGAAGTGCCACTCTGCCCTTTCCTGCTACACTCTGGGGAAGGAATAGGGATGTCACTGCGCTTCTCGGTCTCACTGCAGTTCCGCAGCGGAGGCAATTCCAGCCCTCGTCCGGAGACCAAGGTCTTTCAAGAGGCTTTGCTGTGCGTTTCTGGCACACTGCCAGCTCTCGCTGGTGTGCCTTTGGGCCCCAGGAATCTGTATGCTGACCCATTTGGCTTACCGCTGGTAGGTTTGCCCTCCTCGTCCTCTGGGCCCTTTGAATCCTCTTTCCACACCAGTTCTGGCTCCATGCCACAATCCATGTCGGCCCCTTGAACTTAGACACCACTGCCGCTAGCTCCAGATGAGGACCTTATCAGTTGTGGACCCGACGCTAGCTCTGAGTGGCACCTTGGCCATGGTCACGTCCAGATCTTGAAATGTTGCAACCGGTGTTGAACCCATCAGACTCAATATGATTCTGCTGTCAAGCAGCCACACACAAACCCTGCTAATTTTCACATTCCTAACTGCAGGTCTAAAGGTTCTGCCTGAGGTTCAAGGAGAGGCACAGCCCCCTTGAGTTTGCTGTGCTCACTTGTGGCTTCAATGGTGCCTATCAGTGTTCACAAAGGTAATAGAGGTGGTTGTTGCCTATCTGAGGATAACACCGGAATTAGTCTTCCCCGACATCTGCTATTGACTGTTGAAAGCAGGCTTGCCACAGTCTGTTGCAGATCAAACTTTAGACAGTGGTGAACCTCTTGACTTCGTTGAAGGTCTCGGTCAACCTGCCAGTAACACCTCAGTCTGCGGAGCTTCTTTTTCATCTGAGACATCCTGGGTACAGTGGGTTTTTTATCTTCTCTGGACCAGCAAGTCCAGGACTGGACATTTGGGCTGTGACCCCACTGTTTCAGCTTCTGCCTTGGATCTCTGTTAGAATGGCTTGGAGGCGTCTAGGCCTACAAGCTTGCTACAACCTGATCATTGATTATGCCGGATGGCACATGCAAACGTTGCAGTCGGACCTGATGTCTCAGTGGGCCCAGCACCATGAGAACCTGGAGGATTCCATCTAGATGTCAGAGGAAGCTGAAAAGAATTGCAGTCAGATCAGCGTCGGGCCCTTCTCCCTGCCTGTGGTGATGGACGCATTGCTTATGGGAAAGGGAGGCCCTGTGGTAGAGGAAGGTCTTCCTGTCTATCATCCAAGAGGGTTGAGGAGTGCAGTTTCTCACTGACAAATACCACCACCATGTGGTACTGCAACAAGTAAGGTAGGGTGGGGTCCATGGTCCTGTGCCAGGAAGAACTGCACCTCTGGAGCTGGCTGGATCATCAGGGGGTTTCCCCTGGTAATAGGTCACCTGGTGGTATCTTTAAACACCAGGGATGACAAATTAAATTGGCAAAGCCTAGTGGATCTGGAGTGGTAATTATATCTGGAGGTGGCACAGGGCATCTTCCAACAGTGGGTAGACCTCTGGGTGGATTGGTTTACCACCGCAGAGAACACAGGGTGTCAGTGCCCTTGTTTGCTGGAGTTCCCAAAAATCTTTTTCATGGAAAAGTTTCATATAGAATGGAACACGGGGCTCCTGTATGTCTTCCCACCTTTCTCTCTTTCCTGAGTTCTGAAGAAAATAAGGAACCAGTGGGCCCAGGCCATATTATAGTATTGGGCTAGTAGACTATGGCTCCAGGAACTTTGGAGTTCTGGCCCAGATCAGGTTTCCATTGCAGGAGGACCTCCTATTGCAGCAGCATGGCAGAGTCTTGCACCCAAGCCTGCACCATCTGCACTTCCATGCTCGGAGTTGACAGGAGTTCTTTTGATCTCTTTCCTGAGGTTTTTATTGTAGCAACCAGACACCCCTCCTCAAAATCTGTATATGCAGAGCATTGGAACAAGTGTGTGACATAGTGTGGTACCCAGCAGTCAGACCACTTTCAGGCGAAACTGTCAGATATGTTGCTTGCTTTTTTTGGGGCCTAGCAAGGCCTTGCTTTGAGCTCCTTGGGCCTTTTTACTTTTGATGGACTATCTCGCTGAAATCACAAGTTGTGGTGCCTTTAATAAAGGGTTTACATTATATGTTTCCACCAACACCCTTTGTAATGCCACATTTTGACTTTAATTTACTCCTCACCTTTTGCATGTGTACCCCTTTCGAATCAATGCACACATGCTTGTTGTGCCTACTTGCCTTAAAAACGGCATTCCTGGTGGCAGTAATATCCATGTGTCAAGTGAGTGACCTTCATGCTCTCTTGGTCCACCTCCTTATACTACTTTTTTCCAGGCAAACTGGTGCTGAAAACTTGAGCGCCATTCTTGCCAAAGGCGATGACACCTTTTCACGTTGGGCAAGCCATCACTCTTCTAACAGTCATTGCTCTGCCTCAACTCTTAAAAGAGGAGGAAAGACTTAATTGTTTGGATCCCAAGAGAACACAAGTCTTTACATTGATCGTACCAAAGAACATCAAGTGGATGATCAACTCTGCAGGGTTTTCTAGGGTAAAGAAGGGTAAGGAAGTACAGAAGCATACCATCGCTCAGTGAATATTCCTCTCCATTAAGATCTGCTATGTCTTGACTAAGAAGCAACCTCCGGATGGCCCATGGGCTCAGTCAACCAGCATTTTGCCTGCTCAGTCCTGCTGGACCTTTTAGTCTGAGCCATTACACAGACCCACCACGTGGTGTGGGTGGGGAGGGGGGTGGGGAACTGCTTTTGTATCTATTCACAAGGTGAGAAACCTGCAGATAGAAATATCTACCAGTTACTTTCTGTAATGCTCTTTCTGGTGGATACTCTACCTAACTACACTTTCCTCTCCTTCCTCTTGCCTCCCCATGCTGTGGTACATTCTCTTCTATGATCAAACAACTCAATTCAGGAATCCGTTTAATTTGCCAGTAGACTCTGTGTCGGAGAGCGCGGAAATGTTCCTGAAAGAAACTGGCATTGGCCTGCATGTGTGGCCCTTTAATGTGGCTCAATTTGTAGATTCCCAATAGGAATGGTGTTGACACGGAATTACACAGCATCTGCTTGTGTGCTTTAAATTTCCCTGCTCCAGTCTGGAGCCTGAGGATATTCACAAGGTGAGAAATATGTTTATATTGAGTATCCATCAAACAGACCGGTACCAAAGGTAAGTAAATTGTTCACCATGCATGCTGTTTCCCAGCACACTTGTATGTAAAACTGTGAGTAAACTCTATCTCCACCCCAAACTGGCACGTGGTGCAAGGGCCATTTACTGCCTTGCATTTAAATTACTTAGTCTGCAATTCAGATGTGATGTCAGTTTTGTTGGATTCTGTGGCATACTTGACATATGGTTCGCCATCTTTCTCTGAGACAGCCGATAATTCGGTTTGTTCTTTGAGCAGCCGTGCTGTGAGTTAATTACTCTGTTACACCAATTGGAAGACCAGTGGCCTCTGGCAAATAGGCCCGTTTCTGTAAGATTGTCTGTCCTGCTTGAGTAAGAGGTTGGGGTTGGAATCACCGTGCACTTACTTGCTGATATGGTAGAGGGATGTTACCAAAGATCAGCCATAAGAAGGTACAGGCGTTTGTCTGTCTTAGCAGTGGGTTCCTTTCCCTTTCAAGTGCCGGGGAGGAAACTTGCAGGTTAGAAGGGACTAAGACTGGCTCTGATGCAAATGTGCTGTTACTTTTCGTAACAGCTGCCATATATAAGCCATCCCAGAACACAGGATAGGGGTCTGACAGGGAGAGAGCCGGTTCTTGATCGTGAAACCAAGGTGATGGAGGTTGGATGTGGCGCCAACAGGTAGAATGGGTGTCCAGTCAGTCATTGGATACTCCTTGAAGGCTACAAATGCTGACAAGGACCCTGCAAGAGGAGAGGAAGGACTGACGTGGCTTATGCGCCCTTGTCAGAAGCCTGGAAACTCTTGCCGTGTGTGTGTGTGTGTGTGTGTGTGTGTGTGTGTGTGTGTGTGTACGTGTACGTACGTACGTGTGTGTGTGTGTACGTACGTACGTATGTACATGCGTCACCCTGCAAGTGCTGGAAGGCCTGGGTGTTAGGGAAATGCAGATAAGGAAATTTGTCCACCTCGGATAACCTTGGTTTGCTAAAAGGAAGACCCCCCTGTCTGGATATCACCAGGGTTAGACAAGAGGGCAGGTCCAGGCCTCTGTAGCCTAGCTCCTGCTGAGGATGAAAAAGAAGTTATGTCAGAGGCTTGTGCAAGGCTCCGTGACATTGCTCTTAACTCTGGTGGGCCAGGAATCCTCTCAAGTAGCCCCCTAGTTGTTTAAGCCTTCCAACGGGAGCAAAATGCTGAAAACCTACCTAAATCGCCTCAGTGGTACCAAGATATCAGACACTGAAATTGCTCCTTCTGTGTAGCATTTGATCTTTCCCTCTTTGCTGTTGAGAAATCACCAGCATAACAGAGCTAAGCCTTTTAGGGAGTCCATTTTGCATTGGGTCACTCCTGGTGGGACTCTGGTGTTTATAATTATCCCCCATTTAAGAGGTGGGAGTCCTCTGCCGCTGAGTAATCCCCCTTCCTTCAAGGGCCGTGGTACCCTCATCTATCCCAGAGAAATGCGAATCAGGGAGAGACGGTGTACCTAGCTTCCCCACCAACACCAATAAGCATGTGTTGGACAGTCAGGAAGCTTACAGGCCCCCTGGGCTCGAATGAGTTCACCAAGTGATGTCACTCCCTCCTTATAGGGTGGGAGCCGCATGGAGTGGCAGTGCCACCCTTACAAAATGTTCGCTGTGGCCCTGTCAAAAGAATTAAAAATGCCTTGTTTGACTAGTCGTGCAGCATCGTGATCCTTAAGTCGCTACAAACATTTGTATACAGGCCAGCCGCTGACCTGAGGAAACCAGGTCACCCACATAGCATTAAAAAGTTGTCATGGGGGACAGCTGCAACAGTCTCACACCCCCAGTATTAGGGCACAAATACATTTTCAAACAATAAGACAACCGGCGGGGAGAAGAGTAAACCCGCAGGGCCACTACGATCAATAAACCATTGTGTTCTTGGAAGGTACTGCAGAAGATGATCCCGTGTGGATTCAGAAGTGATTGCTATGCAACCTGTGTAAACAATAGACTGTTTATGTCAAAGGATGTAGGCTTAACAGGGTGTGGAATTATAGTTTGACACCAGGACGTATTGTTTGGGGTCGAGGACGTCAAGTTCTCGTGTTTATTTGTTTCGCTGGATATGTACACTTTAACCCACAAGCCCTTTGGCTTCCAGTTTACAGTGTGCAATGTGGTTGTGCTAAAGAGGGATGTCCTATGCTTTTTGAACATGCAGAATATGTTCAGAATTGTATGTTCGGTTCACTAAGGCACAACCTAGACCGTTATAATGAGCGTTGTAGGTAAAAACCGTAATCTGTAAAATCCAGCGTGCATTTCTGACAGATCCCAATACAAAACGTACACATTTGCAAAATGTTATAACTTCTGGTTATTTGTAATCTTCCCAGAGCGTGCCTTGATTATTTGCATATATCCCATAAAAGAATGAAAGCAAGATTGGTGATTTTCAGTATAAAACATATCCAAGTACTTATGATTTGAAAAAAAAATAAAAGCAGGCCAGGCTGTTTTACAAAACTATCAGTCAGTTTTGAGGAGCCTCAATCTACTACATTTTTTATGCCCTTCAGCATTTTAAACAAAATATTATTGAAGAATCAGTTGATGGGCAAGTTCTGTGACCTTGTATTGGTCCAGATGTATGACGTTGGGGAATTCTTCAGTTTACAGAAGTGGGTCTGGAAAGTAACTTCTAGCAAACCTTTGTTAATAAAATCTTGGTATGGGCAGATATACACACGTTTGGTCATGCAAAAATCCGAAGAGTAAGTGCAAATTCACTTGTTTAAACGTTTTTTTTTTCTCTTTTCTCTTTTCTCTCCAGTCAGGGAAAAATCTCTCACGGAAAAACGCCTTTCGTTACACCCTACTTTATTTTCTTGAGTATTTAATCCCTTGCCACTCTGAAAAAGGTTACACTCCTGCCCTTGCCTTAAGTACATTTGTAATCTTTTCCAAGGTGGAAATAGGTTGGACAGGAGTTAGTAAATATCTTTAAACGTATAATTTTGTTTGTGTGCTCAATTTCAAAGGGCATTCCAACACGGGAATTACTAGTTGATATGCTCACACAAAAATATTAAAGTGAGTACTCCTTTCATCTGTGCAAAACCAATATATGCTTTTGTAAACTGCAGGCTATCTTTACATACGTAAATAGCTTTGAGCAGTTTGACTCTCACAAGACCTTTCCAAGTTAATTTAGTTGTAAAATGTAAGCCACCCATTGATCTAGTGCTTGGTATGTGCTCACAAATATGACACGGGGGAACAGAGGCACCGTTACATGCATGAATTGCCATAGAATTACACAGTATGCTCAAGTCAAGGTGAGACTATGTGGTTTTGTTAATCCTCAAATGGAAATCTAAGCACATGATTGCAAATACAATCTGAGTTTATTTGCAGTGACATTTTGTAAAACTGGCTGCATGCTTAAAAATATATTTGCCAAAGAATTTCAGAAGAGGGTTCCTCAAACTAAATTAAGAAAGAGCGTATTAGTATATTTGTAACAAAGGTATATCCTGTACTCTGCTGTAATCAGACCTTGGACACAACAAAAGCGTGTTCTATTCAGAGCCCTACTGCGAACAAAAAGTGTCTGTTGACATTCTTAAAAAGCCTGTGAAAATACATATATTTGCCACAACTAGAATACTGATATGTTGAGTATAATCAGAAATGTGGCATCATCTAGCCGTGCTGAAGCCTAAATCCT
Organism: Pleurodeles waltl; assembly: GCF_031143425.1. Classification (NCBI taxonomy): domain Eukaryota; kingdom Metazoa; phylum Chordata; class Amphibia; order Caudata; family Salamandridae; genus Pleurodeles; species Pleurodeles waltl. The sequence continues at coordinate 160,958,203 of NC_090439.1, read as the reverse complement.
GAAATAACACAATAACAGGACAGGCCTCGAAAAATCATAAAAATATTACCAGACCTGCAGGCCCTGTGGGTTGAATAACTTGACCCGGAAATGGGTCTCAAATTTTGTGATCCTAGGCAAATATTGTATTTTACAATCGCCTTTTTCTTCATTCTCAAATTGAGTGCACCTTTAAATATGTGAATTCAGCAGTTCTGCTGTTAAAAAAAAAAAAAAAAATCCTCTACTTCTTGATTAAATACACTGAACATTTGCTTCATGTATATCTGATAGAGACTTCTGGTTGCAGATTCCTTACCTTAGAATTTTCCCCGAGGCGTCAGACTGGATCCGGAGATTTGTCTTCAAGCAATACCCTTGTGTGTCGGTCGACTCCGTGGGCCTCGTTGGCGTTGTAGTCGTCGTGATGACATTGGGAGTAGTACATAGACGCTGCCTTCGCGCAGTGACGTCAGTTTTTCTTTCTGCGCCACGTGCTGATCTGGAGAGAGCTACCCTGGTCTCTTTTTAACCAGATTTGACCGTTTTGTTGACTTTTGTCGTGAGAAATTTGGTGCGTCGAGGGTGTCCCCGAAGACCGCTTTCAAGCCGTGCCAGGACTGTCACCACATGATGTTGGTGACTGATCCACATCGGGTTTGTGGTTTCTCGAGTGCGACCACAACCTAAAATCGTACTCAGAGTGCACTTGAAGGCCTTGAGGGAGCGGTCCCTCAAGCTCATGGCAGCCCAGCACTCAACTCTGCGGAAGCCCTGGTCTCGATCAAGAGGACGGTCTCGAGACCGTACGCGGAGCCATCACCACTTGTCTTCTAAATCTTCGGGTGCAGGTAAGAAAAATAAGTCGTCAAAGAGGTCCCATCGCTCTGGGACGTTGCCCCGTCGCTCGGCTGAATCAACTCGGGAGGAACGTCGACGCTCAAGGCCTCTGTCCTGGGTGCCTGCATCTGGGTCTGCTCCGTGCTTCCCAGAGTTTCCAGGAGCTGGAGTGACTCCCGCCCCCAACTTAAAGAATTCTAGAAGGCCATGCGCCTCATCTTTGGATGGAACCGACCCTGATACAGCGCCTTTGGTTGAGAGGCCTTCGGGTTCCACGGCGGCAGCTTCGGCTCCGGCCACCAAGGTACCCTCTGGATCCGCTCGCAGATCTGCACTGGTCACACCATTGAGACCTTCCCCGGCGCGGGTCGATTGTCGACGCTTCCGACTTCAGAAGGTGCCCACTATCGACGTCAACCCGATCCTTATCCCCGACGAGTAGTTGTGGCGTCAACAGACGCTGCCTTTGTCTTCGATGGGGCCTATTCACCCCAGGTCGGATTCAGACCCTTTTTCCTATGGGTATGAATTTAGGGGGAGGGATGGGAGGAGTCCCTGGACATTTATGAGTACCAGGATGATGCATCTCTGGACTGGACACAAGAATTGGGCGGCACCAGTGGTCTGGATACATTTTCAGACGCTGGCATGCTGTATCCTCCTACCGTTGCTACGGCGGAGGGAGCAACTTATGGCATGGTGTTCGGTAGGGCACCTGAGGTCCTTGGCCTTGAGCTTCCTAGTGTAGAGGTCAGGTCCAATCTCCTGACAGAGGTGCTTCAGCCTGAGGCTTTCACATCCGAACCCCTTTTGCCGTTCAGTGAAGCCCTCACTGATGTCCTTTGGGGTACTTGGTCCAAACCCAACACAGGGGCTCTTGTGAATGGGACTATCGCACGCCGCCATCGACCTGCTCTGAACGACCCTAAATTCCTGTTCCAACACCCCACGCGTGAGAGTCTTGTCATCCAGGCTTCCTCTTCTTCAGGCACATTCCTTTCCGCAGCCCCAGATAGGGAATCATAAAGGCTGGAACAATTTTGTAAGAAGTTTTCTTCCTCCAGTCTAGTGCTGCGGTCTGTGAACACTGCCTGCCTTTTGGCCCGCTATACCCACTCTTTGTGGGATCCGGTTGCACAAGTCCTGCAGCAGATATTGAAGGAGGCCCGTGCTGTCGTCTCCCAAGCTGTCAATGATGGAAGAGATGCGGCACAGTTCACAATCTATTGTGGGCTGGACATGACTGACTCTCTGGGAAGATCAGTTGCTACGATGGTGGCCTTGAGACGCAATGCCTGGTTGCGTACTTCTGGTTTTTCTGGGGATTTCCAACAGTCCCTTATGGACATGCCCTTTGATGGCTCTCATCTCTTTGGAGACCAAGCGGACTCTGCCTTGGAGAGATTCAGGGATTCCCGGGTTACAGCTCGTCCCTTGATCTCTCATCTGCCCCTCCCCCCCCACTTTTCGTCCCGTTTGTGGACACGAAAGGGACTCCCTGTCGTGTCCTCCGCCCAGCCACAGTGCCACCCATGCTGTCCAGCTGCTGCGTGGCTGGGGAGGCGGATTCCCTCATAGGCTTGGGACAGGGAACCAGAGGTCTGCCCAGTCCACCTCTGCCCCTGCTGAAGCCTCCTAGTCCGTCCCCTCACTCCCATCCAGTTGGCGGCAGGATTCACCATCACCTGCCCCACTGGGAATCCATCACTAAGGTGAGTTTTGCAGATCGTTCTAAAGGGATACTCCCTACCTTTCGAATCTGCTCTACCAGCCATGTCTCCATCACTCAGCCACCTCCCAGAGGATCATTTGGCGTTTCTCCGCCAGGAAGTCGCAGCTCTGTTGGCCAAGAGAGCTATAGAGAAAGTCCCTTTGCCAGAAGTAGGTTGTGGTTGTTATTCCCATTACTTTCTCGTGCCAAAATAGGACAAGGGCTTACGTCTTATCCTAGACCTTCAATACCTAAACTACTTCCTCAAGAAGGAGACATTCAGAATTCTGTCTGCCTTGGACTCGGGAGACTGGATGGTAGCATTGGACTTGCAGGATGCTTATTTCCACATCGCCATCCTGCCTGCCCACAGATGATGGTGGTTGCAGCTCATCTGTGCAGGTTAGGGGTATCAGTCTTCCCCCTACCTCGATGACTGGCTGTTGAAGGTAGACTCGTCCCAGAAAGTCATCTCCCACCCGCAGACTACAGTGAACCTCCTGCACACGCTGGGGTTCACTATAAACATGCCGAAGTCACACCTGACTCCCTCTCAGATGCTCCCTTTCATCTGAGCTGTTCTGGACACAGTGCAGTTTTGGGCTTATCCTCCCAAAAAGCGAGTCCAAGATATTCAGGCTATGATTCCAGCATTTCAGCCTCTGTCTTGGGTTTTGGTGAGACTGACTCTGAGGCTGCTGGGCCTCATGGCCTCCTGCATCTTGCTAGTGACACATGCCAGATGGCATATGCGGGGTCTGCAGTGGGACCTGAAGTTCCAGTGGGCGCAGCATCAGGGGAAATCTCCCCAACTTGCTGCAGACTTCGGAGGGGACCGCGAAAGACCTGCAGTGGTGGCTTTCGAATCCACGTTGGGTCCTTGGCAGATCCCTCTCCCTTCCCAACCAAATCTATCTATAGTGACGGATGCGTCACTTCTGTGATGGGGCAGCCACCTGGGAGAGGCGGAGATCAGAGGCCTCTGGTCTTCGGCGGAGTCTGGGCTCCATATCAATCTCCTGGAGCTCCGGGCGATCAAGCTTGCGTTGAAAGCATTTCTTCCCTCTCTCAAAGGGAAAGTAGTGCACGTGTTCACAGACAATACTACTGCCATGTGGCACTCCAACAAACTGGGCAGAGTAGGGTCCTGGACCCTTTGTCAGGAGGCACTACACCTCTGGACATTGCTGGAACATCAGGGCATTACTAATGTGGTTCAATATCTGGCGGCTTCCCCTCAACGCCAGAGCAGACAAACTCAGCCTTCGATGCACAGCCGATCAAGAATGGCGTCTCCACACAGAGGTGGTGCAAGGTCTCTTTCAGCAGAGAGGAGAGCCTTGGTTAGATCTGTTTGTCTCCGCAGAGAATACACAATGTCAGCTGTTTTGTGAGTTGGAGTTTCCAAGGCGGCACTCGCTCGCAGACGCTTTTTGTCTCGAGTGGAACTCTGGCCTCCTTTCCACCTATGACATTTCTGCCCAGAGTTCTCAAGAAGATCAGGAATGACCGGGCCCAAGTCATCTTGGTGGCTCTGGACTGGGCACAGAGAGTCTAGTATCCAGAGCTATTGAGCTTGTCCATCAATGCTCCACTCAGACTGCCGATTCGGGCGGATCTTCTGTCTCAGCAACAGGGGACAGTTCTTCACCTGAACCTGTCCAACCTCTGCCCTCATGCATGGAGATTGAGCGGTGACAGTTGAAGACTTTTGATCTTCCACCCGAAGTCTGCGATGTTATCTTAGCAGCCAGGCATCCCTCGACCAAAACTGTATACACCTATCGTTAGAATAAATTTGTGCATAGAGCACCAACAAATCTGTTTATCCGCTCTCTACCCCTCTATCTGAGGTTCTTTTGTTCATTCTTTCTTTGGCCCAGCACGGCTCTGCTTTGGGCACTCTTAAAGGGTATTTATCGGCCACTTCCATAGGTTACCTGATCAGCCCTCACTTTTTAAATCTCCTATTGTGAGTAGATTCCTAAAAGGCTCACCCATTTATTTCCACCCACCCACTCCATTTATCATTCCTCAGTGGGACCTCAATCTTGTCCTTACTTATTTAATGTGTACTCCCTTTGAGCCGATACACAATTGTCGCTTACGGCTCCTCACCTTCAAAACTGTCTTTCTTGTTGCCATCACCTCTGCTCGCAGGGTGAGTGAGCTTGAAGCCCTTTTGACCAAACTTCCATACTTGTCTATGCACCATGACAAAGTGGTGTTGCGTATTAAAGCTTCCTTCCTTCCAAAGGTGCTTACGCCTTTTCATGTAGGCCAGTACATCACCCTGCCTACTTTCTACACACACCCACATCCTTCTCATGAGGAGGAGACTCCACCGTCTGGACCCAAAAAGAGTGTCGGTGTTCTATCTTAATCGTACTAAAGATTTCAGGGTGGACGATCAACTCTGTCGGGTATATGGGTGCGAAAAAAGGGAAGGCGGTGCAAAAACATACCATCTCTCGATGGGTACTTCTTTGCATCAAAATGTGCTAAACTTTGGCCAAGAAGCAACCCCCTGAGGGCTTGCATGCTCATTCCACCACAGCAACTGCTGCTTCCACTGCGTTAGCACGCGGAGTTCCTGTCCTGGATATCTGCCAGACAGCTACTAGGGCATCCTTGCACACGTTTGCTAAACACTACTTCCTGGACAGTCTGGTCCGTCGGGACAGCTACTTTGGCCGTTTGGTCCTGAAGGACTTCCTAGTATGATTTTGGTTCTCACCCCACCACTGAGGATGGCATTGCTTGGGTATCTATTCAAAGGTAAGAAATCTGCAGCTAGAAGTCTCTATCAGATGTACAAGTTACTTACCTTTGGCAACAAAATATCTGGTAGAGATATATTCTAGTTGCAGATTCATTACCGACCCACCCTTCGTCCCTGCTTGTGAATGGATTTCTAGGGACAGGGATTCCCCGCTTCAGGTCCTTAGCTCTAGCGCACCAATCTCAGTGTTCTTATCGGCTCTGCACTTTGGCATGGAAAGTCGTTAAAAGAAATTGACGTCACTGTGCGAAGGTGGTGTGTATGTGCTACTCCTGACGTCATCGCGGTGTCTGACGCCGACTACTCCCGCGGATTCGACCAGCTACACCTACCGACACGCAAGGGTATTGCTCGAAGAAAAATCTCCGGATCCAGTCTGACGCCTAGGGGAAAGTTCTAAGGTAAGGAATCCAACTAGAATATGTCTCTACCAGATATTTCATTACCAAAGGTAAGTAACTTGTGCAACAAAGCTAGCCCACTTATACGGTACACATGATCCATGCTTGACTTGCCTCTTAGTTTACTAATAATTTTGCCATCAGGGCAGGAGTGTTTCTCAGTTTGTTTAAACACTCACTTTTAATAAATATATTACTAAAGCATGATGTGGTAGTGCACGGTCATTTACAGACAGTAAATTTCCAAGCAATGTCCAAAAACCTTTGCACTAACTTGCAGCTTTACTGATAAAACTATATAGTGTATTAACAATAATCTGTGAAAATTGGGTTTCCGAAAACATTTATCATTTGCACATCACCAAGTAAAGTGTTCTGACTTTTTTCATCCTATTAAAATATTTTTTTCATCACACAGATGTAGAAAAAATGGTCTTTCACAACTACTGAAATATATTTTGAAATGTTTGTAAAGTTGACTTAGTTAAATAAATGTTGTGTGTGAGGAAAAACCTGGTACCAAAAGCCTTTCATTTCACATAAGTTAGACAGTTGACCTTACAAAATCCTGGCACTGCACAGTCACAAGGAAAAGTATTTGCATTGCAAGAAGAGGAACTGACTTTTGACCTCTGTCTCTGAACACAGAGCAAATGTTGCAAGAATAAGATTTAAAGGTGTCTTAATTGCTAATGTAGTTTGATTGAACAGAACACCTGTTCTTTGTCCACTGGCCTGAGGGTTGAGTGGAATCTAAAAATAGCTCCACCTAATAAAATAAAAGTTGCCATAGCGAGGAGTAGATTTTTAAAGCCCTTCAGGATATAAGAGTTTAGATAATCTGTCGCCTGACTGCCTAGCATCAAAAATAAATAGTGGCTGTTTGTACAGGACAAGTAGATTTATTAAGCATTCCATCCCCTGGACAGATAAATATATTGTACAATTTCACACCCTTGCCTTTTTTTTCTTTGCAGACGCTGTGTTGAGTTCATAGACTAGGCTCATGGTGAAAAGTAAATATGATGATGTCATGACAAACCAAATAGACTTCTGGTCATTGTGTTTAATGTACTGACAAAGCATGTAAACCTGTTACATTGATCGTGGAATACCTTGATAAAGCCAATAGGCATGCCTGTTTAATTTTGAAAAAACCTATGTTTTGTGCATTAGGCAAGTATTGAAACATTGCTGTTTTGTGGGGATAAGATCTGCTACTGTGCAGATTGACTTATGGTACCTGTCCATGGCAACAGATGGGATTTAGGGGGTTAGTTGCTTACTGCGACCTTTCTTTAGGTTGTGTTTTACACACAGATTGTTCTGTAAAGTCACATTAGTAGTAGTTACAAACTGTAATTCCACCTGTAATCTTGTATGTATTTTTTGCACATAACATTTAGTTGTGTGTATGAAAGTACTTTTCATCGTAAAGAAAAAACAGTGGCTGGGCAGATGTTCGATTTGTTATTTTGTGTATTGCTGAGTTCTGACCTTTTAGCACATAGCATCTCCCCGAGTCAGCTTCGAACTGTTCAGCTTCACTATACCTAGAGTAGAAGGTAAAAAAAAGACTTAAGCTCTCAATTGACAGTCCGATTTTAAGAGGTCACAGGACACTAGAGTTGAAAGACAGATAGACTCAATTGGTTGGGGGGCGGGGGGCTTTGTTGTAACTGCGCTAAGACCTCCTGAACAGGATTTCTCAAGCTCGGCACCAGAGATGTTGGATCTGGATATTTAAACGTTATTGTTCACTTGGGTTGTTAAGTTTGTTAACTGGGAACCAGTGAAGTATTATGCATTCATAGCATACAGCTAGGATTACCGATCAACATGCAAAAAATAAAGTAACAGATTTTTTTAAAGTTACTGGCTTGTCTGAATTGTTCTGCATTTTCTTGCTTAACATTTAATGGATATAAAAGAAAAACACGCTAAGTTGTCATTATCTGGAACTTGATGACGCAAAATACAGTAAATATAGTGACATTCTTTATTTTCAGGAAATAAATTCTTACAGAAATACTGCAAATTTTCAAACGAATACATAATACATTTTGAAATCATAAAATGTCAATACACATCGGCACAGCCAGCACTTAACACAACCCTAAACATAGTATATAAAATAACTTCACAACTGAGGTTCATTTTGGGGGGAAACAACATATTTATCCCAACACCAAGTACATCGCATTTTTAGGGAGCATCAGTTAGCCTATTAAAATGCAGGACAAACTCCAGTACTTAAATAACAAGAGTGCTTGTGCAAGGCCACATGTTGTAAGCCACTCAACTGAATATTCATATTTTAGAACTACCTTTTAAAGTGTATCCTAAATGCATCTAAGAACAGCTCATTTATACCATACACTAAATGCATTGTATTTTCAAGGGTGCATAGGTTAGCCTATTAAAATACAGGGCTATAGTGATTTATGTAACAAAAGTGCTTTGATAGAAAAAGTGCAATTTGCAAAGCCGCAGTGCAAACCACTAAACGGACAATTCACATTGAAAACCATAATACTTTGTAAAGTGCATCTTAATAGATCTACACCATGACATTTTCATAAGCATATATATTTATTTAAGTACTGTTGGCTCTATAGGAATAAGCAGAATGATTGCTCAATTATAACTAATAAAGCTCGTTGTGCAAGATCATTGTTATTAAAAAAGAAAACCTATCCGGTCATATCAAAAGCCTATTGTATACTGTCTCCATATTGAATTAATACACTGTGTCTCCTCCCAAAACCAATCTGCTTATTCCCAATTAATTCTAAAGTCATCCCTACATCCCAAGAAAGGGCAAGAACACTAATCAAAAGCGAGACGTAGGAGGGAATTCCTGGCATAACATGATACAGTTTTGTGCAGCTATTGGCCAATAGCAATGGCTACATCTTGATGTCTCAAAACACAAGGCAGGCCATATCTCTTGACCACATCCCATATTTTTTTTTAAATGGGTCGCCAGATCTTTTTCCTTTCCTCTAAGAAAAATATACTGTCCACCAATAGATAGCTCACTGAATACCTTTTATCCCACTTGCATGGACACTGACCAAGATTCTCTGCAATCTGCTCTTTCAACCCTGGCATCCGCCACGCTGGCTCAGTTCTCACCCTTAGGTGCAGAATTTCATTGTAGAGAGTTCTGTCTGGGATTCTATACAAATACAGGATAAGGTCCATGCCCTCCTTGGACAGTAAAAAGGGAACAGCTCATCTCTTATTTCTCAAGTTCAGTAGATGCTCGCTCCTTTCCTTTGCGCCTCGCTTAAGCGTGCTCTTTATTTTGCTCATTTGTTTTATTATGTCCCCATCAAAATGCATATCTGGGACGCCAAGACACTCCGTAATAACTTTAACTGAGTTCTCCTTAGAAGAAATATTAGTACAGCTAATTTATCAGAGGGGGATCCCTTATTAATCGAGACATTATATTGCAAGGCCCTTGTTGTCCGCCAGAGCACTACAAGCTACAGTTTTTTTTTCTCCCTCCTTATAGCTTGAATTATAGCATTTTTGTTAGATGAAGCGCTGATTTCAGGAAACTACCCTCTAGCTGTTTTCATGTAACTTGTCTGTCTAGTACCAGCACCTCCCCTCTGTACAGAGACTGGGGAATTATCTTACCCATATGCTTTTACTTACTGGCTCAAAGGTGTAACTTCTGTATTTATGGTCAAATCGTTTGAAGCTGCTTAATTCAATCATCAATGTGAGCGTCCATCTGGCCAGATTTTTGTCAAGTCTTAAGTTATCCTTTAGTACAAAGATCATCCCCAGATATTTGTACTTCCAGACCTGCCACAACCGTATATTGCCTAGGAACCAAGAGAAACTCGTTTTCTGCTTGTTAAAAAAAACTGGGTTTTTGTCTTCTTACTATTGATCAACAGTTGATTTTACACGTAATAAGAACTTAATCCTTTTTTATGAAAGTTGGAGCTCAGTGGGCCTAAAGTCCATCACCACCAATTTATCCACTTACATGAGGCAGCTAGTGTGCCCCCTCCCAATCTTAGGTGAGAAACTGACTAGCACTTATTATCTTGGGGAGGTCCACTATAAATAAACTGAACAGCAAGGGAGCTGAGACACATCCCTAATGTAAGCTATTTTCTATCGGAATTTTCCTTGAAAGACTACCTACTCTGTCGATCGACCTGTACCCAGATATTTACTATGTAATTTTACCAGGAGATCCAACAGGGCCTCGGGTATGTTCCATTGGCAGAGCTTAAGCCATAACGTTCCCCTGTCTGCATTGTTGAATGCTGCCCTGAAGTCAGCGAAGCAGCAGCAAAGGCTACCTACCAGCTCCACTGACCTCCTTGAGACACCTCACAGGGTGAAACAGTGGTCCATTGTAGAATATTTTGGCAGGAATTCTCCCTGATCCACTGAGATCAGTCTGGTGTCAAAAACCCAGGCAGCTAAATCCTTTAATACATTTTAGGCTAATAGCTTAGAAGTAATATCTAGTAACGATATCAAATGGTAGTTGGCCGGCTGGTCAGTTATACCTTTTTTATGAATGGACTTTACTGTGGCTCCCTTCCATGACTCTGGAAGGATACCCGTAGATGTCACCCACTTGAAGAACCCACTGAAAATTTGTCTCATTTCCTGGGGTCCTTTTTAAAGATAACCGATGGAAAACCACTTGGACCACCAACCATATAAGACTTCATATTACCAATGCTTTCGAACAGTACGACTGCTGACTGGGAGTTTGGAATAACTTCTAAATCAGGTTGGGAAATGGCCAGGTACACCGGTAAACTTTCCAAGTTTCCTTCGCTGTGGAGAGAATAGATAAAACTAATCATCCTCACTCTTCTGAGCTACAAGGGAGGATGGTCAGGTAAGCATAAGAGTTCACCAGGCACCATAAATACTATCCTTCACTTCATTAGTTGTTAACATTAAATCCCAATTTAATATTTAAAATTACTTTTTTTTTTGTGGCCACATAAGTTACGGTATGCAATTTTCGGAAACCATTGTTGCTTCTCTTATACTTGATTTGTTTGGGTTGAAATTAAAGTGTCTGTGTCTCTTATTCACGTTTCTTCTTCCCCCCCCGACAATCATCAAACCACTCCTTCCTCTTTGCTCTTCTACCACTAGCTTTAAACCAGCCTTTGCCAGTTTACATGGGCTACTTGCATTATCATTCTACTGTACCAACCAAACCCATCGTCGCCTACTTCCATATTCAGAAGGTTGAGAATAAAGCTTGAAGCGAATCTTCCAGGATCGAAACCCAGACTTTTTGATGGTAAACTATCTCAGGAGGCTCATATACATTTACTAGGGACACCAAGGGATCCTTAAACTCCACACTGTGTGCATAGTCGTTGCTGGACCCTAAATTAAAGAACTCTGAAAATGTTTACACTGTGAAACTGGTGAATTGGGACAAACATATCATCGATGGGCATACAATTATTTATTTATTTTGCAAACACTTTTTAATTGTATTTATATAATTAAGATCTTGCCAGTTATAGCAAATTAGAGCAGAAAGCAAATAAAATCTGACAGATTTCATTGTCAATGGAAAAATAGCAAGGGTTCATAAGGTACAGTTGTTTGGTCAGATTGTAAATCATTGGAAAGTCACTTTCAGCTTGTGCATTATATATTGGCAAGTGAAGTGTACTGGCTCGTTTTAAGTTGTAAATTATGATTTATTGAGTCTCAGAAGTCTGCGCGGTGTGGTGCCATGGCTTAATGCTCCCTGTATGTCCTGGTGGGATGTGAGGGGCTCAAAAGGAAACAATCAGGGCCTCCATCAATCAGCTGGTAAACCCACTGGTGTGGGGTGGGCTCGGGGTGGAGGGGGGGGAGAGGGAATAACCAGGGAGGGGCCCGAGCAATGGTGATAGGATGTTACAGAAAGGACTTAGAGGGGTTTGGGGGAGGGGAGAGCATGCTTGAAGACAGTCACTGGGGATGTGCACTGTCTAGTTTGTTTCACCACTTCTGGGAGGAGGGGGTTTATAACGGTGGACATCTGAAGGGGAGGGTTTGTGTGATGCACGTGCGGATATCTGGTTGTGCTGGGTCAAGGTCTGTGACTGCTATGGGCTCGATGGCATATGAGGACTGGGGGTCGCTGAAACTAGGGAGGTGGAAGGGGGGAGGGGATCCTCCTCTGCCAGTTCTTTGAACTGCATAAGCACGGAATCCCTGGTTGGAGCTGTAGTACTGAGATTTCGGTCTTAACCCAACAGAGTAATGCGCTGTGCCATTGGGGGAGGGTCAGGGGATATTGGGCTCTCCAATGCATGGTTAGGAGACATTTAGCCAGCAGGAGGGTGAGGCTGGCAAGAGGTTGGCAACACGTTGGCCCTCTCCTTGTGTTTTTTTCCTCCTAGAGAAGATGTCTAGGGCTGTAACCTCCTAAACGTTTTGTGTTGCATGTTCTGTGATGGTGGCCAATGAGGTGTGTATAATGTGCCAGAAACCCACTGTGTTTGGGCATGACCATCAGGGGCAGGTAAGATTGGCCATGGGGAACATGCAGTTTAGCTGGGTCGGTGTGAGAAGGCCCGTGGGGGACCATGTTTTGTATTATTTTAAAACAAGCATTCCTGGAGACAGTCTGGGTGGGGGCGGGGCGACCTCCAGGGTTGTGGACCATTCAGTGTCATGGAGAGGTTTCACCAGGTACTCCTCCCACAGGCATCGAAGGTATGCCAGTGAGGTTCCTGTGTGTTCCCTGATTGCTTTATAGAACCATGTAATGAGGTGTTGTCCTCCCCCCATGAAGTATAGGGTCTGTATCACCATGCGTCGGTGATTCTTTGTCTATCGCTCCCCATAGTGAGAGGAGCGCCACCAGTGGTTGCCCGTATGTTAAGAATTGGTAGGGGGGGGGCGGTGTTTGGGTGGAGGGAGGTATGTGTTTCTTGATGGGCTAGCCATGCGAGTAAGGGACTAGGCTTATCCCCTGTAGTGTGAAGTAGAGCTATGTATTTGTGAAGTTGTCGCAACAGAGGGATGGGCATGGAATCATTACCATGATTAAAAGTTCTGGAAGCAGGAACATTGTCATTACATCATTGGTTAATCAAGTTCTGCTGAACTAAGCAACACAAAACCGTCACACATCCTTTGGTGAAACTTGTCAGAAAAATGCTGTCAAGAATATTTAGTGCCAACAATGGTTCCTTCAAGGAGTCATCATACATTTACAGCACTGATTTCTTTCTTTCTCTCCCTCTCTCCCTCTCTCTCTCCCTCGTTGTAGCATACTCTTAGAGCTAAGATTGTTCCTTACCTGCCCGAGAGGGGCCATTTTTTAACAATCTTTGCTTCACTCTTCCTAGATTTACTTTTGCAGGACTTGGAGTTAAAGGTGGGGGGGGGTCCCACAGTATTACGTTTCCCCCCAATTTCATCCTTGCTTTCAACTCATGTATGTTTCCTCCCCCTTACCCCTTTAAAGTTTTTTTCCTTCACCTTTTTGTGCCTGTACTGCCAGTGGGTACTTTCAAGAGGTTGCCTCGAAGATGGCACACTACACTCTGCCGTCTACCATGATTTGCCCTTGTACTATTAGTTCCCATTCCTCCTGCCTCCCCAAAAACCACAGTGACAAATTGACAGGGCCCTTATTTTTCCAAAGACACTGCCTCTTTTCAAAACTAAACGCAGACAAAACAGTTGATGGGTGGAATGCAGAACAAACAAAACATTCACCCCCAGTCACTGATCTGGGTTTAATCAATCAGTTGTTTTGCTCACCATGCCATTCCAGTTTGGACCCAGCCATGTGCAAATCAGTCTTCACCCTGTTCCCCATGGGAACAGTCCAGCCCGAACTGCCAGACCAGGTCCTCCATGGAACAGAAACAAGAATCCTGGGACCGGTTTTGGAGTATCACCACTCTTCAGCCAGAGTGGCTTGAATCTGGTGGCATAGTGAGCAAGGGACCCACGTCTGGGCATACCCTTACCACTTGGGGCGACAAATGTAAAAAGAACAGTTCAAAATTAGGTATGGGAGCTTTGAGATTAATGTTCCACTCTTTGCTACACAATAAGTACATGGCATAGGTTCCTGGGGCCTGGAGAACTGTCCTGTCTGGAACAGCCCTTTCGACCCAGCTCTCTTGGTGGGCTCATCAGACCCTTCCTTTAATGTTCTACTCATGCTTTCAAGAAACTGGATCTGCATAACATTTTGGGGGTTGTTCAGTACTAAAACCTTTAGCATTCCCTGGAATGTTACTTGCATAAGGGGTAGAAAGTTCAACATTGACAGGTCTTGGGCAAATTCAGATGCATTTCCCTGAGAGTTTATCTCGTCAGTAGATTCATAATTATCTCCTAGGTCCTCCCTTCTTAAACCAACACCGGACTCCTCGCAGTCAGTGGAGGGTAGCCCCTCAAGGGTACCCCCTCAATTTTAGCTTTGAAGGATCCACCTTGTAACGCTCAACCAGAACTATCTTTTTTTGCGGAAATTGATGTAGATGAGGATCTTGGGAGGGGGGGTCTTGCCCCTGTGCTACCACCTTAGCCTGATTGAAATCTCTCCACCAAATTAGTTAGACTTGATAGCTCCAGCTCTCCCTGCCCTAATCCAGTAGGCCACAATGAATAGGGGTACGGAAGGGCTCGGTAACAGTGCTTTTCAGAAGGATCGTTGCTTTGAGTAACCTGAGTTACCCGGTTGACTCGATGATTAGCAAATTTTCTATAATTTACATTATTGTCCTCAAAAGGAATACCCTCCACCTGCTCTGGGATACACTCTGGAATACATCAGTAGAAACCATCCCAAATTCAGCAGAATTTTGCCTCCCAGGTCCTTGGCTAATGTTTTGTCCTCACCCATCCCCGCATCACCTAGAGGACAATTTGCTTTCAGGGGCTGGGCTATCGTCAACCAAGCAGATGTGGAAATGTCCACTGTAGTCACTTCAGACTTTTCTTCTGATTCGACCCCCTTTTCATTCTCCATCTGCAGCTGTGCCACCTTGATATTGACATTATCATTGTTGTCATTATCATTGCCTAACTCCATGTTGCCCACACTCTAAGCCTTCTCTGTTGTCAGGCTCCTTACTTTGAAATGGTTCATAGCAAAGTCCTATAGGGATGATGGTAGCCCTGCTACTGACCTGACTGACTTCTGCTTCGACTTTGGATTCTCTTTCCTCTTGACCACAGGAGGACAGGTGAAAGGAGTTACTGATTTAATGAATCAGATAAATGCCTTAATGAGCACCACCATACATTCCTAGACATCTTGTTTGGATCCAGGGGTAAATTTGTGAGTAGAAGTAGTAAGAAACTCTCCCTTAATGGCTGGCCCGTGCACCTTCGCAGCTAGGCCTGGCATAGCGTTGAGCACAGGGACTAATAGGATTAGTAGCGGTTTGATGACGTTCATGTGTCGGACACAAAATAAAGCAAGCGGACACCAACAGCCAGCAACAATCACAAACGCAACGGGCAGAAGAACTTCTTCACCCCATGATATGTCCTGCCTCAGCATAGCTCAGAGGGCTTCTTGAGGGGGCTTGGCAGGGGCGCCAAGAGATTCCAGACTAATGTGACACTCATCACAAACCAACGGCACTTCAGTCCCTCAACACCCTCATCCCACTCTGATGCTGGCACCAAACACAAGCGCCTGAACACCGTGCGCCCCCCCCTCCTCGTCACTGTGTCAGCGTTTTTGTTCTCATGCTTGTCTCAGCTCTGTGCTCCAACTCAGCGCCTGTACATCGCCTCACCTCTGCGCGTCTCCTCACCCATGACTAGTGGTCTTTCTGCTAAGGGTAGATTGTCATTAGCTATGCCATAGACAACTGATGTGAGTGAGCATAACTGCAAAGGTAACAAATGTGCTTATTGAGTCAAAGATACCTTAATATAGCCTTAGAACCCGCCGTAGCGGGCTCTACCGGCTATTAAAGGCCCGCTATGTCGGGTTCTAAGGCTATTAGAACATTCTGCCACACAGGGCAGAATGTTCTATTTAAAAAAAAATAATAATTCACGGAGGCCGAGGGGATTTAAATCCCCTCTGGCTCCGTGAGGCTTTGTTCACAGCTGTTGCTGTGAACAAAGCGAACATTGGAATGTTGGCGCTGCGGGCTTTTACCGGCCAGTAAAAGCCCGCAGCACTCCATTGTTTTCAATGGAGCCCCCAGCATTCCAATGTTCTATTAAGTAATACACTTTGCATCAGGTATATACTTCACAAGTCTAACAAGCTGCTTAATCCTTCTGCTATCAGTTGGTGTGTTCTTCTTTATTTCCTGCAAAGTTTTGTGAAGCTCCTGATGTCTGACTTTATTGAAGTTTTACCTTCATCTTTGCAAAGATTTTGTCCTCCATAAGAAGATAATTCTACTCTAATCCAATAATCAAACAAGCCTGGTTTGCATATGTATGCAGATTTTTTTCTCCGCCAATTTACTTTTGTGGTGCTTTTCTATGCACAATAGTAAATGTTTGCAGAATGTTTCCTTGCACTTTCACCAAGCTTTCTGTGAACAAATGTAAGTTCCCTGGGAACATTGTGTTTTTTTTAATTTTTTTTTTTTACTGTAAACAAGATCTTCTATTAAACCATTTCTGAGTGCTAGAGATACATGCAACATATATAATGATGTGAGAATACTGATGTACATGCCAACAGGTGAAAGTGGAAAACTTCACAAATTTTGAAGTTTTCCAAGGAGCTTTGTAAGATATGGGGGGGCAATTTAATTTGCACACCCCTATGTTAGGTTACAGCTAATACTTTTGTTTACGTCTGCAATATATGTAATACTGGTACTGCCTTTCTAGCCCTCTCTTTATTCTGTCACCAAATCCATGTATGTTCCATATCATTTCAGTGTACATTTCATTTCCTTTATTTGCCATCTGTTGATGCCTTCTCTGTGTTGCCATTGAGGTTTTTGTTTTTTGCTTTCTTCTCTAGTGTGTGCTCGGCCATGCCTCATTTACCTAACTTGTCTATCGAAGATCTCCATTTTATCTGAGTTGTAAGAACTTTCCCGTTACCACCTATGAACATAAACAACAACCACCCCCCCCCCCCACCCCCCCGCCTTGCTCCTTCAACTGTGGCCTTCCCACGTCCCTTATCTCTTCACATTGCTTTTCAGTATTGGGTTGCGAGCATGAAAGATGAGGACCAGGCCAGACCTCCTCTCTTCCAGCATGCAGTCCTCTGTAATTTCGGCACTGCATGTTAAAATTCTTCTTGCCTCTTGCAAGTGCAGCTGCGCTGCAGGCACACCATCTCCCTACCAGGGGTGGCTGCCTCTTTTGAGACCTCAATGGTGGGGGGGTGGGCCTGAGGCTGACCCCACAGGCTCCCATTGCTTGTGGTTGGCCTCCAATCTCAGTCTGAGGGAGAAGAAGAGAATGCCCCATTCTGAAGCCCTCTCTCCTGCCTCGAAGCACCTCTGGAGTCTATGCCTGAGAGGTTAAAGGTGGCTGGCCTCACGCTGCCTTTCTTGGGAAGCACAACCAGGCCTCAGTGGGTAGGGCGTGTCCTCATAGTCCTCCTGTTCTGCCTCTTGGTGTTTTCGTGGCCCGCTGTTCTGTTGGTCTGCCACCTTTCTCTCTTTTGGAGAACAGATACTCTGGTGCTCAGATAATTGGTTTAGCATAACCACCGAAACGCGCGAGGCTCAAGTGAGCTGCCTTCTAAGGGCTCTCTGTTCTCACCGCACTCTACGTGTTCGTGAGGCAGGGAACTGCCGCAATTGGAGTGGTGAAAGCGCTCCTGTGGCGTCCCACCGCGCAGCGCACTACCCTTAGTTTACTAATGCTGCGCTCACAACTGAAAATGAGTTACGATTACATGGAGCAAAACAAATTCAAATGAGAGAGTACTTATCTCGCCGCCAGAGCAGGAAAGAAAGAAAGAAAAAGAGGAACGCATGACGAGTAAATAAATTGACTGTCGTTCGGAGTGTTGATTTTTTTATTGATTGTTGTTTTCCGATGGAATTCTGGAAAATGTAGTTTGTTGCTTTTAACGCTGTTGGAGAATAAAGAAATTAAAGTTTAAGCATAATCCTCGCTTCCGGTCCTGACTTTCTATCCGTTTAGAGATACGAATCTTTCGGAACCAATAAAGATTTTTTTTATGAAATTTTGAGAAAACAATTAGAAGAAATGTTTGCCCTCAAGCGTTTTGGCTCAAACGTTGCTTGCTGTACTGGTTTTGGCATTTTATAACGTGAGTTGGTGCAGAGCCGTCTCGCAAGCTTTTGGCCGGCACTCTTTGGCTCCTGCGAAACTGAGAGCTTCCTCCGTACCACTAAAGGGCCTGCTTATAGCACATTTCTCTAGCACATCTTCCTCCTATGCGTGCACCCATAGTTTCATCTCGGGCTGCGCACAAGTTAAGCAGCTTTCTCCCCTGCTCAAGTGATGTGCCTCCAGCAAGTGTACACTTTTTGTAGACATTGTTGATTGTCCTTTTAAAGTGCATCCTGGTGCTACTAAAAATGTGGACCTATTATTAACTTACAGGCATTTATTTATTTCAACCCTTTGAGTCGTACAAGGAAAATAATATCTTTGGCACAATGGAAACCAAATAAAATATTTCTCCTATATTGTACAGTCTTTTTGTGCTCCAAACAGTTCAAATATGAAACCATGACTGGCTACTAGAGCAGCAAAACCTCAGCATTAATTCCCCGTGTTCAGCTTCCATCTTTCAGTGATTTGCCCTCACCCTACACAACCACATATCCCTAGAGTGCTGTCTGCATTTTTCAGATAATTTAGAGTTTTGTACCATTATGGGTAATCTTTCAGATTAGTTTATTTGAGCCGGCACGTGGTTCATAAGAGCTACTTTTTCGTGACATTAATATTGACTTAAATTATCTTTGGATATTTTCAATCAATACATTCTCTATAGTTAATATGTTGGGCAAGCATACAAATATGTGCCTGTTGCAGAAAAAAAATATGTTGCTCTTATCCTTAAAATGTAGTTGCTTTAGTCGAGGAGCAGATACTGACTCCACTTAGCTATAATACAGCCCCCTGTTTTTTTGTTAGTGTCAGTTGTTGGCAATAAGTAATCATGCAGAAAAATAGAAAGTATTATTGAATGTATTAAAAAAAAAAAAGGTACCTTCTGGTGAGTTCAGTATTAACTGTGTGGGCATTGTAATCTAGAGTTGGGCTGTAGATGTAATTCAGTTCATTGAACCAACTCGCCTGTGATTTGTAATCCGTCATGACTGGGTCATTGTATTTGCTAGTCTGTGGATTAATCCACACACGAGCATTCTTGTTTTATATTTCGGTAAGCTTATTCAGAATGTATAACATCACTTTACATATGAATGTTTTGTAAGAATGTATATGCATAAAGATTTGTCTGTATATATTTTTTCTCCAAGACTCTGGGAGAAACCTTTCACGCCGCCAGTGGCATTTTGATTTATTGGTGTGCCCATGGATGTCATTTAGGGATCGCACCTGCGACAACTGGCTTACCCCTTGTGACTCCTGGCATCACAGGTGACAGAATCAGCGCCTGGAACACTCAATTTACCTGGTTTTCTGTCAATATTTTATTACACCTATTCACTATTAGTGTTTAAAAAAAAAAAACAAAAAAAAAAAACCTATAATACAATTATCTGTATGTCCCTATCTGGCAGCTGTGGTAAGTCTAAAAAAAAAAAAAAAAATGCTTTTAAAAATGTGTTGTATGTCTGCTGGTGGGTGAGAGTGTTTTTATATGAGAAATAATGTGTGTATATCCAAGCATGTGTGAGTGAAAGTAAGTCAAAGGGTGTGTGATGTCACTTCTGCTACCCCTGGCAATTTGACGAATTGACATCCATGAGTATGTCATGAGGACCTTCTGGTTTAGGCTTGTGGTTTTATTTTTCAGTATGTCATTGGTCAAGAGGATCACATCCCAGCGCACTCAGTGCTCAAACAGGATGTGAAAAGCACAACATTTCTACTGCACTACAACTGTGCAGCCTTTTTTGTGTTTTGGCAGACCACAAGAGTACTGTGAATTAGCACTGACATACGTGAACTAGGAACATCTGGGCAAAGAGTGGAAAAAGATGGGTACTGTCCTGCCTGCCCCAGTTCGGATAGAATAATGGATGATGAAGTGTATGAACAGGTAATTGGAAGGAGTAACCTCCCTACCCAGACCAGCATTTGTTAAACACACTAACACAATTGACCTACCTTTGAGTGGGTTAGAAAGGATGACCTTTGAAGAGTCCTCACCCTGCCCTTTTTCAAGTAGTCCCTGTGTCGGCGTTCTTTTCAGAGGCTGGGATTGGAGGAAGAGGTTGCTGGGAAGGCCACGACAAGGTATTACTTGACATTCTTTTCAGGACCTATTTTTTTATTCTAATTTGAAAAGAAACAACGAATTCAAGGTTGGTGTGATCCTACAGTTTGACTGTGGCATTAGTTTAAAACATTTGTTCTGATGCATAATTCTAACCAGATTATTCACTTTGAGTCTGAGCAAGACACATTATGTATCTGGAGTGTTTGCCTCAGCAATTCCCTCATGTGTCTGTAGGTGGTGTCTTGTGGCTCCTCACTGGATGCATACCACCTGTGATGTAATGTAAAGGGCCAACATAGTGGCCACCTCCATGCACTAATGTCAGTTTTTCTCCTTTCTTTCTGTGCCTTGCGACGCAGACCCAGAGCTCACTTCCTTTTATCCTGTAAGCCCTGACTTTTTTTTTCTTCAGTGTGCAAGGAACATGTCCCCTCCTAAAACAATGGAACTGCCACCTCGTGAGGTCGACCTATGGTGCCTGAGCTCCTCACAATATTTGACGACATGTGGCAAGTGCTAGAAGATGAATCCAAAGGTCATGCAGGAGAATGAAGCCAAGTTATTCATTGCAGAACACTGAGGAAAAGTTATGAAGACACAATCCTGCCAAAAAAAAGATGACTCTCATCTTTGTTCCTGAGGCTGATTCCTTGACCAGTCTTCGAAGTTTGTCATCGGGTAAATTGAAGAAGCACAAGAAATTCAAGCATGGCTTCAGTTTGTCCCATTGCTCCCACCAAATGGTGTGGTGCAACCCCCTTGGTACTCCTAGCCAGCAAACCCAGTCTCCATCTTCGGAACAGACTCCTGCCATCTTCCTGATACCTTGCTGTGTTTGGGCCCAGGGATCCAGGCTGCAACAGATCAAAGATTCCATGCATGTATTGGCTTTTCGGGTCTTTCTGGAGCCCAGTGGACAGGAGAGGGACTCTAGTCGGATTATGCAGTCTGATCTTCTTTGACTTCAATTGTGCCCCTCAACCCTGCTTCAGTGTCAGGTCCGACTCTCGGACTGGCACCACAACTGATCCCCCTCACAGCACCAAGATCAGTGCCAGAACTCCATGCAATTATGCTGACACCGACGTTGCTGGAGGGTAGGCAATAGTCATTCCAAGCTCAGAAGTGAATTCAAAGCTGTCTTCACTTAAGTTGTGCTCCTTCCCCCATTTGCCTACTCCGATTCTCAGATTCTTCTGCTCCATTATGACCTGCCTAACTTTGATGACGACTACAGTCATGTTAATCTAACAGTGGCTTACTCTCTCCTACTCCAGGTGCAGCCATTGAGGGATCCGTCTCCTTTGCTATGGTGATTAGAAAGAGAAGGAAACCGGAGTCCTTGGTTTTTCAGTTTCCTACTAGTGAGGTGAAAGCCAACATCCTTACTGAGGTCCTAAATTCTGGACACAGAACGCAGGAGCTTTGTAGTAATACAGCAATACTAAGCCGTAGTTGATAGATGTAGTATTTATTCCAATAACAAGGATCAGCGCCTCCCTCTTGCCGGCTCCCCGTAACTGCCGCCGCAACACGGACTGGTCTCCGTGGCAACCCGGCATCGGAACCGTCAAGAGCTCGCGCTCCTCCAGAGCTCGCGCGCTTTACAACATAACAATTACAACATATCTTCTTCCTTTCATTGTTTAAGCAGAATTATTACAATATTGAATATTAAAACTTAATGAATTAACACATAAACAGTAACTCACTGAAACCAGATACTACCTTAACCATACTTGAAAGTAAAATAGAATAGCTCTGGAGGAGCGCAAGCTCTTGACGACATAACAATTACAACAAGCCTCTTCTGCTATTTAGTGAGGCCCTGATTGACACATAGCGTCCAGGCCGTCATGGGCAACAAACTACCTAAACCTTCCCCACACCCACGCAGCCGCCGCAAAACCCATTTAATTTGCTCTCGGAAGCAAACAATCCACATTGTCCCAAATGGATAAGCCATTCCCTTCCATTCCATCCCTCCTAAAATATTTACCATACCGCAGTGTCTCCTGAAAAACTACTTAATCATTGTTCGAAAGGAAGTTCAGGCTCTCTTGGACAAGCAAGCCATAGAGAGGGTAGCAGCAGCTGAAAGTGATAGTACAGGCATCAGTATGAAACCAGAAAGTTTTTCACTTGTAATGTTTTGAATATTAGGAAGTCAGCAAAGTGCACTGTAGCCTAATGGGAAGAAGGGAGACAAAGTTGCAGACATAGTCATTTGACATAGAAAATTAATCCTGTGAAATACCCCATGCTTGATTTTATTAATTTATTTTTTGCTTAAGAGGAAGTTCCACTTACCCAATTTGTTCTTGTTCCAGGTAACTCACAACACAAACTTCCGGAATCCTCCAAATAGTACATTTTTTTTTGTATGTAACATCTCTCACTTTTTCCACACTTTAACAGCTGAGGGTTAACATTTGGCAACCACCATCTTTTGCCATCTTTGTGATTCACATTTCAAGCGGAAAAGAAGCTCGTGATAATTCCTTACTTCTTGTAGAGCATCCAGCCCTGCAGGCACTCACCTAAACTTGCCTTCCTCTCAAGCCATTTGTAATTGTTGCTGACCACCTCACTCCAAACACCAAATGCCTGGAAATACATATTGACACCAAAACGACAGGGATAGCCCTATTTTCGACACATTAAACACGAATCATTCCTGATGCAACTACATTGTAATTCCCTATCGCCGAATGATTTCACCACCTTCTATGAAAGCCACTGATTTCTGTGGCTAATCAACAGATCCATGCCTACAACACATTTCCTGGAACATTTTCTTTAGTAGCTCGTCAGCTGGCCCAGCCAGAGCTTTCATAAATCATTTATTTGTGACTAAATTCCTATCTAGGGTGCTCAAAACTCCTTTATCAAAACTAATTCGGAAATAAATCAACCCACAGTTACTCCCACTGGAAACCTTAACCGTAATTTTCAAGTAAACGACTAAAGATTACGGTTTCATATGCGGCAGCAAGCAGTGGGCCCCCATTGCTTTCGGTCACCTCTTTTCCAGAGATTTTATCTGCAGTTTTATCCTGTAGCTGAATTTATCTGCATAACGGTACATTTATTTAAAAAAAAAAATATCAACCTCTCTTGTGATGCTGTGGAAATGATGGGTATTTCACAGTTCTTGTTTTTTGTTTTTCTTATTGAAATAATACGCAAGAGGGCCAACTTTATTCTTTGTTTCCTTAAAAGTCCCTTACTTCATCCATTTCCTGACGATATTGGCCATTGCTTCAAAAGCCATTAAAGTTGGATGGATAAGGCATTATGCATTTCTGGCCTTTGTCGCACACGTTTTTTTTTTTTCTCCAAGATCCATCGGACTCCTCTTGTATACCCAGGAAGTGTTTGAGAAATTCAAGTGCAGGATCAGTATCACGTTTTCAGCAAAATTGCTCCGCTCTGTCAATCACTGTTGACTCGAGAGGACCATTATCGCAGACATGACAGCCTTGGTGCTCTTTCCCAAACTCGTTCCCTTCTCCCCTGCTTTTTGCTGAAATTTGTTCTGATTGGCATTAAGACCCTGTACAATGTACCTCTGCTAACCAGTGCAAAAGTGCTAGCACTCTCACTTTTAAACATACTAAATTTGGCGTACACCCAATTTGCACTTCAAACTTACGTATACGTCCCTAATAAAGTGGTTCAACATGTACCCAGAGCATGTAAATTAAATGCTACTGGTGGGCCTGCAGTACTTACTGTGCCACCCTCTTAAGTAACCCTTTAAAACCAGATCTCAGGCCTGCCATTTCAGCCTGTGCGCTCTTTCAAACTAACACTTTGACTTGGCTTAATAAACCATAGTGCATTGTATTTAAAGGATAAAATATGTGGCATTATGTTTTACTTGCCCTGGTAGTGAAAACCCCCAAATGTGTTTTTCACTACTTTGAGCCCTACCTCTCCTGTAAAATAACATTGGGTTGCCAAACTGTATTTAATAAGTGCTGGCATTAGATTGAGATTAGAAAGAAATGGCACGTTTGGACTCAAATTGTAATTTTATATACTCTTTGATGGTAAAGTCAGATATTCAGTTACAATTTTGAAAATGCCACTTTTAGAAAGTTGGCATTTTCCTGCCATAAACTTTAAGGCATTCTAGTAGTTTCCAGCTTCCTGGGCCTGTAAATTGCTTCCCCATCAGGAATGTGCATTGGACCCAGACAGTGAAAAACAGGACCTGTGTGGTGCCGGGAGAGGGCCGTCCTGCCAGAATGGGACGGGCAGAGCTGATCCCTGCCCTGTTTATATTTAGAAGGCCTCCTTCAGCACACTTGCAAAGAAACTTGACACCAGCCTTTTGTCACCCTAGACCTCTTGGAGTCTGGGCAGGGGAAGTAATAAACTTTACAGAACCAGATGTGGTGATAAACTAGAGGTTCCACCCACTTCAATGGGTGGCACCAGGTATAAATATTTAACCTTCTGAGCCACTCATCAGTTCACTCCTGGACTTGCGGAAGATCCCCCCCCCAGAGGCCTGCCTTGCTGGTACCAAAGGACTGCCCTGCTGCTTGAGGCCTGCCTTTGCCAATGGACTGTTCTGCTACTTGAGGCCTTTCTTCCTTTCTGATTAGGAAGACTGGACATGTTCCCTATGTCCCAGGCTAACCTCATTGACTCTATAGGTCAGTTGGCTGACCTCTTGTTCTAAACTACAGAGACCCAACAAGCTCCACAAGCCACCCAGCAACTGCCCAGCTGACCTGCTGCAACTGGACCTTCTTGGGCCCTGCTGGCCTTTGCTGCTGTGAGTTCCTGATCACCACGAGGTGCCTCACCAGTTGCTGGATCCGTGGCTGGCATCAGTTGAGCTCCTCTTTGGAAAAACTCAAGTTGTGAACTCTGTGTACCAGACTTTGAGAAGGTGATGTTTTTCAGCTGGACTAACTTGGCCTCTGCATCTGGCCTGCTCTCCTTCGCAGTCGGCCTGAAGTTGTAAATTTGTCCCTGTCTAGCATTGCCAGTTACCCACAGTTAACCCATCCTGCTTCTTGGTGCTGTTTTTACTTAAACTTTTAAAATTGCATAACTCCGTTTCTGCTGACAGGGTTTGATATGATCTCAATTTATTTATTACATTTTACTCTATTTTTCGAAATTGGTATGGGATATCTCTTGTGGTGTTTTCACTTTATTTATGTTTCTGTGCTGCATAAATACTTAACACAGTGCCTTGCACACGTTTATTTAGTGACGTTTGTGGTCCTTCCTGACAAGGATTGTGGTTGTTGTTTGAGAAGTGTTTTCACCCCCCCCCAAATCAAAACCCCAATCTCCTACATGATTTCATCAGGTTTTGCGCTTCATTGTCTTATTATTGTTGTTCACTAGTATATTTGATGATTCAGTGTTTTGACTGAAAGCCTGGACCTGGGAAGTAGTGTCTTGATTAGTTCCTGTGTGTTCGTCTGTTGCCACCGTCCTTTCCCTTGGCTTTTGCACCAGCCCACTCATGCTTTGTTTTAATGCGTCGGCCAGCCTCATGAACTTTCTACTTCATTCACCCCTTCCAGGTCCTAGTCTCCCTCTTCATTGTCACATGTCTTGCCTCGGCCACTGCAGATGCTATTTCTCTAGTGTATGTGTATTTTATCAGTCATGGTACATTGTATGGTACATGGTATATTTTAGAAATGGAAGAGGGAAGATGTATGCACTTAAGGTCGATCTCTACCCCAAGTTTTTAAGTTTTGCATGTTGATGGCTTGCAGTCGGCAATTATGTGGAGCCAAAGAAGATGCCTGTACATCTAATTGCAGAGGAGGTGGACTTTGAAGTACATAACATCAGGTTTTGCCTTTTCTGGACGTGTTTGAATAATGTGATTAGAAGGTAGGAACATGTGCCAAACCCAGCTTTCCACATTAGATGAATAAAAACTAAGAATGGAAGCAGGGCTGCTCGCTACGTCTTAGAATGGGATAAGTAAGAGAACTACAGTAGTGCAAACATAAACCAAACGGTTTTAGATGATGGATACAGGACCGGTACAATGCATTTGAAACTGGTTTACGTGTAGTAACATTTGCCAACTAGGTGGAACATTCAGAAGCAATGAAAATGCAGGTTTCTCTAGGGGAACAGTAGCTGTTACGCGAATAGGATTCACATTTTCTCCACTTTCCTGCTGTATATCAGTATTTGACCAGTGTGTCCACAGACCGTTAGGAGGGCAAATTTCAGACGAGCTGCAATAATTGTCCCAGTCTAAATGGCTTGACTCAGCAGAAACCCCAGTCGTATGGTGCTAGCTCAATTTCAAGCAGTCTTGCCATTTGAGTTAAGCCATTCACATGGTGTGAATCAATGGAGATTCATGTAAGAAATGTGAACCTACGTTTACACCCTTTCTTCTGCTGCTGACCCACTGACTTGTTCACTTGAAACTAAGAGAATGTGTTGAAAGCCATACTTGCATCTTCCCAAAAGTTTGTCTCAATTTTGTGAAGGCTGTAGCTTCACAGCTGTCCTTTGCTCTCGATTGACCTCCATTTGTGCATAACATCCAGAGGCTGGTTTGTCATAAGGCTTGTACTAACCTGATTAACCACTTCGCTGCCAGGCCTTTTCCCCCTCCTGTGCCAGGCCTTTTTTTGCCTATTTGGGGCAGTTCGCGCTTAGGCCCGCATAACTTTTTGTCCACATAAGCTAACCAAGCCAAATTTGCGTCCTTTTTTTCCAACATCCTAGGGATTCTGGAGGTACCCAGACTTTGTGGGTTCCCCTGAAAGAGGCCAAGAAATTGGCCAAAATACAGGGAAAATTTTGTTTTTTTCAAACAAATTGGAAAAAGTGGCTGCAGAAGAAGGCTTGTGGTTTTTCCCCTGAAAATGGCATCAACAAAGGGTTTGCGGTGCTAAACTCAGCAGCTTCCCAGCTTTCAGGAACAGGCAGACTTGAATCCGAAAACCCAATTTTTCAACACCATGTTGGCATTTTACTGGGGCATACCCCATTTGTGCAATTTTTTGTGCTTTCAGCCTCCTTCCAGTCAGTGACAGGAATGGTCATAAAACCAATGCTGGATCCCAGAAACCTAAACATTTCTGAAAAGTAGACAAAATTCTGAATTCAGCAAGGGGTCATTTGTGTAGATCCTACAAGGGTTTCCTACAGAAAATAACAGCTGAAAAAGAAAAATATTGAAATTGAGGTGAAAAAAACATCAATTTTTCTCTACTTTTTACTCTGTAACTTTTCCCTGCAATGTCAGATTATCGAAAGCAATATACCGTTACGTCTGCTGGACTCCTCTGGTTGCGGGGATATATAGGGTTTGTAGGTTCATCAAGAACCCGAGGAACCCAGAGCCAATAAATGAGCTGCACCCTGCAGTGCGTTTTCATTCTATACCGGGTATACAGTAATTCATTTGCTGAAATATAAGGAGTAAAAAAATAGCTATCAAGAAAACCTTTGCATTTCCAAAAAGGGCACAAGATAAGGTGTTGAGGAGCAGTGGTTATTTGCACATCTCTGAATTCCGGGGTGACCATAGGAGCACGTGAATTACATGGAATTTCTCAAATAGATGTCTTTTTTACACACACCCCTATATTTGGAAGGAATAAATGTAGAGAAAGACAAGGGGCAATAACACTTGTTTTGCTATTCTATGTTCCCCCAAGTCTCCCGATAAAAATGATACCTCACTTGTTTGGGTAGGCCTAGCGCCCGCGACAGGATATGCCCCAAAACACAACGTGGACACATCACAGAAAACAGAGCTGTTTTTAGCAAAGTGACTACCTGTAGATTTTGGCCTCTAGCTCAGCCGCCACCTAGGGAAACCTACCAAACCTGTGCATTTCTGAAAACTAGAGACCTAGGGGAATCCAAGGAGGGGTGACTTGTGTGGCTCGGACCAGGTTCTGTTACCCAGAATCCTTTGCAAACCTCAAAATTTGGCTAAAAAAACCCATGTTCCTCACATTTCTGTGGCAGAAAGTTCTGGAATCTGAGAGGAGCGACAAATTTCCTTCCACCCAGCATTCCCCCACGTCTCCCGATAAAAAATGATACCTCACTTGTGTGGGTAGGCCTAGCGCCCGCGACAGGATATGCCCCAAAACACAACCTGGACACATCACAGAAAACAGAGCTGTTTTTAGCAAAGTGACTACCTGTAGATTTTGGCCTCTAGCTCAGCCGCCACCTAGGGAAACCTACCAAACCTGTGCATTTCTGAAAACTAGAGACCTAGGGGAATCCAAGGAGGGGTGACTTGTGTGGCTCGGACCAGGTTCGGTTACCCAGAATCCTTTGCAAACCTCAAAATTTGGCTAAAAAAACACATGTTCCTCACATTTCTGTGGCAGAAAGTTCTGGAATCTGAGAGGAGCCACAAATTTCCTTCCACCTAGCGTTCCCCCATGTCTCCCGATAAAAATGATACCTCACTTGTGTGGGTAGGCCTAGCGCCCGCGACAGGATATGCCCCAAAACACAACGTGGACATATCACAGAAAACAGAGCTGTTTTTAGCAAAGTGACTACCTGTAGATTTTGGCCTCTAGCTCAGCCGCCACCTAGGGAAACCTACCAAACCTGTGCATTTCTGAAAACTAGAGACCTAGGGGGATCCAAGGAGGGGTGACTTGCGGGGCTCGGACCAGGTTCTGTTACCCAGAATCCTTTGCAAACCTCAAAATTTGGCTAAAAAAACACATGTCCCTCACATTTCTGTGGCAGAAAGTTCTGGAATCTGAGAGGAGCTACAAATTTCCTTCCACCCAGCGTTCCCCCAAGTCTCCCGATAAAAATGATACCTCACTTGCGTGGGTAGGCCTAGCGCCGGCGACAGGAAACACCCCAAAGCGCAACGTGGACACATCCTAAATTTTGGAAAAAAACAGAGGTGTTTTTTGCGAAGTGCCTACCTGTAGATTGTGGCCTCTAGCTCAGCCGGCACCTAGGGAAACCTACCAAACCTGTGCATTTCTGAAAACTAGAGACCTAGGGGAATCCAAGGAGGGGTGACTTGCGGGGCTCGGACCAGGTTCTGTTACCCAGAATCCTTTGCAAACCTCAAAATTTGGCTAAAAAAACACATGTCCCTCACATTTCTGTGGCAGAAAGTTCTGGAATCTGAGAGGAGCTACAAATTTCCTTCCACCCAGCGTTCCCCCAAGTCTCCCGATAAAAATGATACCTCACTTGCGTGGGTAGGCCTAGCGCCGGCGACAGGAAACACCCCAAAGCGCAACGTGGACACATCCTAAATTTTGGAAAAAAACAGAGGTGTTTTTTGCGAAGTGCCTACCTGTAGATTTTGGCCTCTAGCTCAGCCGGCACCTAGGGAAACCTACCAAACCTGTGCATTTCTGAAAACTAGAGACCTAGGGGAATCCAAGGAGGGGTGACTTGCGGGGCTCGGACCAGGTTCTGTTACCCAGAATCCTTTGCAAACCTCAAAATTTGGCTAAAAAAACACATGTCCCTCACATTTCTGTGGCAGAAAGTTCTGGAATCTGAGAGGAGCTACAAATTTCCTTCCACCCAGCGTTCCCCCAAGTCTCCCGATAAAAATGATACCTCACTTGCGTGGGTAGGCCTAGCGCCGGCGACAGGAAACACCCCAAAGCGCAACGTGGACACATCCTAAATTTTGGAAAAAAACAGAGGTGTTTTTTGCGAAGTGCCTACCTGTAGATTTTGGCCTCTAGCTCAGCCGGCACCTAGGGAAAACTATCAAACCTGTGCATTTCTGAAAACTAGAGACCTAGGGGAATCCAAGGAGGGGTGACTTGCGGGGCTCGGACCAGGTTCTGTTACCCAGAATCCTTTGCAAACCTCAATTTGGCTAAAAAAACACATGTCCCTCACATTTCTGTGGCAGAAAATTCTGGAATCTGAGAGGAGCCACAAATTTCCTTCTACCCAGCGTTCCCCCAAGTCTCCCGATAAAAATGATACATCACTTGTGTGGGTAGGACTAGCGCCCACGAAAGGAAAGGGCCCAAAACACAACGTGGACACATCACATTTTTTTATAAAAAGCAGTGCCTACCTGTGGATTTTGGCCTGTAGCTCAGCCGACACCTGAGGAAACCTAGCAAACCAGTGCATTTTTGAAAACTAGAAACCCAGGGGAATCCAAGATGGGGTGACTTGCGGAGCTCTGACCAGGTTATGTTACCCAGAATCCTTTGCAAACATCAAAATTTGGCCCAAAAAACACTTTTTCCTCTCATTTCGGTGACAGAAAGTTCTGGAATCTGAGAGGAGCCACAAATTTCCTTCCACCCAGCGTTCCCCTAAGTCTCTCGATAAAAATGGTACATCACTTCTGTGGGTAGGCCTAGCGCCCACAAAAGGAAATGGCCCAAAACACAACGTGGACACAACATATTTTTTCACAGAAAACAGAGGTGTTTTTTGCAAGGTGCCTACCTGTGGTGTTTGGCCTGTAGCTCAGCCGGCCCCAGGGGGGGGGGGGGGGGGGCAGAAATGCCCTAAAATAAATTTGCCCCCCCAACCCCCACCCTCCCCCGCCGGGAGCGACCCTTGCCTACGGGGTCGCTCCCCCTGCGTGACATTGGCACCAAAAAACAAATCCCCGGTGCCTAGTGGTTTCTGCCCCCTTGGGGGCAGCTTGACCTAAACTCAGCCAATCTGCCCCCAGGGGGGCAGAAATGGTCTAAATACAATTTGCCCCCCCAGGGGAGCGACCCTTGCCTGATGGGTCGCTCCCCATCTCAAAAAAAAAAAAAAGAAACAACAAAAAAAAAAAACACAAAAAAAAAATTGCCCTGGCGCCTAGAGTGTTCTGCCCCCCCCCCCCCCCGGGGGCAGTTCGGCCTAATAATAGGCCGATCTGTCCCCCGGGGGGGCAGAAATGGCCTAAAATTAATTTGCCCCCCCGCCCCCCGGGAGCGACCCTTGCCTACGGGGTCGCTCCCCCTGCGTGACATTGCCGCCAAAAAACAAATCCCCGGTGCCTAGTGGTTTCTGCCCCCTTGGGGGCAGATTGACCTAAAATCGGCCAATCTGCCCCCAGGGGGGCAGAAATGGTCTAAATACAATTTGCCCCCCAGGGGAGCGACCCTTGCCTGATGGGTCGCTCCCCATCTCTAAAAAAAAAAAAGAAAGAACAAAAAAAAAAAACACAAAAAAAAAAATTGCCCTGGCGCCTAGAGGTTTCTTCCCCCCCTGGGGGCAGATCGGCCTAATAATAGGCCGATCTGCCCCCAGGGGGGGCAGAAATGGCCTAAAATAAATTGCCCTCCCCCCCCAGGGAGCGACCCTTGCCTAAGGGGTCGCTCCCTTTGCGTGAAATTCACGCAAAGAAAAAACTCCCTGGTGTCTAGTGGTTTCTACCCCCCTTGGGGGCAGATTGGCCTCATCAAAATAGGCCAATCTGCCCCCAAGGGAGGCAGAAATGGCCAAAATATAATTTTCCCCCAAGGGGAGCGACCCTTGCCTAAGGGGTCGCTCCCCACCAAAAAAAAAAAAATGAAAAAAAAAAAAAAAAAATGGTCCCTGGTGCCTAGAGGTTTCTGCCCCCCCTGGGGGCAGATCGGCCTAATAGTAGGCCGATCTGCCCCCAGGGGGGGCAGAAAAGGCCTTCCCGAAAATATGCCCCCCCTGGGAGCGACCCTTGCCCAAGGGGTCGCTCCCTTTTGTCAATAACAATAAAAATAAAAAAACTCCCTGGTGTCTAGTGGTTTCTACCCCCCTTGGGGGCAGATTGGCCTCATCAAAATAGGCCAATCTGCCCCCAAGGGGGGCAGAAATGGCCAAAATATAATTTTCCGCCAAGGGGAGCGACCCTTGCCTAAGGGGTCGCTCCCCACCTCAATAAAAAAAAATGAAACAAAAAAAAAAAAATGGTCCCTGGTGCCTAGAGGTTTCTGCCCCACCTGGGGGCAGATCGGCCTAATGAGGCCGATCTGCCCCCAGGGGGGGCAGAAAAGGCCTTTTCAAAAAAATGCCCCCCCTGGGAGCGACCCTTGCCCAAGGGGTCGCTCCCTTTTGTCAATTTCAAAGAAAAAAAAAAAAATCCCTGGTGTCTAGTGGGGTTTCAAAAGCCGGATTGCAAGCAATCCGGCTTTTGAAACCCTCGGAGGGACTTCAAAGGGAAGGAAATACTTTTCCTTCCCTTTGAAGCCCCTCCGGGCCTCCCAAGTGATTGAAAAAGAAATGCTTTTGCATTTCTTTTTCAATCGCGCTGGAAGCAGAGCTTCCAGCGCGACGAGGGAGGCCCCTGTGACACATCAGCGCGCGCGCGCTGACGTCACAGGGGGGTGTGGGGGGGGTCGGGGGTGGAAGGGGAAGGGATTCCCCGGTCAGCCCTGACCTAGGGGGGTGGGGGGGGCGGCCCTCGGGAGGAGCGCTAGCGCTTCTCCCGAGGGAAGCATTCAGGACGTAATGGTTACGTCCATGGCGCCACACGGGCGCTGCCATGGACGTAACCATTACGTCCGTGGCGGGGAAGGGGTTAATGACATGGACCATTGCTTCCCAACTCAACATTTTTCAAGGGAAAGTCTAGGATACAAAAACAGCTGTATTGGTTAACTGCCCAGGTCTCCGATCAATTGATTTTGCCCCGTACGTTCTCTTTTTATGTTACGGCTGAGGGCGTGAGAATTTTTTTTAATGAAATTTTATTACATTTGTGCGATGAGACTATACACTCCAGGTATAATGAGTACATGAGTCCAGATCAACACACCCTAAGGTCAGCAACTACCAATAATGATACAAATACCCCACCTGATTCTGCATGTTTCAATATTACAAGTGTTAAGGTGCATCACCCTGTCCCCTCAGCGCCCGGTCTTTCATTTTCCAGTGTCCCCCTGTCTTCCATGGCACAGGATAACATGTAGGCAAGGTAATTCTCCCACAAACGCTCCAGGCAGTTCATATTTTATAATATTTCATAAGATACCCCCTCGCCAAATACACAGATCTCTCCAGGCTCATACATAGATAGAGGCTCTTCTTCCGTCGGCCAAGTGTTGGGGGATTGGCCTCTTTCCAGCACTGTGATGGCTCTCCAGGTGACTAGAAATCCAAGCCATATGATAGCTAATTTATATCTGAGAGTCTAGATCTGTCTGGATATGCGATGTAGCTAGCTTGGGATTAAAGGGGAGTGACCATCCCAGCACCTTGTAGAGTGTATTCACAACTCGTTTCCACAATGGGACTGCCCTACTTACACCCCTATATCATATGAATGAGGTCTCCATCCTGCATGCTAAATCTCAACAAGTCTAGGAAGAGATTATACCTCACCTCCACAACTGATATCTAGAGAAATACTCTATGTAGGTATTTTATTTGAAGAAGTCTATGTCGGGAAGTCATTGCTGATTCTGTAGAGGATGCCAGTGCCATCTGCCAGTCTTCATCTGAGATCAGATCCAGATAGTCACCAAATGAGTCAGGAGGGTTAATGACCAAGGAGGTGGTATAGGTGTGTTATTTTATGGTTGGTCATCATTCTCATTAACAATTTCACCTTGAGAGGCTTGCATCCGGGACCATCTCTTAGGAGATAGCTAAATTGGAGTTCGCAGAAAAATTGGGACTTATTAAGTCCAAACTTCTCTTGTAATTGTTTAAATGATTTAAGAATTCCGCCCTCTGTTGGGATCTCCCAGCTAGGAGATGTAAAGTGTCCCATTTCCCAAATCTCTTGTGTTGATACCTGTTGGAGTAAGGACCCTCACAGAAATGGATTTCTTTAGTCAATTCCATCTCTGGCCTAGATCTTTGGTTGTATTAGTCCATAATTGAAAAATCAGCCTAGTGACTGGTAGGAGTGAAGGATTATTCTTAATTAATCACCATCTTCTCAGAGGCAAAGCCAGGATTGTTCTGCGTCTCATAATACTCGTTCAGGATCTAAAATAAGATAAAATGGCAGTCTGTGTTATGCCCTCATCACAGTTGGCTTTAAAGCACTTGGACAGTACTGTGTGCCGCCATTCCACAGGAAGCCTGTGATGATAGAACTAATAGCAATGAATGGCGCCTCAGGAATTGCAAATGGTAAATTTTGCAGTTGCAACAATAATCTTGGCAATTTGACCATTTAGACTATGACCAATCTTCCCAATAGGGATAGTGGAGTCCAGAATAGAACTTAATGCCATCAGCAGTTTTGTCAAAGACCAGCTGAATATTCTGGGTCCATGCTACCCTGGAATTTTGTGTGATGTGTATTCCCCAGATACCTAACCAATTGCTTCCACTCCCCCCCCAACCCCCCCATTGTCAGCAGTAGGGGTGCGTATATGTTGAGCAGTATAGTAAGCTGGCAAATGCCACATACCTACTCTCCGCATCAATCCAGGTATGTGTGTTCTGGATCTGCAAGCCCAGACAGAAGAGGATGGCCATCCCAATAGAGCTTCTTGAGAAACCTGAAGTGAAAAACCCAGGTGAAACACACATGGGACCAGGAATGGACATTTTGTGCCTAAGAGATCATTCTCTTGGAGAAATGGCATATCAGGGTGGTGCGTTCAGCAGCTTTAAGAATTGCTGTTCTCTTGACTTTGTCTAATAACCCATTGGCGTTCCACGTGAGGATACGTAGACACCCATCTACTGGACCTATGTCTTGATCTGCCATAGAGAAAGAGTATGCAGATGGTGTACCTCTGGGGTGTACAACCAAATCTTTAGTGTTGTCTTCAGTTGCCAGACTCGACAAAAGAACTTTCCCCTACAACATCCTTAATCTCAACCTAGAAGCACCTGTCGGGACAGCACTAAGATAGCTGCGAATGGTGCGAAAACGTCTGTCTTACATTTGCATGTCCCAACCTCCCTGAACACCCCCCCACACACAGACACCCCCCACTCTCTCTCTCTTTCTAAAACCTAGCAACACCAAACAAAGTTCACTCCACATGAATGTCACAATTGCCAACCCTGACACTATGAAGTGAGAAATCTGCTACTCCCTGCAAAGGGAGATCATTATGAAAAAGGATATGAACATTGTGCAACAGCCAAGGCAGTAGGGTATCAGTAAGTTAATGTATTTAGGGGATGTCTGTCATGAACCTCTGGTCTGAGTCCAGTCGGTACTTGTGTGTAGTCATAGTCCCCTCATTCATTTCTTATCTGGTGGAACAATCCCTTTCGGAACCAATCTCCCACATTCCAAGTCGCTATCAGTGTCCAAAGAATATCTGCTAAGGGCTGTGAAGTCAACTTTCCTGGAATAGTATATCTGAGATCCATAGCGCAGAGCTTGTGTTTGACCTGATCCAAAGTCCTTCTCCGTTGTTGCACCAGCTTAATTTTGTCTTGAAAGATTAATATCTTGCTTGCTTCCTAGACAATATCTTACTGAGTTCTGCCAACCTGAAGGTGACATTGTTGTCTGTATAATTTAGAAACTGGGCAACGAGCAAGCACCAAGGGACCCCAGGCATGGGCTTCATGCTCAGTATGCCCACTGACAGGCATGCAATGTGGTTATATTACCTTCTGCTGTTGTGACTGGGTCCACTACTTTTCGTAGATCTTGTCTTAAGAGGGTGACTACTCTCCCCATTGTCCCAATCTATGTTATAAGTGCCTGCTTGGCTCATAAGAGCCCTGAATGAGGGCCATTGGCACCACCACTGAAACGACTGACTCTTGGGGGGTCCGATTGCACAGAAAGGATTTTTGCAAACCTGTCCTTTTTACCCTGCTTCAGGAGTGGCGTATGCTTCTCTTCAGTCATTCTGGGACTTTGTGAGGATGTGGTTGTAGGCCAAAAGCCTGTATCCTATCAGATGAGGCAGGGTGCTGAGAGGTGGAAGCTCCAGGGCAATCCAAGGATAGAGTGCAAAGTTTAGGAAGGATTTTTGGCCAAGAAACCCCAATCTTGTTTTCTGGCAGTTACTTAGGAGGCTCTCTTCCAAAGTCATTGTGATATTAATTTCCTATTTTCATACATCATTCCCCGTTCGTTTATCACAGGCATTCTGCAAGTGATTCATGCATCATGAGCTCGCCTTTCGACAGCCTTGAACAGCTTATATCTTCATATACCCGACCATGGATGGATTGTTAACAGAGGAGGGATCAAAAAGAAAAGTGACCAAAATTAGCAATTTGCAATTCAAGACTCCTCACTACTCGCTGTTGTGATAATGTCTTGGATATGTGCTTTAGAGAAAATGCAGTAAGTGGTATTTTTCACACTAGATTAAGACTATAACATTGTGGAAAAGAGATCATGAATATGAAGTTATCCCCTAAATTAATGTGGGTTAAATAAATAGTAAATTATGGATTTAATAGCTTGAAGCGAGCTTGCCTTTCCCACTAAAACCAACAATGTTGGACAAAGAACAGCCTCATCTCAGCCTTCTGGCATTGCCATTTTGCCAGTAAACAAGTACAAGCCTGCTCCTGACTTGTAAATGAAAATGAGGACCCTACTAGGGGCAGTTGGTTGGTCAAGACTGTAATTCTGACTCCCTAGATCCTAATTCTGTTCCAGGGTGTCCTGCATGCAAGGTATATTCACATCTGCTAAAGGCATCTAGATGTAAATTCCTCACCCTTTGAAAATTCCCTAGGCATCAGACTGGATCCAGAAACTTTTCCATAGTACCTGTGCATGCCAGAAGCTGGCTCTGTGTGGATCCACGCTAATGCTGTTCTGCTCTGAAAGTGGTGCATGGGTCCTATATCGCTGCCACTTCTGTGCGCTGATGTCATTTCCTTTCTTTGTATGCCACAAAGCACAGCTCAAAGGCTTCTCTTGTGTCTCAGACTGCTTTTTCTCAAAATTCTCAGCAGTGTACAAGCAATGTCATCCCTTAAGACAACAGGTTTTAAACCTTGAAAAGACTGTTGTTAACAGATTGCCACCAAGTTTGCCTGTGGTGTCTGGTTTTGAGGCATGTGTCCAAGACCTGTGGAGAGTGCATCAATGAATCTGAAGGCTGCCAGGGAACACTAAGGCGAAACTCTACAGCACTAAGCACAAGAAGATGCAGGTCCCAGACTGCTCCAAGTCACGCTTCAATTTCAAGGCCCAATCCCGCTCCCATTTCCGGAGTCGACAGACTCTAGATGCTGCTTTCCGTCGCACTCCAAGTCTTCCAGTATGCACAAAAAAAATAAGTTGTAGAGGAGTTCCACTCCTTCACTTCAATTCCACTATCCTGACGAAGTGTGTGAGTGGCGCCAACAGTCCTGTTCCCAAAGTCGGCTGACTGCAGCTTCTTCCAGCACAACCGGAGTTTCTTGCTTCTGAGCCATTCCTCCCTTCTAATGAGGCCTTCATGGGCCTCCTTGTGGTTTGGCTAAGCCTTGTACTCGCCCTCCAGTTAACTGACAAATTGCCAGGCACCATCCTTTTGCTCCAGGCTACCCAACCTTTTTGTTGCAACTCCCCGCTTGTGGAGACTCTTGTGGTGCAAGCTTCCACTAGCCAGACCAACCCCAACATTTTCTCTACTACATCACTGATAAGGAATCAAAGAGTGGAGACTTTAAAAAAACAGTTATTCTCCT
The DNA here is from genome assembly GCF_031143425.1 of Pleurodeles waltl. Classification (NCBI taxonomy): domain Eukaryota; kingdom Metazoa; phylum Chordata; class Amphibia; order Caudata; family Salamandridae; genus Pleurodeles; species Pleurodeles waltl. The sequence goes on along the minus strand of NC_090439.1, from coordinate 160,920,608 downwards.
TTGCCATTTTGGCCCTGCAGTCGATTATCACCTCCTGTTTGCTGGGCTGCTGTATCCATGCCCTTTGGGACTCAGTGGTACAAGACCTCCCAGGTGTTCCAGAAGGCCTTCTCCCTGTTCTGTCACTGGAGATTCAGGATGGTTGTAATGCAGCCAAATTCACAATTCGTTGTGGCTTAGACACCACAAACTCAGCTGGACAGGCACCAGTGTTGCCATTAATTGCCATGTGACTCTGTTCTCAGGCAATGTCCAGGCCTCCCTGATGGACATGCCGTTCGATGGTACTCGTGTGGGGACACAACAGATTCTGACTTTGAATGTTTAAAGGGGAGTAAGAGTACAGCTCGCTCTTTGGGCCTTTCCGCCCAGCCTCATTAGCAACAGCTCCAGTGTTCGTTTTGTGGCTTTGGATGAGGCCTTATTTACTGCCAGCTTGTCCCTCCCCAGCAGCGAACCCAGCAGTTTTGTGGCAGAGGGTGTGCTGCCCCTCTCCCACCTCCACTTAGGCCAAGGTTTGACCACTTCCTCTCCTCCACAGCCCTACCTGTCAAACCTCTTTAGTGTACCCTTACATAGTCACTTCCAACTGGTGGAAGGCAGAGTCCACTGATGCTATTCTTGTTGGCACGTGATCACATTGAACAGGTAGGTTCTGCAGATCATCTGCAGAGGTTATACCTTACCCTTCCTTTCTTTTTCTCCACACCTCCCACTGTCACCCCAGTGACTGAGGACCATCTTTCCATTTTGCTGCAGAAAGTGCAAGCCCTTTTGGTCAGAGGGACTCTCGAGAGGGTGCCAGGGTCAGAAGGACATTTTTTTTAATAAGGCCATTTCTGCCCTCCCTTGGACGCAGATAGGCCAATATTAATTAGGCTCATCGGCAGAAACCTCTAGACGCCAGGGATTGTTTACTTTTTTTTTGTTTTGTTTTTTATTTGGTAGGGAGCGATCCCTTAGGCAAGGGGCATAATTTTTTGAAGATCGGGACATGACTAAAAAATAAATTAATCAGATTTGAGGCCCCCGTCCATAAGGATCCCTTCCAGACAGATGGTAGGGAAAGAAGTAGAGGAGTGTTTGAGATGGTGGAAGAGAAGGGTGTGGAAGATATATTAAAGAAATACATTTGGTGTAAGAGCAATCTAACAAAAAAAACAAAGGTAAGCACTCGAAGACCTAGAAACCTGTGAGAATATAACAAAAATGGAGACAAAGGTGGGAGTATAGAGATAATGGATACCAATGATTACATCAGAAGGATGAATAACCTACTGTATGTGACAGAACATTATAGAAAATCAAATAGAGAAGAATGGGTAGATCTAGAATCAAAAGTAAAGGTGAGCTTATGTCTAGCAAAGGAGGATGAACTAATTTGTCAGGATGAATGAGTTTTTATACAATGAACATCCCATGGTTCCAGCTTTATATGGCCTACCAGAGGTCCGTAAGAACATGAAGGAAGGATCCACTTCTGAGGCCGATTGTTTTAAGTCTGAGTTCTCATACTGAGCCTCAGAGCAAATATGTAGATTGCTTTTTGAAACCATTAGTTTTGCAACAACCACAATATATCAAGGATACAACTGATATGATCAGTAAGATAGAAGGATTGAGATTTCACTCAGAAAGAGAATGGCTTGTAACTCTGGATATTGAAACATTATACCCGAACATCCCACATGATGCTACAATAGAAATGCTGAAGCAGATATTGTGTAGTGTTGAAGGTGAATTGTCTCCCCATGCAAATTTTATAATAGAATGGGTAGAGATTATTTTGAAAAAATATTTTTTATTCAGTGATGAAATATTCAGCCAAACAAAAGGGACCAGCATGGGAGCTACGTGTGCTCTAAGTCTGACATGTTTATATGTAGGTTCCTTTGAAGAAAAGCATATATATAATGAAATGGCCCTATTCTATGAAAGTGTTAGAAATTGGGAATGATTTATTGATGGAATATTTTTCATATGGCAGGGAGATAGAGAGGATTTGGATTCCTTTATTCTCTGGCTGAATTGTAGTGATTCAGATTTGAAATTTACTTTGAATAGCCAGAAGGAAAGTGACTTTCTAGATATTAAGATCAAAGCTGTAGAGATTAAACTACACGTAGAGTTGTATACAAAATCGACAGATCGGAATACCCTATTACAGTATACTAGCAACCATCCAGGATGTCAGAGAGAATATACCATTTGCCCAATTTTTAAGACGTAGACGGAATTGTACACATAGAGAAGATTACGAAATACATGCTAGGACGCTGGAAGGAAAATTGTTAGAGAGAGGTTACCCAAAGAAACTAATTAAAAAAAAGCATATAAGAGAGCAAACTACTACAATAGGTAAAGCTTATTTGAGGCGGTGGGTGTAAAGTAAAGGACATAAACAGAATTGTTTGCATTACAAACTATTCCAACATTAGTAATGAGATGTAAAAATATGATAAATAGGAATTGGACACTCTTGAATGAAGGAAATAGAGGTGGTGTTGCAAAACCCCTGTTTGCATATCGAAGAAATCGAACATTAAGAAATTCTTTAGAACATACGTATAAGGATTCTAAAGAAGCCCAGCAGAGAGACATTCGAGATGGGAGTAAAGTGAAAGGAAATTTCCCGTGCGGGTCCTGTAGTAACTGCAATACTGTTAAAAAATAATAATAATAATAATGTAGTGGAATTAAATGGGATGAGACATAATCTCAGAGACATGATAAATTATAAAACTAATAATGTGATATATTTGATAGTATGTCCACGTAATAAGGGATACATAGGAGAAACAGAGAAATTAGGCTAAAATTAAACTAACTCAGATTAGCGATAAGAACTAGAGGAATACTCCTCTAGTTGAACACTACTTGGAGCAGAACCATAATGAAAATGATTTAAGGTGGTGTATATTAGAAAAGGTGAAGGAAACAAGACGAGGAGGAGACATTGACAAAAAAATAAAACTAAGAGAACAGTTTTATGAGTACATTTATAACATATAAGGAGGGTTTAAATAAGCTAGACAAATGGGAATATTTAGTAAAATGAGGATTTAACAGCACCTCACTATGTGGAGGACTGATTTAGAAGGGAGACAAGACGAAAATGTAAAAAATAGAACAAATTGAGCCAGATATTAGAATGGCAAATAAGTAAGGTCAGTTAAGAGAACATATATGCTCTGACAATTTTAAAGAAGTATAGAAATGATAAAGAAATATCTCAAGTCATAGGTCCCTTATTAGAAAAGTAAGGGGGCCAAAATAATAACAGTATACGAAAGGAGTGTACTGAAAATAGGGTAAAAGAGCCTGATGGTAAAATGGCCGACAAACAGGGAAAAAGAAAAAAATGGAGAGGAGTGAAAGAGTAAGATCTTAAAATTAAAACTAACTTTTGCCCATTAGGGAAATCTTTTGTTCTCTTTTATATAGAGAGCAAAATTGATAAAGAACCCTTATTAGGGCTGAGATACTGGACATATTGAGGTATGTGTATACTGAATATCCACATAGAGGTGTAGAAGAAACCAATTCCAAGATTGCTGCCACCTGTGACATGGAAGGCGCATGGTTAAGCGTAGTTAACATGTCGCTATATATTTGACCTCCAAAATGGTGGACTGTGTTTGTCACTGATAACAAGCAAGAAAGAACATGCTGATATGCAGGTGAGCAGGCCGAAATATATAATTAGAAATGGAGAGGGCTTACAATAAAATTGTTTACATTTAATCACTAAAAGGGAGTTTTACCCCTTCTAGATTTTTGCCCTTGAGGCGGAGTACACAGGAGATAGAGACGCACCACTTTAATGAAAATAGCTGGAGTGAGCGCGTGCTATTTGAGAAGAGTGCTATTACACTCAGAAGGGTAGAGTCACAATATAAAAGTACTATTGGAGATCAATATAATCACCAAGCCCGAAGTGAAGTGAATAATAGAGAAACATTAAATAATCCTTTTCTTAGATCTGTTTAAAAACGGAATCCTTCCAAGCCAGGTACGCGCTACGATATGAAAAACAAAAGGAGGAAGAGAGCGCAAACCTAATGAAAGGCATTGCATATATGAGCACAGGTGAGACAGGATACAAGCACATAAAATGTGATTAACAATAAATATTTATAAATTGGAATTGGTAATTGCAAATACCAACGAGGAAGTTGAAATAAGTTCAATATATGAGGTGGTGCTTATTAAGCCATTGTAAAACTGTACAATTTACCTTATGAAAGGAATTAGTTGACTATTAACAGAATTGCCTAAAGGAAGGATTTACCTACCTGTGAAAGCGGGAGATGAAAGGGTACTACTAGTAATTGAAAAAACTCTACACAAAAGCAGGGGACTATCATAACATAGGGAGATTGGCATGGGAGTTAACTTGTTATAGATAAGAAATCTCTCTAAAGATTCAACAAGATACATTGTGAATAATAGAATTAGATAGGAAGGTAGCAGTGTAATAAGAGTGATGAATGTTGGGTAAAAAGTATATGACCGCTTTTTAATCTTGAGCTTAAAATATTATGAAATTGTTAAAACCATTTTTTCTTGTATTGTTTAGTTAGTGTATGGAAAATGTATGTATAAATTGATGAACTTGTCCTGAAGAAGGTGGTGTGAACCAATTGAAAGACCACTGAAATGCTGTCAACAGGTTTTTATAGTTATATGCAAAATATATTTCTATTGTGATTTTATTATAAAGAATAAGAGGAAAACCATTTTTTAATGTTAAAATGTTGCGAAGTATTATACATTGAAGATACGTTTGTTGTATTTATTTAAATATTTTGAATAACATAAATAAAAATGAGAAATCACAAGTAAAACAATGTGTAGAGTGTGGTCTTCAAATAGTAATGTTTGGAGTGTAGTGACATTGGAAAACTCACTAGCCCTTTATTTTTTCACTGTGTGTGTGTGTGTGTGTGTGTGTGTGTATATATAAATAACTTTTAATCCCACATATGTAGAAAATTGCATGCCAGCAATGTAATTTCAGTTGAGTCTTAGGATTCAGATTCACATCCAAAGGGAATTTGTGTATGAGCAAATTTATTTTAGGCCATTTTTGCCCCCCTTGGGGGCAGATCGGCCTATTTTTCTTAGGCTAATCTGTCCCCAAGGGGGGCAGAAACCACTAGACACCAGGGATTTTTTTCACAAAAGGGGTGCGATCCCTCAGGCAGAGGTCGCTCCCCTGCAGGGCAAATTTATTTTAGGCCATTTCTGCCCCACCTGGGGGCAGATCGACCTATTTCTATTAGGCCCATCTTCCCCCATGGGGGGAAGAAACCACTTAGTCACTGGGGATTGGTGTGTGTATGTTTTGTTTGAGGCCTACAAGCCCCATATGTCCCAGCAACCAGAAAATGGTATATTGCTTTGAAAAAACTTCCATAGCTGGGAAAAGTTATAGAACAAAACGTTGACAGAAATGGCTTTTTTTTCACCTCAATTTTAATATTATTTTTATTTTAGCTGTTACTTTCTGTAGGAAAACCTTGAAGGATCTACATAAATGACCTTTTGCTGAATTCAGAAATGTTGTCTACTTTTCAGAAATGTTTAGCTGTCCACGATCCAACATTGTTTTCACAATCATGTCTGCTCAAAAAAATACAAAATATGGGATATGTCCCAGTAAAATGCCACAATTGTGTTGAAAAATGTGTTTTTGTGATTAAAGTCTGCCTGTTCCTGAAAGCTGGGAAGATGGTGATTTTAGCACCACAAACTCTTTGTTGATGCCATTTTCAGGGGAAAAAAAAGACATGCTTTCTTCTGCAGCACTTTTGTCCCATTTGGTTTTTTTTTGTGTATTTTTTTTTTAAAACTAAATTTTAGCTGTATTTTGGCAAATTTTTTGGTCTCCTTCAGGGGAACCCACAAACTCTGGGTACTGTGTGTGTGTGTGTCTCAGTCATTACTTTTATAAACAAAATATGTTGACCGTTTGGTTTAAGAGTGCTTAATCCATTTGTAACTTTTAGCATATTAATATCTTTATTGACCGAGCTGTGGGGGTTTCAAGGGGAAAATAATGTTGCTTGGGCACAAGGACAAAGTTCAAGCTAATAAACGAGCCCCACAGCACCACCCTTGATTCTTTATTGACCTGAGCTGTTGGAATCATCTCTAAAGAGATTGACGTTGCAGGAAAACGTTTGGCACTGACCTGCAGTCCACGCGTGAGCACACCATCACCGTTCTTCTGCCGCAATGTGTGAATCCTTGGCCATACATAGCTCACCATCGGAGAAAATTGCGGTCAAAGCTCCCATGCCACCTAGAGGTGATTCTTATGACTCAGCTGTATTCCACATTAATGAGGGTGAACCCTCCACAAATGACACAACAGTCAAAAAAGCATCTGCAGCTCTAAGAATCGTGCATCAAGGTGTCTAGGCAAGAAATTCCCAGCTCCTGAGCAACCCAAACTGTTAGTCATCTGCTGTAGGTGATCCCAATTTGAAATGGGATCAACTATTAGATAAATTTAAAGTTATTGTTGACGTTTGTTACACCTGGTGGAGAAGATAAGGCGCCTGGGAAATGCTGTTTTAGAACTAACAATGACACATGATAGGTATATGGTGATCCCTAAAGCTGGGTCAGTGGTGGAAGGGAACAACGTTACCATAGTGGATGGGCCTACACCAGTGGTTCCCAAACATTTTCGACCCACGGCTCCCTTGATCTATTGGCCACTGGCTGCGGCTCCCCATTATGTTACTTTTTGTTGGCGGGTGGGGGATGTAAGCCTGGCCTAGGGAGTACATCCATTTTTCTCCCTGAAAAGAATTGGGATGACGCCAATGAAGGTATTGTAATTCTATATATAACTGTAAAAAATAAAAATGTAACAGTTGTTTAATTACAGCATGCATAGGGTTTTTTAGTAAGGGGAAAATATTGGTTGACGGTAACCCTAGTAAAATGGGCAGGTCTCATTTTTATGTAGTTATAACATAACTGTTTAAATATTGTGAAATGTAGAATCCCTTTAGTTGTGTTTAACCACCAGAGGGCGCTCAAGGACAACATTAAAAAAGAGCTGCTACAACTGAGTAGTTATATTTTGTACGAACTGGCCCAAGGGCTATAAATAGCTCAGTGGTTCCCAAACTGTGTGCGGCGCCCCTGGCTAGTTTTGATGGCGCACCAGCGAGCCGCGGCGCACAGATTGGGAACCACTGGCCTACACCAATAAATGTTAGACATACTAGCGAAAAAAAAACTGCTTGTTCTGCTGATGGCATCTTCAAGTCTTTGAGTGGGGGGACTTGTATACAATGGGGTGTTGTGGATCAGAGGATTCCATCTGAGTGTGATTCTGGAGGGTTGACTTGGCACACTCCCCGCCGGTCAATAAAAGATAATATTAGTATGTTAAGTTACAAATAGGTTGAGCACTATTAAATCAGAAGGTCAACATATATTGTTTGAAAAAGCAATTTCTAAACATTAGGTGTTACATGAATTGATCCAGTCAGTAATAAATTGCCCCTCAACACTAAAGATATTGATGCGGGCAACAAAGCGGGTGGCCTAGCCTCTTTCGGGTGAAGATGGATGTGCTCTTGACCCAGTGATTGCCCTGATGCGTCCCACTTCATGTTCAAGGGCAATTTAATTTGTGCTCCTGCTTGACGGCAAGAAATCTTGGGGCTTTGAGTCCTGTCCCCACACACAGCCTGTATGCAGTTCCCTCAGCGCAGTCAATGTCTACGGAATTTGTGCTCCAGCTTGACAATACAGAATTTAAAGGCATCTTCATTTATTGCTTGGACTTTTACGACCCAGCAGAAATCTGATCATGACTACGAACCACAGTTTGGGAAAGACTACAAAAGTGCATCTTTTATGTATACCATTAGGTAACAGTCTGACTGCTTCAGCCATTGGGTGACTTCAGTGATTGGTTGCATTCTGCTCTTGAACAATGTTTATTTACATAGAAAAAGTACTGCCCAAATTGGGCTTTTGATGAGCCAAAAAAAGTTTTTGTATTTGTTTTCCAAAAAGAAAATTCTGAAAAACAGCAAAAGGTTGGTAGCCATTGCCACTGTTTGTTTTACCCATGCTATGTGCTGTTTCTTTCTGCTGTGACCGGCGAGGAGAACAATCTGTGCTTTGGATTTTACAGCTTCTCTTAATTTTCTTGTCTTGTACTGGGATTGCTCTCTCTTTCTGTCTCCCCTCTCTCGTCCATCGTCCTGTGCAGCAGCTTATTTAAAAATTCTGGAACATGACTTTTAAGATTAGGTTTATTATAAAGCACATCTGCTCTTTACTAGGTGTGCTTGGATTTAGTTTAAAACTCTGAGAACTTAAGAAGGACTCCATTTTCTTTAATGTCTAGCTTTTAGCTCCTGTTCTTTAAATATACTTTTCTGTTTGGTGGTTATCTTTGAGGCAGCGTGGCCCTTTGACTTCGAGCTCACAATGCTAGATCCACCTTTCACCTATCCCCCAAGTTTTTTTTCCAAGTTGTTTCTTTTGTATGCTTAATTTGGTCAGTGCTACTAACCCACTGTTATATTTGCATTTGTCATAGCTGACATTACTGGATTTACGGGTAATTTGGATGTACTGAGATTGTGGAAACTCCCATTTACAACACCTGCTCCTGCCATGTGGTCGCTCATTTACAAGCAGCTGTAAATTAGAGGAAATCTTACATTTCTATAAACTTAAGCTGGAAAAATGTCACTAGTGTGCTACTAAATGCCAACTGCAAACATTCTTATACCCTTTTGCCTTAAAAAAAAAATCACAAGATAAGTTTCTTGCCAGCTGTCCTCAAGGCCCACTTTAAAGGTATTACGGGCCTCAGAAAGTAGTCACTATGCAATTTCTGTTCTTAGGAAATGCATCACCCGTATTTGTGAAGTCACCCACAGGCAGTCTTCTGTCCTCCCATTTTAATGAGCACTTCTATGTAGGAGATTTCAATTGTGTCACAATTAGCCTCATCTCACTTAAAAAAAATCATTTGTATTGGTTTAACATTCCAACTATTCTGCATCTTGCTTTGATGGAGATCCTGTGAATATTTCCTCAATCATGCCAGGCTTGTTTCCACTTATTGAATCTTATGATATGCTATTCACTCTTGTTAAAACGCCATTGCTTTGTAGTGATAAAAGCTGTCTGGAATTAGTATTTCCACCATGTTCTGGGAATTTCATTGCAGACTTGAGTCTAAGTCATCACGCGAGGATCCGTTTTGGCAATTGAGGCCAGGGCCATGCTTAAGATTGGTGTGTCCATTGTGTTCAGTGATAGCTGCGCATTATGTTAAACTGAAGGGAGGCCATAAATGGGATTTTAGTGCGAGAGAGTTGTGACCAAATGGCTTTTACCACTTGATAACATGTGTTCGTCCATGGGAGTCCCTTTGCCTTTCAGTTCTGAGTGTCGATTTGTGGGATTTTTGGCCTACATGATCAGTGTTTGGCTTACAAAGTTTATTTTCTTTCATGGTTGGTGCAGTTTGTATCAGTAAGATATCCTGTTTACAGGAAACGAGGGACACACCCCTCTGTGTACACTTGTAGTGAAGTGAATGCTGAATCAGAAGCACTGCACTTCAGGACCTGGAACCAGGAAGAGAGTATCAGGCCGCGCAGGACGCGGACAAACAGGATGCGGTCTTCTGTGCTGTCAGCCAGCCGCAATCCGTTCCGACCTCAAAAATAAACACTGCGGAGGCCTCCCACCGCTCCTCAACCTCTTTTCCTCAGAGCATGAGGGAACACAGCACACCAAGCTAGGAGGAGAAAGGGAAAGCGGGAGGGCAGGCCCATAGGGCCAAGAAGCACTGTGGGAGTGGGGCAGCCGTAGGCAGCTGCCGCCAAGAGAGAGCCCTGGTCCTCCACAGAAGCAGCCCAGCTAGGTCTGGGCGCAGCTTGTGGGGTAACCGGGGAGACCTGCTCGCCACCGGATGTGTGCCCAAGCTGCACACTCTTAGGGGCACTATGCAAAGGGGGTGAAAGCACGGCGCCCCCGTCTTAATTCATACAGTGCAGCCAGGCCCCAGCTGGCCCCTACCAGGACCATGGCAGGGCAACCAGCAGGGCTCAGCAGGACCCAGAAGGGCCCAGAAGCCCCAGTAACAGCCCAGCCCAGAAGGCTTACAGTAAGACTAGAGGGGGGAGCGCCTCCAGGAATCAAGGTACGTCCGCGCAGTGCGCCGCCATACCACCAATTCACAAAGCAGCAACAACATAACCAGCCATAGCCAACAGCCCCCAAGAGCGTGCCCCGAACACCTCCAGAAGCTGCCCGCAAGCTCAGAGGGGCCTTAGGGGTCTCAGGTGAGACCCGCTCGCCGTCAGCTCCTTCTTGAATCAGCCAAAACAGCGGCAGTGCCATAACAGCTGCAGTGGTAGGCACGTAACCCAAACAGCAGCGCTAAAAAGCACAGAAAGCATATTAAGAAGGACAAACGACTGACAACCGCACATTCCGGTATCCGCAAGGAGGGACAGGATTGAGTGAAGGGCAGTCGCCACCCCCTCCGCAACTAGACAATCCGCTCACAACACCAGCCTAACACCTGCAGTGATCAAGACTCATAACACACCCAGTGGGGCTTACCAAGTAATCATTAGTGGTCATTAGTTTCCATTAGGATAGAAACAAGAAAGTAACAGCCACTAGGAACAAGCCACCAGAGCAGATAAACAAGCAAGGCGCAACAACCCAACAACAAGGTGTAAAGACATAAGCCACTGCTCAGCTGCCACCAACCACTCTCCCCAAAGGGCGTGGAGCTAGGACCTATGCACAGACACTCGTGGGAGCACAGTAGTTCGATACAGAGAGTATAGTAGTGTGTGGGAAGTGCAAGTGACTGAGAACCCGCAACTCCCTTCTCCTGAGTGCCCTCGACAGAATCCAAAACCTAATGATAAAAGAGAAAGCAGCCCCAAACAAACAGGGTGGTTGCACAAATCGCACAAACTGGGGAAAGATGAAGCGCGCCAGGAGGCATCAAATCACAACAAAAGCAGACCCTCAGAAGGCAAACATGTTCAAGTAGCTAAAGGAGTGCACCCTCAGAACAGAATCAGATACAAGGGGGAGGCCGAAACATAGGTGCAAAGATGCCAAGGCATCAACAAGTACTTCACGCCACTGGGGAAAAACGCCTGCCACAAAACCCCCCTTGGAGGACCATCCTCAAGACCACAGCCCAACTGGAGATCTTTCAGTGCCAGTGCTATTACACTGGGTACCTCCTGGGAAGCCGCTCCTCCAAGTAAAACAGTACAAGAATCCATGCCAGAATTATCCATCCCAAGTACACCAAGCGCACATCCTCTCCAAATAACTCACAACAGTTCATTTGAGCACATCATCGAACCTCAAAAGTGGGAACCCCCTGTATCCCCAGTCTTGGTGATAAAAGGCTGGGGCAGGTCACCCGGAAACCACACCCCTAAAGAAAATAACATAGAAGGAAGCCAGGAAAAGCTGGGTCCAGTATCGCCAGATACCTTCCTTGAGGTAGGAAATAGTTTCTCTGTGTTTGGGCCGCCGTAGAGGTTGGAGATGTGTTCAATCCACTTTCTCTCCGGAACTGCATTACTTTGGATCCCGGTTGTCCTGTGCGCCAGTTGATTGACAATGGACCACAGCGGATGGCTGTTCTTTTCTTTAGTAGCTTCCACAATTCTGATCCATTCCTGATCTATGTATGCCTGCTTTGCTTCCCATACTGCCTTCTTGTATTCCTTTCTTAGTTCATGAAAAGTGCAATGGTGGATGTTACCTGTGGTTGTTTCTTTAGGAGTCTGGCTGTTTTGTTTAGCTGTTGTCTTTGTTGCCTTAATGACTGCATGAACCATCTTTTTCTGCTCTGCAGTGGGCCGACCTTGGGTGGTTGATTAGGCTCTAGTGGGTTTCTTAGTGATGTTAATGTGGCCTCCCATTACTATATGCAGGTGACCTCATCCTTCTGAATCTTTCAGGTACAGGACTCCAAAAAGTGCTCAATACCTTCAATCAGTATTGCACGACTAATGAGCTGATGGTAAACATGGAGAAAACCAAGGTAGGGAACTTTGGCAAATGGATAATTAAGAAAAATAAATGGCTCTGTTGGAATCAATCTGTGGAAAGAAGCAGAAGCTATAAATACCTTGGTGTCTGGCTACAGGAGCGCTGGTCGCATCACCTGCACCTGAATACCCTGAAAGCTAGGTTGGCATCTCTACTTGCATCAGTCCCATCCCTGGCTTCAAAACTTCAAAGCCCAACCTAGTGTCCACTCCTTACAGTGATCAAAGTAATCGCTTCAGCCATAAAGCATCTGCAAGCAGAAGAGCTATGGCAAAAGTCTTTACCCCATAAACGTTTTTGCGAGGACAGCAGAGCCTTACATGGCAGAAATATTAAAAACATCACTAAAAATAAAGGTGCTCCACACCAGACTCTGGTTACTAACCTTCTTTGAGGCTGCACCAAAATGGTTTAGACCCACAAACAGCAGAAGATGCAGACTTTGCGCACATCACTGGGAAGACCTCATAGACATCCTTTGTATTTGCCCCGCTCTGCTACTTCGGCGAAAGCTGTATCTGAAAGACATCTTCAATGCCAGTGGTAACAGAACATGCCGGCAGGCTATCCAGTTTAGTCTGAAAGGATTGACTCCGCAACACATGGTCTGTTTTGCAAAACTTACTTTAAAAACTGAACACTCAATAAAACATTCTACAAAAAACTAAGATGATAAAACAAGCCGTCAGCTGGCATAGAGAATGAACACTGTCCGCTCTGGGCTTCGAGCAGTGGCTGCAGCATTTCAACCAACTGCAATCTGCATACCCTAACTTTGGACTGGACAGCTTACATTTTATTGCCAGCAGTGGCTTTGATTCCATCCCCTCCAGAGTCTTCCAAGCTCCTCCCAGTCAGCACATTTTCCATAGGCCATCTTACTTCCTTCAGTGCACATCAAGATGAAACCGATGCAGTATGCCTGTAGTAACACACGCTGTAATATTTCACGTGAACAAAGTTTATGTAAAGCTATTTGAACAAGTGTTTTGTTGCCATAGTCTGGTAGAAAACCCACCAGTGGCCATTAGTGAGTGTCCACTGACGGAGAGAGGCGAGAGGCTGCTGTTGGGGCTGACGATCGGGCATTCGAACTGTGCGAGTAGCTGGATCCGGAAATCGCCCTCCAACCTGGAAATAGTTGTTGGATGCGGATGGTGAAGCTCCCCCGAATGCCCCCTCCCCCACACCCTGGGGGCTGAGGAGCAGAGGCGCAGCTGAATTGCGCCACAACTTGACTCTGGAAATACCAGAAATGCTGAAAACCTGAAAACTGAGGTCTCCCCCACGATACAGTGGGCAGAGTCCCAAATCCGCCGAGGCAGAGGAACGGCGTGCTGCGACAGGAAGGCCGGAATGGGTTCTTCCCCAGCGCGCTGACACCCGACATGACCCGAAACGGCCCTGAAACGCAGGTGAGAAACTAGTGGGGGCCTGCGGAGTCGGGGGAGCCTTTGTGGAGTCCTGGCCTCTCCTAGTGGCCCTTCAAGAGACCGGAGTTAGGGGCTGAAGTGTGTCCCGGCATTTGGGGAGGTGATTGACGGCTACGAAAGGAGTGGCATTTTCAGGAATTGGGGTTTAAAAACCCAGGAGCCCTAAAAATTGTAGTGACAGTCTATAGTGATGCGTAGCCCCTTTAAGGCCAGTGATTGAGTAGGAGCTAGGTCTCTTTTCCATCAGGCTGGGCTAGCTGGTGAAGAAGGTGGTGGCTGAAGGGGATTTACCTTGTTTGCTTTGACCAAACTGCAAGTCATTTGCGTTATTCCTTTTGTGCCCTCAGAGGGAGTAAATTAAACAATGACCATGAAGAAGCTGCGTTCAGGCTGTCTGCTCTTGGGAAGATCATGCTTAAAAACCAAATCCAATCCTCTACGGAACAAGGCAAATCATGTACTCCTGTTGAAGGGTCAGACGCAGAAGCAATTATTTACCTTCTGGGGAAAAGAGAACACCTTATCACAGGAAACAAACGGAGAAGCCCTCTCCAACACAATTCTGGACATAGAGCCTCCTAAGGGGCCTCCAAAGGAGCCCTCAATAGAGTTTTCAAGGGAATCAGATCAGGCGTAAGAAAGCCAGAAAAGAGGCGTTAAGGACCTGGAACAGGGCTACTCAATGCCCTCAGTGGAGATTGTAGAGAATGTTCGGCCTGCTCGGATTTCCCGGAATCTGTCTGGGCCATAGTTTCGTCCCTCCTCTCCCTCGCCCAGTCAGTCCTTGTCCACTAGCTGACATGGCACTTAACCTTTTTAGTGCGGGCGTCGGCCACTGGCCGACGCCCACACTCCCTCCCTGGTGCGGGTCACGACCAGTGGCCGACACCAGGGAGGGCATTAATAAATCCTCGGCTGCGTCGCACCCGGGACGCACCAGAGGATTTTTTCTTTTTTTTTTCCTTTCCCCGGGAGACACGGAAGCTTCCGTGTCTCACCCCCACCCGCCCCTTTGTGACGTCAGCGCGCCGTACAACCATACAACAACTAAAAAAAAATAATAGAACTTATATAGATAGATAGATATATATATATATATATATATATATATATATATATATATATATATATATATATATATATATATATATATAGAGAGAGAGATAGAGAGATATATAGAGATATATATATATATAGAGATATAGAGATATAGAGATATATATATAGAGATATAGAGATATATCTATGTAGATATATCTATGTACATGGATATATCTATATAGATATATATATACACATATATATATATATCTACATATATATATATATATATATATATCTATATACATATATATATATCTATAGACATATATATAGATAGATAGATAGATAGTTCTATATATATCAATCAATCAAAGAGATTTATAAAGCGTGCTACTCACCCGTGAGGGTCTCAAGGCGCTTGGGGGGTGGTGGGGGACGGGGGGAGGGAAAGGGGCTTGGGAGGTTCACTGTTCGAAAAGCCAGGTTTTGAGGCCCTTCCTGAAAAGAAGTAGGTTTTGGGTCTTGAGAAGGTGGGCTGGGAGGGCGTTCCAGGTTTTGGGTGCAAGGTAGGAGAAGGATCTGCCCCCGGTGGTGGTGTGTTTGATGCGGGGGACAGAGGCGAGAGAGAGGTCAGCTGAGCGGAGGTTTCGTGTGGGGGTGTGGAAGGTGACTCTCTCGTTGAGGTAGGCAGGGCCTGTGTTGTGGAGTGATTTGTGTGCGAGGATGAGGATCTTGAAGGTGATCCTTTTGTCAATGGGGAGCCAGTGGAGGGATTTGAGGTGTGGAGAGATGTGTTAGTGTCCGGGGAGGTCGAGGATGAGTCGTGCTGCTGAGTTCTGGATGCGTGTAGTTTGCGCTTGAGTTTGAGTGGTGCCGGCGTAGCGGGCGTTTCCGTAATCAATTCTGCTGCTGATGAGTGCGTGAGTGACAGTTTTTCTGGTCTCTGTGGGGATCCATTTGAATGTTTTTTTCAGTATATGGAGTGTGTTGAAGCATGAGGAGGTGAGAGCGTTGATTTGTTGGGTCATCAAGAGGGAGGAGTCTAGGATGATGCCGAGGTTGCGTGCATGGTTGGCGGGGGTGGGTGCAGGGCCTAGCGTGGTGGGCCACCATGAGGGGTCCCAGGTGTTTTTGTGTGGGCCAAAGAGGATTATTTCGGTTTTGCTTGAGTTGAGTTTCAGGTGGTTGGCTGTCTTATATACATCACTTTTGTCAATATGTGTGTGGTTTCCCTGGGGGGAAAAGGGTCAGACTTGTCTAGTGGCAGTTTTAGTGCCATAAAAGAAGCGCAGAAGGTTTATATGCCTACTGCAAAGAGCAACTCTGTATTTTATGTAAATAGCTGAGTACATTAGTAAAGTCAGCCATTACCTGCGCTATAATACCAATTAAATGTATGTGCGGGGTGGAGGGCGGCTATGGAGAGATGAAGGGCACTTTTGCTAGGTGGTAATGAGGGAATCCTAGGAGGAGGGAGTGGGAGCACCAATAATGATTGTTGGACTGGGCGCAGGAGGTGCTAAAGACTGTGACGAATGGTATGTAACAAGGTGTTTTTTGAGTGTCTTGATTGAGGGAAGAAGCGCAGGTAAGGTGGCCTCTACTGTTGCACGTATCTCACACACACCATCGATTTTGTGACTGTCTACGTAGGCTAGTGTTTTAGAGCAACAGTTTAGCCAATAGCCGAGATGGCATCTTGATGGGTGACTGCTGCCTGCACTCGGGTTATAGAGGACCGCTCTGACATAGGATCAGAGACCGAGACATCAGATACTGAGACAGCATCTGAGGGATAGGACAATGGCGCAGACTCTGGGAGTGATTTTTCAGTCGGAGGAGTCCCATTCGATAACTCCTCTTCCAGTACATTATGAGGGAGGTGATGAGGACAGTCCTGCTGTCCCTTCGCAAGCTGTTTGTGCAACTGGGTAATAGTGGGTTAGCCCAACCCAGAGAGCAGGTGAATGCGGTGGCAAGCAGAGAGAGAGAGTGCTCTCTTGCGAGCTCCCCAATTTAGTTCAGCCCCAAATTCCACCACCCAAATCGTATTGTGGAGACATCAAAATTATCTATGGCAAAACAAACTGGCTTTGTAAGGCAGGCACCTGTGTTTTTGGTCCTGGATTCGGCGGCCATATAGAGAAACACACTAAACCCAAACATTTCTGGAAACTAGACATTCGGGGGAGTCCACAGAGGTGTGACTTGTGTGGATTCCCCAAAGTTTTCTTACCCAGAAAACCCTGCAAAGCTGAAATGTTGAATAAAAACTCTATTTTTCTCGCATTTCTGTCACACAAACTACAGGAATATGCTGGGATCCACAAAATTCCTACCACCCAGTGACTCCTCACCTGTCCTGATAAAAACACTACCCCACTTGAGTGCCTACACCTAGTGCCTGCGTCAGGAATGGATCACCCCAGGGTCAACAGCTGCCTCACGTAAGGACCAACATTGACCGTTGTGTGATCTATTCCTGTCGCGGGCACCAGGCATACCCACACAAGTGAGGTATCATATTTATCGGGAGACTTGGGGGAATGCTGGGTGGAAGGAAATTTGTGGCTCCTCTCAGATTCCAGAACTTTCTGTCACCGAAATGTGAGGAAAATGTTTTTTTAGCCACATTTTGAGGTTTGCAAAGGATTCTAGGTAACAGAACCTGGTCAGAGCCCCACAAGTCACCCCATCTTGGATTCCCCTAGGTCTCTAGTTTTCAAAAATGCACAGGTTTGGTAGGTTTCCCTAAGTGCTGGCTGAGCTAGAGGCTATAATCTACAGGTAGGCACTTTGCAAAAAACAGCTCTGTATTCTGTAAAAAAATGTTGTGTCCACGTTGTGTTTTGGGGCATTTCCTGTCGCGGGCGCTAGGCCTACCCACACAAGTGAGGTATCATTTTTATCGGGAGACTTGGGGGAACATAGAATAGCAAAACAAGTGTTATTGCCCCTTATCTTTCTCTACATTTTTTCCTTCCAAATATAAGAGAGTGTGTAAAAAAAAAAGACGTCTATTTGAGAAATGCCCTGCAATTCACATGCTAGTATGGGCACCCCGGAATTCAGAGATGTGCAAATAACCACTGCTCCTCAAAACATTATCTTGAGCCCATTTTGGAAATGCAAAGGTTTTCTTGATACCTGTTTTTCACTCTTCATATTTCAGCAAATGAATTGCTGTATACCCAGTATAGAATGAAAACCAACTGCAGGGTGCAGCTCATTTATTGGCTCTGGGTACATAGGGTTCTTGATGAACCTACAAGCCCTTTATATCCCCGCAACCAGAAGAGTCCAGCAGACAAAACGGTATATTGCTTTTGGAAATCTGACATCGCAGGAAAAAGTTACAGAGTAAAACATAAAGAAAAATGGCTGTTGTTTTCAGCTCAATTTCAATATTTTTTTATTTCAGCTGTTATTTTCTGTAGGAAAACCTTGTAGGATCTACACAAATGACCCCTTGCTGAATTCAGAATTTTGTCTAGTTTTCAGAAATGTTTAGCATTCCGGGATCCAGCATTGGTTTCACAACCATTCCTGTCACTAACTGGAAGGAGGCTGAAAGCACCAAAAATAGTAAAAATGGGGTATGTCCCAGTAGAATGCCAAATTTGTGTTGAAAATTGTGGTTTTCTGATTCAAGTCTGCCCGTTCCTGAAAGGTGGGAAGATAGTGATTTCAGCACCAGAAGCCCTTTGTTGGCATTTTCAGGGAAAAAACCACAAGCCTTCTTCGGCAGCCCTTTTTCCCCATTTTTTTGGAGAAAACGAAATTTTCACTGTATTGTGGCTATTTTCTTGGTCTCCTCCAGGGGAAACCACAAACTCTGGGTACCATAGAATCCCTAGGATGTTGGAAAAAAAGGACGCAAATTTGGCGTGGTTAGCTTACCAAAAAAGGGCTCAGCACTGGGGGCGGGGGGGGGGGGGAACGGCCCAACAGCTAAAGGGTTTAAAGTCCCCAGGAAAGGGGTGCCATTTCATCAATAGCGTTCGCAGCTATTGGGCCTCAGGACTTTACACTGCCGGATCTGGATCCAGATTTATATCAGAGATATGGTCTCCAGTCTAATGATCGCCTCCTCTTGAGGATTCCAGGACCAAGTACTTACTGATGACAACTGGCTTGCAGCTATTTAATAGTACACCCTCTCTACAAGATTCGTTATACCCCCACTCCTCTGTCAGCGACACCTGTTTTAGAAGTAAGTGGTAATCAGACTATCCAACCTCTGGAATCAGAGGTTAGGCTCTCAGCCTCTCTGTTTAACCTGGAAAACCTTCTTGCATCAATCTTAAAGCTCCTGGAGAAATTTGTAGGTGATTCAGATTGCATCCTCAACTCTGTGAAAGCAATTTTAATGGAGCTGACTAAAGATAAAAAGGGGGCAGTAATCTTAGACTCTTTCCGGACTCGTGCTGCCTCTCCGCAACTTGTTAAAGATCAGCGGTCCTCTAACATGACCTCTAGGAAGCCTCCGAGGGTGTGCCCATGTGAGGATGTGGGTACGCAAGCTGGTAAACCTCAGTGCAATGGCCCCGATAAGGTAAAATCACTGCCTGACAGTCCTGTGGATTTTTTTCGATTTATCTTTGATACTCCAGTGTCGAAGGGCATTCAATTTGCAAAGTCCAATCAGCCCACACTGAAGGTATTCTCAATCTTTGAAAAAACTTGCAACCAAAAGAGTGGGCCCACTGAATTTTCTCCTGCGTTATCCTTGGGAGATGGAATTAACAAGGGAAATAATGCTAATGGTGGGAAAAGAACCAAAAGACTGAAGAAATTAAATCGACTGATTAGCAAGAAAGGCAGAAAGAAAGTACTCTTTTATGATGCAATAACTCCTCTCCCCCCCCCACCCCCCCCACCCCAAACACGTATACAGCCACATATGAAATCATCTGCTTTGCCCCCACTGCCAAGGCCCAGTGTTTCTAAAAGGGAGTATGGAAGTGAGTGTAAAATTGACTTTTCTACCATCCCAGCGCAGAGCCCAACAGCCTCGCCTTTCTTCCCTCCTAGACCGGTGGTCAACCCTAATGATATTATCTCTTCATCCAGGGAAGGGGCTCCTTTAACAGGTCATAATGTGGATTCCCTGATAGTAGAATTTCTACCTATCTTTGATGCAGACTTAATCCTAAATAGATCCACTCTGCTGAGATGTTTCTCCGAATCTAGATCACAAACACATTTCAAGCCATGACATTGACCTACTTTCCCTATTGGCGACTAATCCAGAATTTAGGGCTAGGATCGCCTTCCGCTCCTTGCACTCGGCAAACCCGGTCCTTTTACACGCAGATTTTTTGCAGTGTTGTGGGATTATCGTTCCTTTTTTGTCCCACACTGATTTCTGTGGGGATAAGGCAGCGAATCAGGACCTTAATAGGCCCTTACCTTCTGACAGTTACAAATGTACTGAACATTCTGCGTTTAGACCTAGAATAGATCTACAGGCTCTTAAAGTCTCCCTAATAGGGAACGATAAGCAAGTGTTACTGCTGGAATTATGATCTGTTCCCAATTAATTAGCCTCTAATGTTCAGGAGGATTGGGGTTGGCTTCCGGGTTCCCTTTCCAAAGAGTGGAGGTCCAGGGTTCCGCTCCATCCCTCTTCTCTAATAGAGGACTAAAAAGTATTTCCTGGAATGCAGCAGGGGTAAAATTTAGCAGGGAAAAAAGTCCTACCTTAACTCATATAATCCAGATTTAATTTGTCTTCAGGAAACTTGGTCAGATACGGACATATTATAGGATGACTACTTTGTTACTGATTGTAAGGCCTCTTTGTCGTGCAGGAGGCATGCTAATGGGGGGGGGGAGGCTAGCTTGTCTATTGTCCAATACACTTAAATCGGATTACACCTGTTATAAAGACCCCAATAACCTCTTCGTGGCCTTAACCTTTCAACTGCATAATACTGCGCGAGGATCCACACCACTGCTATTAATTGATGCTTATGTTCCTCCTGAAGCAGCCTATGATTCTCTCTTACAAAGGGTTTTTGCATATTTGAGGATGCCCTAGACAACTAGTTCCCTCCATCTATAGCACTAGTGGGTGTCCCAAACTGCAAAATTTCCAACTATGCCTTATGTGAAATGCGTGAAGCAGAGAGAAAAACTGCGCTTCGAATTCCAGCTTGCGTTTTTTCCCCTTCAATTAAAACTAACAAAAGAGGGGAACTTCTCCTCAGCCTTCTTAAAAAAAAAAAAAAAAAAATTGCATTATTGCTATTGGAAGATCTCTTTCTGACTCTCCCGCTTCTTTTACACATATATCTTTGGGTGGGGGGAAAGGCCACTTTAGATTACTTGGTGCTTGGATACTCTTCCTATTGTTTACTGGAAGATTTAAGGATTATAAGCACCCCCTACAGCGACCATAATCTGCCTTATATTACTCTAGAAATGAACATACCATCAATAGAATCTTGGAAGTTTGGTGAGTTTACTCAGAGCTTTGATAAAAAGACAGGGATGACTCGGTGGAACTTTAAAAGGGTTGCAGGTGTATGGCGATGCTAAAACCTGTGGTTGCTGATTTGATCAGTTGGGAGGGGTTAGAATACAAACTTTCTTTAAATTTATGAAGCAGCTGTTAGTTAACACCTCGTCTGGAGAGCACAAAATTGCCAGACAACGATTCCCCGCAAACTGCATGATCTAAATTGAGAAATAAATAACTTGGTCAGATCCCAGTATTTAACTTATTACGACGAAAGGAAAGTTAGGGTCGCTCTGCTCAAAAGGAGAAAGAAGCGGTTGATAGCCCATCCTCGCAAAAGAATCTGGGGTGAAAGGCTTGGGATTCAACGCCGGGAAGCAGCAGCTAAGGGCCAGGCAAGGCACTTTTGGGCATTGGTGGGTGAAGGCTGCGGGTCTAGAATCTGTCCATCACCTGTCGCTATTGCTGAATCCCGCTGGTCTGAATTTATCACCTTCCTGTATGCCTCAAATAGGGTCGAACCATTTCGGACCCCTGAAAGTATAGGGACACATACTTTTTTTTTTTCTTCCCTCCCTCAATAAAGGAGATAGGCTTTGCTATTCGTTCTATGCGTTCCTCTGCTGCAGTGGGACCTGATGAACTTCCCATATCTGTAATAAAACAAGACAGTAGCTCTTGGAGTAAGATCTTATATGTGGTCTTTAGAAGATGTTACATCTCCAGATGCATACCTCCCTCCTTGGCTGGTAGTATCATTGTACCTTTAGGGCAACCAAACCTACCCTGCCAACTATCGGCAGATTGCCCTCTTGGATGCGGTAGGAAATATTTTCACCAAATGTCTTCTTTCCAGACTCACGCATTGGGCAGAGGAGAATAACATCATCCCCTTGGAACAATCTGGATTTAAGTGCAATCATAGTACTCTGGACAACATTGCTGTGCTACAAGTTATCTCAGAAAAAATATGTAAAACTGAGAGGCGGGTGGTATACGCTGCCTTCATTGATTTGTTTTCCACTGCTTTTGATAAAGTAGGTAGAGATCTATGATGGGCAAAACTAATCAGTATGGGGATTCCTCTATACCTCTTAGAGTTAATCATAGCTCTCCATTCCAGTACTTGGTGCAGAATCCTTCTGGGGAGTGATAGAGGTTTATCCCCTAAGATATCCACCTCGAATGGGTTAAAGCAGGGTAAAAACAACAAGTGATGGACGGAATGCTGAACATTGTCAAACATTCACCCCCAGTCACAGATCTGGGTTTAATCCATCGTTTTTTTGCTGCCCATGCCATTCCAGTTTGGACCCAGCCATATGCAAATCAGTCTTGACCCTGTTCTCCATGGGAACAGTCCAGCCCGAACTGCTAGGCCAGGTCTTCCCTGGACTGGAAACAAGCATCCTGGGACCGGTTTCGGGGTTTCACCCCTCATCAGCCAGGCTAGCTTGAATCCAGTGGCATGGGAAGCACAGGACCCACGTCTGGGCATACCCTTCCCACTTAGGGCGACAAATGCAAAAACAACAAGTGATGGACGGGGTAGCCTACGGGCGCCCTTGCTTTTTTCTATATACATCTCAGACCTTCCCTCCTCCCTGTCTCAGGGCAAGGGATTTCCCCCGCGATTAGGTGGGTCACCAATATGTTGTCTGTTATATGCTGATGACATTATAATTTTCAATCTAACCCCTTAAGGTCTACAGAATCATCTTCAGCGTTTATCAAAATATTCTTGAAGGTCAACGTCTCAAAAAGTAAGGTTCTCTGCTCCCTGGGGGAAAAAAAGAGGACTTTTCCTGATTTCCATTGGACATTGGGAAAGCAAAAATTAGAAATAGTGAAATCGTATCCCTTTTTAGGGAAAATATTAAGCGCGAACCCGTAGTGATATTGCTCACATTGCCTCAAATAAATCAAAGGCTGAATGCCAGGCAAGAGGTTTAGGGGCCCTTAATACAGCCACTGGGAGAAGGCATTTTCTATATCTTTTTTTATCAGCATAATGAGCCAAAATTCCTGCATCTCTGCTATATGGAGTGGAATTTACAGATATCTCCAAATGGGGGTTCCTGAAGGAAAAATTCTCAGAAAACGTATGTCAGTTAACGCGACTGTCCCAGTGGCAGCCTTAAGGTTGGAAATGGGGCTTCGAAGTGCGTATGTTCAAGGTTTAGCAGGGGTTATTCGTTTGGCCGCTTCACTTATAAAGAGTAATGAAAACACCATAAGATCAGTATTAAAGAAAGAACTTTTTTAAAGAAAATAGCCCAAATATGTCTTTTGTAAGAACTTTTCTTATGCTCTTGAAAGGTTGGAGCTGGATCGCAGCTTGGTCCTGGAACTATCTCCATTACATTTGATAGTTAATCTGAAGCAGGCAACGTGGGCATTGAGTTTTCGTTTAGATCTTGAGAGCTGTAAAAAAATATATATATATTTCATGAATTTAGCAAACACTCTAGAAATAACAAAATCACAACCTTATATTACAGGGAATATTCCACATAGAGTTAGGCGTTTTTGGATGCTGCCTCAGCAGGGCTTGCTCCCTTTGAATATGCTACTAGCGAAATGGCATGGAACTGATGGAGAGTAATTTTTACCTGGCTGAATCCCAAGATCTAATCCACGTATTATTTGTCTGCCCATCATTAGCTTCATTTCGGCGCAAATGGCTAGAACCAATTTGTCTTCAGCTCTTTTTGTTGTCTGCGCCTGAATTCCTTCAGGCCTTGTATGATCCACCCAATGAAATCTCCCGTTTTAGAATTTTTTTACTTTTTCAAATGTTTTTTATATTTATTCTAAGATTATACACTGAATAGCAAGTTGTGCAGTAAGGTCAAACAAGATAATTGATGTTTTAATTTGTTTGTGACAACATAACTTATGCGTGGCTGAGGAAGCGAAGCACCTCAGTTATGAAGCACGTAAGGAAGAATTGAGTCTGGCCCATGAATATTCCACCTTTGTGTACATGTTTATATTTGCAGTATTATGGTCAGATGGGTACTGTTTATACTGTCTGTTTCCGTATTTATCGTACTCCACTCTTTTATTTATAGTGTTCTATCTATACTTTGGCACTCAGCACTTTTAGGTTAAATAAGGTTGATAACCAGCTTAAATAGTCTCTTCAACACTCTTGCATTTATTGATATTCTAATTGCACTGATGCGAGCATTTTCACTATTTTTACCTTTTGTATTTTTACAAGAGCATTGTAGTATGTTACTATAAGTTTGGAAAAATATTGCTAAGCATTTTTACACAACCTTTTATTGTATGGCAGCAACAAAAGTATTGCTGTAATGTTTATTTTTATGTGGACCTCAATCGAGTTCCAAATCATAAATAAAATTTAATTTGAGTGTCCAAGTTAAAGACAAGGGGCAATCCCAAACATACTTAATGACCTACCAAACACTAAGTTCGTATCTAACTTCCCTTTCTTGAAAAGTCATTAAACAGCTGGATCAGCACATGGTATTGTACACAATGAGGCATAAATTCCAGCATGGATGCCCCCACAATAGAGGTCTCACTATTTTGTATTAACATTGCATTCCAGAGATTGGACACATTGCATTTTCGCCATCTTTTCAGGTCTGTTTATCAGTAGGTGTTTGTACAAAGGCTTAAAAGAGAACTGGGGTCACCGCTGCTTTCTTATCATGAATGAACTAAGCATACAAGGAAGTTCAAATTATCTTCCATGTGGGCAGATTAGGCTGTGACATCCCCTCTGGCTTGTCGCTGTCAACCATGTTATGTAATAACTACTCCCTCATCTTGGCCTCCATCTTGTTCCCTAATTTTTACATGTATTATATTAGCACCCTAATGCAGAGGTCAACTCCTGAATCATAATATAGCAATGAACAATCTTGGATGAAGGCAGACTAATGTTGTTTGTCTTAACAATAAAAACCTCCATTGTGGTTGCTGATTGAAAATTTAAAATGTTGGCCAGTGGCAGTGTGCATCTGCCAGAAAACAGTGGTCCTCAAGGTTGTATTACCAGGTTACCTATCAACAGAATGTATATGCGCTTTGACAAAAAGCCTATATCCAAAGATTGTGAATTAAGTTGATATTGCTCCAGTTATTACTTTGACAAAATAATTTAGATAAAGACTTGACCATCTATCCTATGGCAACATACATTTACCTTAACTTAGGAAAAAATGCATGCAAAACACTTTGGTGCTACTGTAGTGAGGCAAATTGATTGTGCAGTGGTCCTAATGTGAAGAATGATGACAAATAATGATCCACAGATGAATAATGGAAGGAGCTAGATGCACAGTGAATATAAAGGAAAATGACTTTTTGGGGTTATCTAGCCCAAGGTCCAAGCATTGGCCAGTATTGTCCGTCCAGATGACAAGTCAGTGTTCCAACCTGCAGTGGTTTTAAATACTGGGGTCGTGGTGAGGGCCAAAAGGTCAAGTGACACATGATGTAACAGGCTAAACTATAATGAATATGTACAATTACTTTCACTGATACCTCTGGAAATTCTAGACAAGTTAGAATAGGTTGGAGTGGAACTCAACTAAAGAAATACTATGATAGCATTATGTGTAAAGGGCCAAAATATCTGAAACAATGGACCCAGATAAGAGGTGACATCTTGATGCTTGGTAATAATAAAATATTGTATAGATGGAAAATAATTTGCAGTAACTCTAGGCATTGCAATTAAGATAACAGGACTAAAAACACAGTTCATAACAATAGATATAAAAAATACAGTGGTATTTAGAACTAGATGCTGACATCTTCGGTTCAGCCAGTCTTAAAATACAAAAGTAAACCCGATTATTATTCAGGGCTGACCTTCCTGTCTTAGGATCCTTCTGTATATAGACAGCAATTTTAGACTTCCTGTGATTGTTGAAAATATATAATGTAAGCTAGTCTAGTCAGGAAAATTGAGTCGAACACTTCCTACATTAGTAGGGATAACCACTGGTTAAGGAACTACTCCAGCATTGGATCTTTCATAGATGCACATGGTTGAATCGGCCCTCGTCATCAAGGTGGTAGTCAGAAAGTAACTTTAAAATAGCAGTATCACGCACTTGGCTGCCTTAATTGCCTTAGAAAAGTGTTACTTTATTAGCTCATCAACCTCACTGTATAAGATCTGAACTTCAGCCGCTGAGTTGAGTCGTTTAGCCTTACTCTTCCCATCCCAGAGGCCTAATTACCCCAGATTTCCCACTACGTTGTGTGGAAGGGAATACATACGGTATTGCCTTCTCTTCTGCCGAAAAGTTAAAAAAAAAATCTTCGAAAATTAAATTTCTCACCTACCAGTTGCAAGTGTATCGTTTTGCATCACTACCTCTGTAATATTTAATTTGGTTTAGTTTGGCTGTGGAGAAATCATCTATAGAGTCTCTCTAATGCATGTGACTTGTGGGGAAAAAGAGGATGTTTTCAGACGAACCCCAGAAGTAAATTTATTGTCTTAATTCTGATGACACTCCAAAAGATGGCAAGATTTGCTGAAATTTCTTAGCCAAAACTCCCAGCCACAGAGAAGGGAGACTTTTCAGGTGGCTGCAAAAAATCAACACTCCTAAAACCCTTTTCTACAGAGGAGAAGGCCGATTCAGGTTTGAAGCCCTCAAATGAGAAAGTTGTTAAAACACCATCTAGTGACATCTAAATCTCAGGGAAAGCAAAACCTTCTGCTAAAGGAGCACCATTGTCATCAAAAGTTAATAAATCACCTTTCACAAAATCTGAGACGCCATCATCTGAGTCACTTGAACATGGCCAGATGAGAAGTGTCACAACCTCTGCGACCACCACCATCTCAGCTAAAAAAAAAAAAAATTGAAATCAGTCACCATCAATGATGCAGGAAGCTCCAATTAAACACAACCCCAAAGAAGAAATATGAGCATGACCGAACATGGTATACAAGATCACCTTCGACAGTGCTGTCCCCAGCAGGGACCCCATCTAAGATGGAATCATAGTGACTCCACTGAAACCTGTTGTGTTGCTGAAGTCTCTACTGATTCTGCAGGGGAAAATCCCATCACCGATAAACCCTTTCTTTTTCTCTGTGGATGAGACACTGAGGAAATAAGACTTATCAACCATCAAATATACTATTGGAACATACTCCCCTTAGTAAAATAATTCCAATGCTACCATGATGACTGACACCAAGGGTCAGGATCTATCAATGACTGCTCCACCTGCTCCTATATCTTGATCCAGACAGACACCACCACAGCAATGTTTTATATCAAAAAAGAGGCAAAAGATCCTACATTCTCCCAGAAGATGCACAGGATCTTTGAAAATGGACCATGAAATATAATGTTTTCTAACGAGTAGAACACCGCCCAGGAACAGAGAACGATCAAACAGATTACCTCAGCATTTAAATGTTTGGCCTGCCATGCGTCAGAGCTGAACAAAGACTATCTCAGAGAGATAGACCTCTTTGCAACTCAAGAGAACAAGAAATGTCACTTTAATGCGGCACACATCTACAAGCACGCTTGTGCGATAATGCCGTGTTGATTGTATGTTGCAGGACCTTTGCAAACGTGTTTCTTCCTCTTCCCCAATTGACAGAATAATTGCCAAACTGAAATGTGAACGAAGCAAATTGATGATAATTGCTCTCACATGACCAAGGCATAACTGGTTCATGTACCTTCTACTGCTTGCGGTAGAACCACCCACTTCGTTGGGATCACAATCTGACTTCTTGTACAAATATTAGGAGCAGATCTTGCATCACAACCTGCAGTTTCTGAAATTATTGCCTTGGCTCTCCAATTCAAAATATTTCTGGACTTAGACATTTCATTTGTGTGCAGAAAAATACTGGTGCAGGCTGGAGCTTACTCCATGAATGAGACCTACTCATAAAAGTGAACAAGATTTTGTATATGGTGTTCTTCAAAAGGACTGCGTCCTCATCAGAGTCTACCATACCTGCTAAAGGTGGTCTTTTCAGGGCTGAGACATACATCCACTTCATGGTTATATCAAGATGAAGGCGATCTCAAAATCAACTACCATTGTGGCCACAGAGAATGATCAAGTAATTCATTAAAAGCCTCACTTAAGTGTATTACCGTCTAGAAAAGCCACCAATAGATTGGGAGTTCAATACAGTATTTTCTGAAGTCTGTGTGAGCTGATCCACAAAGTCGATGTCAAATGAGTCATGAAAATCTGGATTACTGCTTGTTGTCATCTCCATAGTGAATTACAGACTTTCCCTCATAATGAAAGACCCTTCCCTCAAGTCTACCAGGGACAATGTTATATTCTGCACTAACACTAGATTAATTCCTAAAGACCCTAGCGACGTTCCCATAAATGAAGCATTTAGTTCTGAAGTCTTTTTTTTCCCAGAACCTCTCAAATGCAGAAGCAAGCGCTGGACATCTGAAGACATCCGAAGAGGTCTGAAGTTTTATATGGCCAGCATAAAATATTTCAGAAATCGAAACCAATTACTTGGGTCTTTTTCCAACCCATGCAAGGGGTATCCAGTGTTGAAACAAAAATCTTCAGAAGGGCAGCAGCAACAGTAGCTTTCTGCCATGCAAAAGTGGGCAGACACATTCTACAAGGCATGTGGCAACAAGAGCAGCTCTTTATGCAGAAGTACTTTATATGTACCATTCAAGTACATGGGGCAAGAGACAACACCTCCCAGATCTAATTCAAGCATGCAAATCTACAAAAGATCTAATATTGGAGAAGAAAAATCTTACTTCTGACTACTTCTCCAACGTTGGCATCATTCATTGATTCATGTGTGGCCCACCATCATCCCTGGATAGAAGCTCACCCTGATTATTCTGCTACTCCTGACATACTTTCCACACTTGTGCTAGAAATCTGAGGTGAGATAGTCTCTGGAAAGGATGAGGCTAAAGTCACTCTCACGTCATTGGCTGAAGCTTGTCTTTTCCAGTGAGGTGTATGCTACTAAAGTGGCAATGCTGGCCTTTCAGGCAGCCTGAGGTTTATACTGCTGTTGTAAGGCTCCTGTCAGTCACCTCAATGATGAAGTAACAATTCAAGCATGTGAATGTATGAAAGATACCAAGGCTGGTGAACTATAGTCCTAGGTATGCAACTTTTTTCTTATTGATGGTTAGACAAGAAATCCTTACAACCATGAAAAACAGATGGACCCATTCCTGTAATTAGTAGCACATGTAATATTAGGGGCAAAGTGATTGACTGTTGTGGTTGGAAACACATAGGTCCTACTGCTAAGTCAAATGTCAAAGCATGTCAAAAGGAACTAGAGAAAGATTGTTTCCTTGCTGGAGAAACATAAAAATAAAATAAAAATAAAAGTAAAAATGACTGTCAAAGCCAAGTGGGGCTTGAGTGTACGTTCTGTGGGCTCTTTGATTTGCCTTTTCTTCAGCTTGCATGAGTGGCACAACACACTTGGGGTGTTGCAAGGGGACTAAGGATGTGCAGTATTATATGACGAGGCACTGGCTGTTGTCCAAGGGGAGTGTGATATCCTGAACACAATGGATGAGGTGGTAGAAGAAAACACACCACAAACTAAAGAAATCAAAGCGGTAGCCCTGGAGTGGTTGAGACCGTTAGGCGTTGAAACTGCTGATCAGGTTAGCACTTCCTAGGCTGGTTAGGTGCTCATGCTCCAGTGCTGGGAAGATCTACACATGACTGCTCCTGAAGTAAATTAGAGGGTACTAGCTTAACCAGGGGAAGGAAGGAGTAGTGCCTTGTGTCAGTGGAATGATGAACAGTGGGTTTAAAGTGGAATGATCTGCCTGGTTGGGAGATACAGTACTTCTTGGTGGAAATTGTCTATTAATGGGGTAGATTTTGTACACCACACTGAGTGGCAAACAAGCAATCTAATATGGAGAAGAATGTCTTTTTTTTGCATCTCAATTGAGAAGAAAAAGGATGCTGAAGAGGATGGCAACATTGACTCGAAGGTTAGCATATTGCTTCAGGCCCACAGAAAATTATTAGGAGCAATAGCTGCTATCATGAATATGCTTGACAGTGAGGAGGAATCTATATCACAGTTTGAAAAGAGGCTGGTGAAAAAGAGTCCGGAGTTAGTGGCTTCGAAAGTGCTGTACTCATTGGATTACTCTGAAGACCTCTCTCCCCCTACAGACAAAGGATGCCTCCCTTGTATCTATTGTGAGTACAATAAGTGTGATATGGAGACAAGTGATAACTGCGTTCTTGTTAGTGGGGTGATCCTTTCTATTGGAAAAGTCTTCTATTATTGCTTTACTGCCTTTTCTCACTCGCGTTCCTTTTATTGTTTCCCTTTGTTCAATCCGTAACGACTAACTTTTAATGATTGAGTGCCACTAGAATTACATTCTTGTGCAGCCAGCTTGTTGGATAAGGCATTGGGGGATATGCTTCCGAGTTTGGGTCACAGGTTTGAATCCTGTAATGTCAAGTCAGTCTTTCATCTTTCCAAGGACAATAGAACAAGTACCATGTAGTTGGGTAACAGTAAATCTCTGTTTCTACACCAATGTGCTGGAAAGGTTAAAGGTGCACTTTATAAATGCTTGTGTTAAATTCATTGTGTTTGAGGAGTAGTCTTATTGTGGATTATTATAATCTCAAAGGGCCATGTGCTACTGTTTCCTCTGTGAATTTGCCAATACAACTATTGAAATGTAAAACTAAATTAGCAATTAGGGAAACATAAAAGTAATTAAAAATGAATGGTGAGTGGACCAGAAAGATGGTGTATATTGGGATGTCAAAATCGAAACTGGAACTAAAAGAGCCACTAGTTTATAACGAGCAATACGTTGCTTAAATGGGATTGAATAACAGAGACCTCTTTCAAAATCGTACAGCTACTGGAAAAAAACAGCATCAACTGTATTGTGCATTTCTTAATTTCACCTTTTAATTGTTTAACCAACGTAAAAGTACATGAATACCAGATTGCAAAGATGATGCTCATAACACATTTGTTTTGTAAATGTTATAATCCAAGTGTTTCTGTATTAAAATGTCATGGAATTGGCAGTAAAGTGACAGATATTGCATTTGTTGCATTTAAATTGACTAATGATTATCATCAACCTCTTTAATAGCTCAGTGGGTTAAATGATGATCGCATACCGTATGCTTTATCAGTACTGCTATTTATAGCAATGTACCTTCTTTATATATATATATATATATATATTTTTAGATTTGGCCTATTGACAGTTTTGTCTGCCTACCCAGTAATAATAATAAAAAACTTTTAAAAAAAAACGTATGGGTACGTAAAGGGACTTTGGCACAGCACTCGTTAGTCATTGTTTTAGTTGCCTTTCACATTTTGCATGTGCCCTCTACAGCATGCATCGCGAGACAGTTTATGTATGGCTCTCTTGCAGTGGGAGTCCGCGATTACTTTTTTTAATCACGTTGGCGCATATACCTAAGAAGTGCACTAAAGTGCCGAGACCGATGCGCCAATACTTTACTTGCCCAGTTTCTTTATTTTCATTACATATCCTATTTAAAAAAAAAAAAAAATTGTAGTCATCCTTGTGCGTTTAAACTTTATTCGGGTTACATAATTCGAAGCCAGTAGCGTTTTTGTACCAATAAGTTAATGTTCCGTGTATTAACATTAAATGAATGCTCTATCTCTTGTCTAAGACATTTGGCTGCTTGGATGCGCCCCTACTTTTCTATTAAAAGTATATCTATCTGATTGTCACCTTTTTTAATTTAAAAGGTTTATTTTAAGCATATGGAATCGACGTTTATGTGGTATGTTAACCTTTTTTTTCCTCTGAGGCATATGCTTACCCTAAAAATAAACTACATAACCACAGCACCAGTAAGCTTGCCAAAGCCAGTCCTATTTGATTTGCCAGTGCTTGTTGTACTGCGTGTGGGTTAGGCTGTCGTAAATTGCTCAATTGCGTCATTAGGCTTTGGTCGCTTTCCACATAAACAACGCATGTCGAACAAAACAGCGATTTTCATGAAACTTTGTAGAAGCACTCTGCCGGTGTGACGTCCTTGTTAATTGTATTGCTTCGTGATACTATTTTGTGGCCCAGAACACTCTGGTTTCAAATGTAGTACTAGGACGAATATTTTCGGTTTTAGAAATGACCATTAATCTTAGGAGCAGATGTTGGCATCGCTGGCCTGAAGTAGCTTCCGCGAGTTCACACAAGATGTTTCCTCACAGCATTTAGTAACCTTGTGCTTTGCGTTCCACTTTCCACTTCCTGTATGACTTTATGCCTCCGCCATCTCAGTGCTCCTTAAGTGATGCTTGGCTGTAACGTGTGCGTCCTTCCGGAGATCAGTATTTGACTGTTCCTTGAGAAACCATTCGGTTTTGAAACCTAACTCATGGAAAGGACCCGCTGATACACATTTACCCAGCACCGCTTGAAGCCGAAATAATGTCTGACCCCGGAGCTCGCCAAGCTGCATAGGCTGGCAGGAAATGTGGCGGAAATGTTGGCGTGTGTCGCGGCGTTGCTGATATTATTCTAGCCTCCCTTGACCCTGGCCGTAAAAGAAGAGCTTTCTGCCTGGCAATCTCCGGCAGTGACGCAGCAGATGGTATTTTGCGATCCCCAGGGCATCTCCTTGCCAGCACTTTGAAATCGAAACGCAGTTTTTTTTTTTCCCCTCTCGGCTGCTGGACGGCGACTGTTCTCAGTTTTGATCTAAAACAATTTTGCTTCCTTGCCCTGTTGCAAACAAATACCCTGTTTCCCACACTGTCCAAACTATTCAAAGCCCTGTTTTTCACACTTAAAACAACATGCGTACATTTTATTGAAGGGTTAATGGAGTGGAGGCAGCACCTGTGGTTTTTATTAGTCATCTCTGGAAAAACTGGATGTGCCCAGTGCGAGCTTTTGCAATTGACGATTGGAAAAGTAACGGTCTTTATTATCCTGTGAACAATTTAATACTCGTAATCATTTTATTTGCTTTTATTTATTTAATTATTTTAATTATCTCGTCGTAAATTATTAATTTAGCTGACTGTTACTGAAAGCCATAAACTAAGTTTACAGTGTAGACTGATAGTAGGAGAACAATGCACTTTCTCAAGTCGGCAGGCTAGAATCCAGGAAAGTGTACATTTCTCACATTAAGACATTGAATTTTCACTTTGCACTTAAAGCCTTGCTGTAAGATCTTTAGTGCCTCCCATTGCCCAGTTCCTCCATAACTTGTATTCTTCACCAAGTTAAAAACCAATTAACATAGTAAGCAACCATCTGCCTAATTATTGCAAGTCTGATTTCTTTCCAGATAGAAGCCTGGAAATTACCTGAAGGAACATCCAAATGTTCAATCTCTCGCTGAATGAAGGTGATTTCACCCATATAAATGTTATGCGTTTTATCCGTATCTTTCAGTGGTGTAGGTTGCAAAATAAAATTATCTACACTTCAGCAAGGTGGGATAATAGCTCATAATATGTAATGGGTATAAACGTTCATGACTGGAAGCACCTTTTGGATATCTCAACTAGTTTTAACTATATACTGGAATTTGTGTTTGACATAGAGTCCATCTGTTTTCTTACAGCCTTTCTTCTCCGGAAGTGTAAATGCTAGAGAGATAGTTAAACTGGGACTCAATTTACGGCAACTGACTACACCAAACACAGTACAACTAGTATTGGAAGGCTGAAGAGGGTAAACTTCTGTATTGCTTCTTGGGCCAGGAGGGCAGTTCTTTTTTAAAGATGGTGGCAGGGGGATTGTGAATGGTGTTAGCGTATCTGACCTTAATAAGTAAATTTACAAGGGGACGCAAATAGGTCAATGAACCTTTTGACTATCAATAAAGATGTTCTTTGCATAGCTCCGGTACATAATCAATACCCAATAATAAACAGCGATCAATAACATCGATAATCAATGGAGTCCGTAATTGTCATGCACCATGACCTTTCAGTCATGAATAACCACACCTTTTAGTAGAAGTTACAGTATTTATTTCCCTATATGAACAGTGCTAAGGTCATGTAGATTAATTTCAAAATCAAATGAAACACACACAGAAACAATACTGGCTGTCCAAAGCGGTGGAAGAAACGTAATCTAATCAAAGCTAGAACTACTACACGTTCTAAGGTTACGGTGCAAATTAATAGCAAAATCAACTGCTTCTGAGTAATTACATACATTCTAATTCAGCAGAGAAATTCATCAAACATTAGTCCCTCTTAGCACAATTTCATTAGTGAGGATCCTTAACTAACATCATATTAGCATCAGCATGTTGGGCTTCATGGAAAACAATTTAGTAATACAAATTTGGAAACACATCTAACTATGGCTCTATCAAAACAGTGCAGTTGGTACCTAGAAACGAAAAGCAAATATGCATAATAATCAAGAGTCTAATTCATAATACCTATCCTCAATGTGGATCAGCAAGCAGAGTCAGTCTTCGTCCTCAGGACATCAGTCGATCAGCAAGGCAATCAGGATTCAGCATCAAAGTTCAGAAAACGCAAAGTCTTTAAGCAGTAAAGTTAAGCACGTCTCTTTGTCAAGACAGATAAGGAAATATGGACCCTTCGGCCAGCAAGAAAATGAGCAATGACAGTGTCTTCTCTGTGTACTGTCATTAAATTAAAACTACTAAAACTACTTCGCAAATCCCTATTATTCAGTTTTTCGCATGTTCACACTTGGTAGAATTCATAGATTTTGAGTTTTCGTTTTATTGGACAATTACTCTGTTCACTTGTCGTTGATTGGTTTGTCCTGCAATGTCCTCATCATCTGGCTTGTCAGGTAAAAATATTGTTGCAGCTTCCACTCCAGTCAGTATCTCCATTTTTCGTCTCCCGAGAAAGTCAGTCTCACACACATTACACACACAATGTTACATTAGCAAGAACAGCATCTTCTAGCAATCAGTTCTCATGAGAAAGGACTTCAACAATGCAAAATGAAATCATAGTTTAATTCTCTAGGACAGCCATTTATTAAACATTAGGAAATACAGCTTTGACATGAGACCTGGCAAGTAGGCCAAGACCCTCGCTAAGTTAAGGCCTACAATTAATAAAGTTAGAGCATAATGCAGAACGTTTAATATGACGTATTACTACATTAGTCAAACATATATTCAACATTTCACAGTGTTAGGATATTAATAAGTACAATTCTTGAACTTTGGTGGCCACTCTTCGTAATCAAATTTTCAAATGCGTGCATTATTTTTCTACGTTATTATATTTTCTACACATCACTTATTCAGAATACATGAACACATCAATAGTTTTTGTTAATACACCTGCGCTAGCAATGGTTTGACTAACTACAGAAATAGAAAGTGTGGATGCAGCTATTCAGCCCCAGGCCATGCCTTGTCTTTGTGGATTAGTTGGACTGCAGAGCTTTGTGGCATTTGGGTGACAGTCTATTGAGGCGACATCAATGCGACTCTTAAGTCAGCTGGAAATTGTTAATTTCTGCTTGGCAGTTAGGAGGGCGCCTCTTCTACACAGTGTATTTCAACCCTTACTATTTCACTCTGCTTACAACAGGGAGACAGTCCCCAAACCAAGTAGTGTCCACAGCATTAAAGCATGGGTGCCACTAGTACACTAAAGGGTCCTGTCTGTAGTAAACATTAGCCCCCATGGATGTGCAGAGTCCTCTTGAGGTTTGACAGTGTACAAGGAAGTCTAAGCGAACTACAGTGCAAATTTCTTTAAAGTTCAAATTCCTCCCTCTTTTAGATGACTTCCATTATTGGCCTTGATTTTTGCAGGGTCTTCTAGGCAAGGAGTGAAGATCAGACTGTTCCAAACTAGTCAAGGTAATTTTGTACTTTAGGTCCCCTTTCATTTCCTCCCTCTGTTTGAATGTTTATTGGCCATAACGCAGTCTCCTCATCAGGGATAGAAGTAAAAAAAGCATATATTATTTACCAAATTATGTTGACCTTCTTTACTTATATATACATATTTGTTTCAGTAAAAGAATCGGGAAAAACTAAGATAGAACAGCTTTTGATTTTACTGTTATAAGCATATTGTGTTAAATTGATTTTAGCATCATTACTTTCCACGGTTAGCATAAGTTATCTTTGTGTTCGTTTCTGTTTTTTCAGAGTAGTGCTTTTTTATAACCGAGTTGAAGGTAACCACATAAAAAATTACCAAGACTGCACCTGTCATTCTCATTTAGTAATCCTTTTCCCTACCAAAAGTCCCAGCTGTTTTTCGGACCATACTTAAACCAAATGATGGACACAGTCAACTGTAAAGGCTATCCAGTGTAGAGAAAACACATTTCTCAATTCTTTTTACCTAGATTTGCATTACTAAGCATCGCAAAGAATAGACTTTCTAGAATGTTGCTTTGTTTGTCACCTGAAGTTTTGAAATCTAATGTGACAGCATTCACTGAATGCCTACTTTAAGGGGCATCATGCTTGGGGTACTTTGTGAGGACTTCGTGTTGGAACAGCATGGTGTTTGCAGTTGTTTATGCATGTTTGAGAGGATAAAATCATGGGAGTATGATAAACAAAATGCCGTTTGGCAGTGAGTAATTGGATTATTTTATATCTGTGTCTAACAACTTGGTTATGGCCAGAAGAGGTTACAAAAAAATAGATGTTGTGTTTGGGGGAAAGTCTTCGCTGTGTTTTATCTGAGCATGTTCAGAAAATATCCCAGTCTTGCCAGTGTCTTCACCCCCCGCTCCCCCCCCATACATACACACACACACACACACACTAAAAACAAAACAAAAAAAGGTAGGCAAGATTCAATTTCTTTGCTCAAATGGAAATATCTACTACTACCAGGAGTATAAGTCACCTGAGTGATTATTCTGGAGAGGTGATATAGATTTGTCCACTTTTATAGTGAAGTACAGTTTTTTTTTTTTTTATTCCCATCCACATTAACCTGTCCCGTTTTGGTCATACTCCCCATTTCACTTGTGTTCTCCTTCAGTTTTTACTCATGTTCAGTGTGCTAATTTCCATTATTTACAGGACTTATTAGCTGCCATTCACCTCTTTCCTTCAAGTCCCAATCATAAGCTTTAAGCCTTGACCTCTGAGCACCAAGTGAGTCATTAGGCATGAGTAAGTATAGAACCAGATTCCCTTCTTCCAGATTTCTGCTCTCACTCCGCTCTCCACCAGTTCTCCTGTATACCTTTCCACAGTGCCGTTTTGTACGTCCTCTCCACGTGTCCTGTCCCCTGCTTTTGTCTTCACATCCTCTTTCCTTCTGTACACCAGCTCCAGTCATCTTCTCGCTGTCCCTCTGTTCTCCTGACCTGTCTTTCCATTTGTGGTCTGCTTTTCCACTTTACACTTTCCACTCTGTAGCTCTGTTTAATGCTGCTCAACTCTTGACTTCACCTCTGCTCAGCCTATCCACTGTACATTTCTCCTTGCTCTCCACCACCCAAGCAATGTTATTCATTTGTCTCCCAATTTTCTGCTGTGGTGTCTCTGGATATTTGGGTTTTAGCCTTCCTCCACATGGAACTTGGCCTTCCCTGTCAACAGGCCTTGGAGCGCTTCCTACATAGGATGTAATGTTTTGAGCCTGAGACTAGGGGGGCTTTTAGTCTTGGTACTTTGGATTTTGGATGATGTTGATAAGTATGAAAGCAGCTGGTCCATTCCATTATTCCTTTAGCGACACAGTAGCACTGTATCCTGAAACACCCATAATTCCATCCTACAAAAGAATGGTGTTTTTCAAATTCTGCATTGCAATGATCCAGATCTGTCCGGCATTATATAGTTGGTGTGGTGCAATAATAACAATGTACAGTAAATCACATTTTTCTATATTGCATCACGTTCATATTTACCCAATTACTTTTCAAGTGCCAGCTGGTTAAACTTAACTAAAACATGTTGCAGGTTTATCAGTTATTTATCATAAAGGTGCATTACATTATTGCAGGGGTTTTAGAAGTTTTCATTAGTCTATTGTCTTTTTCAGGTGCTATATTGGTATTTAGGTCTGATTTTTATATCTTACTTATTAGCAGACGCTTGTCATTTGAAGTGTGTTGTGCAGTTCGTTCTGTGTTGCTTACTTCACACACAGATGCTGGTAGAAACATCCAGTAAAACTGTGTTGAGCAAACATGGGAAATCAATGCAATTGTCTAATTACATTGTTGTTTTAGGCATGAAGCTTGTCGGTATTGAGTAGTCTGTGGACTGGCTAAGGACAAGAACTTAAGGAAGTTTTAGTGAAAGGACATATGGATACCTCTGTTGCACACTTAAGGCCTTGGCACATCACTGCCCAACAGCAGCCTCATGCCATTGTATCACACATGTACATATTGTGTTCAATGTGGACTTAAAGAGCAGGCGCTGGCAAAGCTAATAGGTCTCCTAGGTGTGGGCTGGCACATTGCTCATAATAAAGTTTTGGTGTGGTCCACAAGAGGTCATTAGACAACAGACAGGTAAAAGCTGTCTGTAGGCAGTAGCTAATAAGTGACCTCTGGCCAAACCAAAAGGTCTGGCCTTCTCAAGCTGGTGCAGTGCTTATTTTTTTATTGTAAGCATATGATACATAAATGAAAGAAAACATGTTGCAACCTGAAGGTGAATGCCAAATGCTTGCAATAAAAAAAAGTCCATAAAAAATAATGTTAAATATAATTGTATGGAACAGTGAGCGTGCTTCCTCGCAGGCAGGTGTATTTTGAACAAAAAAACAACTTCAGAAACTTCTTGGACTTGAGTGTGTAGTAATAAACATGAAAAGACTTTGGCGCAAAAGGATTAAAAAGCATGGATAGACATAACTTCAATGACTGTAGACTAGAATAAGTAATTGCATTTTCTGTGTTGAACAATTCTGGAAGGAGATACACAGATGAGTCGGCCGACATGTATGATGATATCGAGCTGCCTTCGCAAACGTGTTAATAGCTAGAAGTCTAGTACTTACTAGCAGCTTGAATTGTGCACAGATGAGTAACAAATATTGGTAATTGAGGAATTTCCGATGTATTATTACGGTAAATGGATGGAATCGCTAAATGCGCACATCTTGGCATTGTCGATTCCTGGTATTCCCAGAGATGATCAAACCCATGGTTTTATTGTTATTTTTTAATTGGTTACCATTATGTTAACTGAAAGGGATAATCTACTGTTTATTGTGGCGGACAGTGGTGGTGGGGTTGGTCGGATATTTACGGCATGCACTCAATGATAATATGCACTCAGTTGAGGTTTGTTGAGCAGAATTATATGCACGTTGTTTTCTCACTTCGATAAGCAACTCACACCAGCAGGACACACAGAGACTACTATGCACAAAGCCTAACATCACTCTAATCATGAAACTGATAAAGTGGAATGTAAGGGGCTAAGCTCCCCTACGAAATCTGGACACATTCTAGCATACTTAACAAGGCATAATATTGATCTAGCATATTTGCAAGAGTCTCACTTGTTGCAACGATTGGAACACCGGTTTGCAGTACACTGAGGCTTTCACAGATGTTTATCTTCTAGCATACATGGTCGTTAGTGGCAATATTTATAAAATGTTAAGTTGAATTCCTGCAAATTAATAACATTTCTGATACTGGATGGAGTTATGTGCTAGCTCATGGTGTCGGTGATACTGAATGAGTTACATTAACACGTACAGTACTAATTCAGATACTTCCTTGTTCTATAATATTATAATCAATGCAGGCAGGGCACGGGGGGGGCTTCTCTGGCCAGCCACCGACTGGGCTAGGAAGAGGGCCGCCTGCTGGTCACTCCTGCACTGGAGGTTGGTTCCTTTCGGTCCTGGGGGCTGCGGGTTCAGTGCTTGGTCTAGGCGTCGATTTCTTTGTTACCAGGCAGTCGCGGACAGGGGGAGCCTCTGGATCCTCTCTGCAGGCGTCGCTGTGGGGTGCAGGGGGTGGCATCTCAAGTTACTCACGAAGTCGCAGTCGCCTGGGAGTCCTCTCTGAGGTGTTAGTTCTCTGGAGCTCGAGCCGGGGGCGTCTGGTGCAGAGTGTGAAGTCTCACGCTTCTGACGGGAAGAGTGAGTTCTTTGAAAGTGGCTTCTTTGTTGCAAAAATGTTGCTGTAGGTGAACAGCGCCTCTGTTCTCTGGAGTTTCTTGGTCCTTTGGTTCAGGGCAGTCCTCTGAGTCCTCAGAGCTGCTGGTCCCTGTCGGATGTGTCGCTGAGCAGGTTCTTGGAGTCTGGAGACAGGCCGGTAAGGCTGGGGTCAAGTCAGTTGTCGTCTCCGTCGTCTCTGCAGGTCTTTCAGGTCAGCAGTCCTCCTTTTTTGTGTAGGTTGCAGGAATCTGATTTCCTGGTTTCTGGGTCGCCCCTAAATACAAAATGTAGGGGTGTGTTTAGGTCTGGGGGGCAGTAGCCAATGGCTACTGTCCTGGAGGGTGGCTTCACCCTCTTTGTGCCTCCTCGTTCATCGCAAATCCTATTGGGGGGAATCCTCCAATTTCAAGATGGAGGATTTCTAAAGGGAGGAGTCACCTCAACTCGGGGAACTTTATGGGCTGTCCTGACTGGTGGGTGACTCCTCCTTGTTTTTCCTCATTATCTCCTCCAGCCTTGCTGCCAAAAGTGGGGGCAGTGGCCGGAGGGGTGGGCATCTCCACTAGCTGGGATGTACTGGGATGCTGTAACAAAAGGCATGAACATTTGAGGCTCAACGCTAGGTGTTAGTTCCTGCAGGGGAGGCAAGGAGAACCTCCACCCAGTGCAGGCTTTGTTTCTGTCCTCAGAGAGCACAAAGGCTCTCATCCCAGGGGGGCAGAAACTCGTCTCAGTGGCAGGCTGGCACAGACCAGTTAGTCCTGCACTGAAGAATTGGGTAAAATACAGGGAGCATCTCTAAGATGCCCTCTGTGTGCATTTTGTAATAAATACAACACTGGCATCAGTGTGGGTTAATTATTCGGAAAACTTTGATACCAATTGTGGAAACAATGGTACGTTTTTAGTGAAAGAACACTGGTACTGGGGCCTGGTTAGCAGAGTCCCAGTACACGTCTCAGTCAGGTCAGCATCAATATCAGGCAAAAAGTGTGGGGTAACTGCAACAGGGAGCCATTTTCCTACGCAAACACTGGGGTTATCTCCACTTATTGTCAGCAGGTAGCATAGCTGTTTTAAAAAAATATTTCTGTCTAGATATCTCTGTATTCAGTAATATATACCTGTACCTTTGTCTAATGGCTTCCTTAGCATGCTGAAACCGATATTGCTATGATATATGTGAGTGAAAAGTCATCCCATGGTGGGGTGAGGCACTCTGACCCTTCCTTATGCGTAAAGAGGGCTACCAGCCCCTTATTGTGAAAATTAATATTTGGTGGCCCAAGCTAAATACAAGTTTCAAAGGATACATCAAGGACACAGACTATCTTCATTCACAATAAAGCAGGATCTGGCCGGGAATACCCCCCCAGACACAATCACAGCCCTTAAACCTGCTTCCCTTTGGCCACACGCAGACGCAGTAACAAGCACTATATACACACATGGCATTGATTAGTGGCAGCCGTAGGACACTCATTGGTTTTCCCACTTTGGTTGCAACATGCAAGTATCGACTGATTTCTGCCTCCTATGAGCTGATAGCACAGAAGCAGCTATGAAACCTGAGATTGCTCGCCCTTGGGGATCTCTCCGTCTATGGGGTATTATTTCACTGCCACACTTAATACAAAGTGGTGGGAACCCCACTAAAGACAGATACTTGTACCCTAGACTTCAATATATACTCAGAGAAACCAAGCCCGAACTGCTGTGGTTCTTACTATGATACATACTTGTACACTTCCGTGAGAATGAATAAAAAAAAATGCACAATGAAGCGTCCAAGGTGAGGGTAGTACCAGAAACTAATGCAAAAAGAAATGGGGAAGAGATTTGGGAATAACCACTGATAATAAAGTCTGGCAGTATTGCTGTGCCTAAACCAAGAACGTATC
Source organism: Pleurodeles waltl (assembly GCF_031143425.1). NCBI lineage: Eukaryota > Metazoa > Chordata > Amphibia > Caudata > Salamandridae > Pleurodeles > Pleurodeles waltl. The sequence continues at coordinate 160,878,581 of NC_090439.1, read as the reverse complement.
GTCGAACAGCAGACACTTACATTTTAAGTTTATACTCGGGGTACTAATCTCTAGCTGATTTGCAGTCTATGGGGTTCACTCTTTACCCAAAGTGTATCAAGTGTAAGCACTATAGGGTAGATTATCATTTGACATGGAGCTGTCTACTGGTATACTCGTACTGGGAAGACTTATTCAGCACTCTATAAAAAAAGAAAATGACCTGAGCAGATGACGCCAGATCAAAGTCTGGCATTGCGTGGTTATTATAAATCTATCTTAATCCACATGTAAATTTATAGCAGTTGCTTGTTTATTGGCAAAGGGAAGAGTGGCCATGAAATGGGGAAGAGGTCCACATCCCAACAAAGGTAGATTAAATTACAGATCTAATTCATTATATTTATACGCTGGATGTTTGTTATGCTCACCCTTGTAATCCCAACATAGGATTTTATTGGCTCCACTTTGGAAATATCGCATACAACTTAATGACCAACCTCGGAGTGATGAGGAGCCCATTCTAGGATGACTAAGAGCAAAACATGACAATCTGATAAACAAGCTAGATGAACGTTACTAACCTGTTCCCCTAAGGTATTCTGCGAACTGAAACGATTATTTGGTATTTTGTGCTGGTATAGGAAGGTTTATGTAAACTGCTTTGAAGCGTGTCACAAGATATTTCAGAATACTTGGCAAAGCTCCTCTTTTTTTTCAAGTATTTTGACTTATCTTTCAGTGGGTGTGAACTTCTGCTTTGGAATTATTGTTTGTCAGACTGTAAATGAAATGTATAAAAGAAAAAAACAGGAATCCCAGTTGACATGAACTCTCCAGTGGACCCATACAAAATGTGTGTTACTTCAGCCTAATTAGTGCAATTTCAGAAATGTTATGTTTCTCTTGTTAGCGAAATTCCTGAATTGACAGTAATGTTCCTCATTGTGGAAAAATATTTAGTAAATGTGGCTTTGCAGAAAAATTTACCACAAACGCACATGAATGTGAATGACAGGATGCGAGCAGCAGCTTCCATTCGTGTTGCGTTTGGTGTTTTTGCAATGTCTGAACTACATCCTCTTGTTCAAAGTGGACACAGGACACATTTCAAACTAAAAGTACAGTCCCAAATGCCAGTTTTGCATTTTCCGTATTTTAGGCATAATTCACCATAATTTTTCTGACACTTTGTGTAGTCACAAAAAAAAGCTAATTAGGTGAAGTTGGTATACCCGTACTTTCCACCATGACACTTCTGGCCATAGCTCTAAGAAGGTGGAGACATCAAAAAATACCCTGTCCAGGATCGGTGGAATAGGAAGAAAAGGCACATCTTATCCACTGACACATCTGGGGGTTCCATACACTAAAATGCACACCAGACCACTCTGCTGTATTCTAACTGCTTAAAATGACTTGTCCTTCAATGTACCTTTTGTTTGTCTTTGTTTCTTGTTTTACTGTCTAAGTAGAATATCTGATCTTTGGTTTGATTTTTTTAATATATATTTTTTTTAATAATAAAAACTGAGTCTGGTTGTAAAAGTTAATGTAATATTGAGTGTCCATTGTAGATAACTTTCCTGTATTAGTCACATGTCATTCCTCATTAGTATTCTATCCTGATGGATCCCCAATGATCTGAAAATTGTTCTGCAATGCTTGATCACAGGCTCCTTTTGATCTCTGCAGACCTGCACCAAATACTTGTCGCACACAGGAATTTGCATCGCTCTGTACATTCCTGGTCTGGACTCGCACCCTCTCCATAAGGTTTTGTCATCAAAATGTTACAGTGATATTATCAATTATGTCATAGAACATGTCATAAATGATGTGATATGTGGGGTAATTAGCAGTGCTGGACAAGGGCTCAAGTTAATTACCTTGGGGCACAAGTGAGTTACTTGAGATAACTATAATGGGTGAATTACAGTTTGTTTAAAATTGTATTTTAACTGATATTTTCACTTAACTATAAAGTCCCTTTAACCTTTGTTTTTTTTCAGTGAATATTTTTTTGTTTGTTGTTTTTTTTGTTTTTTAAAGCAAAAAAAGTTGAGTTTTTACCATTCTTTCTAGGGTTTTTTTCAACGTAAAGTAATATGTTATAACCATACGTCAAATCAGCCCCGCACTGCTGAAGGCTGTACGCAGCATGAGGCTAGCTTCAGGACCTGACCTGTATCAGGCCCTATATGCAGCACTCGATCCATGGGCATCCCCTGGCTGTGCAGGACATTTAACTGTCCGTGGCGGGAAGTTGGCATCCTGGGCTGCCCCCCGCAAACATCCTAACTCTGTCATGCACGATCTTAAACACCAAAACATAGAAAATGGCCCTATGGACTTTATCAAGAGTGAATATCTATCTATCTCGTGGTAAGTGCGAACACAGAGTATTGTTATTTTTGTGCCTGAAGTGGAGGCTCTGTGTTGGAGGCTTTTCTGATGACTTTGCATCGCCACTTGATGAATCGGAGTTTATCACGGAAGAACGGAGGAATGTGGTGAGCGCAAACGCACATATCTGCGTATATTTGTTTTTCTCAGAAACTATTTTTGTCTTGTTTCACGATTGTAATGTTTGGGAATTTAATAGCCTATTCTTTCAGCACATGAATTCAGCATCTAGTAAATGCACTGATGCTATAAAAGGGCAGAGGCGTCACCTTCTTATTTTTTTTTTTATGGTGAAACGTATCTTTTATTGCTTCTCTTTTCTTTTCTTTTTTGTAATTTGGCTAAGTTTCCAGTGAGAGCGCCTTGAGGCATTTTTTGATAGAGTTGGTATTTCATAATGAGTGGAATCCGCAGAAACAGTTGAAAGCTGCTAGAGACCTTTTTGATGAAAATGAGGACACTTTCCATAGTAATTTGGGGACTTCAACTAAGGGAGATGAATCACCGGTGAAGGCAATTAAGCAACAACTGTCAATTTATGAAAAATTATTGAAGAAGGAAATAAGTAAAAGTTGGGAAGTGATTTATTTGGAAAATTATATTGAAGTAGGTAGGATCCCAAGGGGTTTGAGGATCCTTATCACTCCCACATACCAGAATCCAAATCCCAAAGTGTTAGAGGAATGGTCTAAATTAATGGCAGAAACTTGTAAGTCAATGTTAGTTATTAGTCAAATATGCTTCCTTGGAGTTAGAACAGGTGACAGAAGAATGAACTAAAATTGAGTACATTTTGGATAAACATTCGGTACAAGAAGTAATAAATAATTTTTTGACATTGATGGAAAAGAGGTTGGAAAAGTATGAGGAAGAAATTAAACAGAGGAAAAGACGAAAGTTTTTGAGAGATAAACAGGACTATGCCCAGGCAAGAATCTTAACTTTTGGACGTAGATTTGATGAGGCTATCAAACAATATAAACAGGTCGGGTCCGTGAGAAAACAAGAGCTGGCCACATCGGAATCTAGTTCTGACAATTACTCATCAGATTATGATGATGATCAGGTAACGTCTGTTAAAGATTCTCTCCCTTTAACTTCATTGGATGAATATCGTTTTTTTACAAATAAATCAGACAGCACGAGGTCGGCCACCAAGAGGAAGAGGAGGAAACAACAAAGGAGACCAAGGATATGCAGGGGCAACTGGAGGAGTCAAAGATACAACAGTTGGAGGGAGGCCCATGAGACAAGCCAAGAAGAAATGAAAGGGGACGGTTCCCTTACTGTTATAAATTTATCTGAAAATCAATTAACCTTGGCAGAAGGCTCACTTTTGGAGCTTGGTCTATCCTTCTGCCCTACTGCTGATTTTTGTAGAACTAGGATCGACTAGTTTATCTTTGTACGCAAATTGAATTGAGGAAGTTATTTTTACAGCAAGAGACTAAGAAGGGGGTTGATGAGTTAGATGCTACCTCGGCTGTTACCAATCCAGCTCTTACTGAATTATGTTTGAGTGACATAGATGGTTTACTGACTTTGGCTGACTTGGAAGAAATGGACACCTCTGGTATGAGTGAACGTGATTTTCTTGAATCTATGGATTTGGAATTGAATAGACCGGAAGTTACTCCTTTTAAATTGAAGTCTAGGTTTAATCCACCCACCATTCATGATTCTATTGATGCTTTCCATGAAGTTGTTATTTGGGAATTGTTTGAAGTGTGGCATAGTGCCGAACAAGGTGATTTTGTGTCAAACCTGAATCAGGAACAGAAAGCAGCTTTAAAGAACCTGATTGATGACCATAACATTGTGATAAAACCCTCCGACAAAGGAGGAAATGTTGTTCTTTGGGATGTAAATAAGTATTGCAAGGAGGCAGAAATACAACTTAATAACACAGGGAACTATGAAATAACAACTATGCAGAACTACATTAGATCAATAGACCAATATCATAGTTAATTGTTTGGAGAGATAGGGGGTTACTTAATATGGATGAATATCAATTTATTTTGGTTAAAAAGCCCACTGCACCCTGCTTTTATATGTTACCAAAGGTTCATAAGAATTATAATAACCCACCTGGTAGACCTATTATCTCTGCAAATAATAGTCTTTTGGAACATACTTCTATGTATTTAGACTTTTTTCTTCTACCATATGTGTTGACCGTACCATCTTATTGTAGGGACACCATGGATTTCATTTCTATGATTGAGGGGATTCCTTGGGAACCACATATTTTGCTAGTTACTTTAGATGTGGATCCTTATATACCTGTATCCGGCATGATTTGGGGATTCAGGCTTGCAAATACTTTTTTCGTGACAGACCCCTTAGCAGGTATGATCATTCGATGATGATATTAGATATGTTGGATTTTTGTTTAAATAATGTATTCCTTTATAAGGATACTTGGTATCGCCAATTGGTCGGGACAGCGATGGGAAGCTGCTTTGCTCCAAGTTATGCTGGAATTTTTATGGGTTTGTGGGAGGCCACTCAGGTGTGGGTAGAAGAGAATGAAACATGAACTAGACCTATTTCGATTTGGACAAGATATATTGATGACCTTTTTATGATTTGGGAGGGAACATATCAAGAATTGGAGGAATTTTTGGATCACATTTCACATAACACTTTGAATTTAAAATTCACTAGGAAAATTCATCCAACGAGAATGGAATTCTTGGATGTATTATTGGAAATTCAGGATAACCGGTTACAGACAAGGCTATATCATAAAGACACAGCAGGTAACAGTTTCCTGTATGCGAGCAGTCATCATCCTACTAACTGGAAGTGGAATATTCCATATTGTGAATTACTCAGGGCTAGAAGGAGTTGCAGTACTTAGGAATCTTACAAAGAGGAGGAGAATAGGATGATGAAAAGATTGCGAGCAAGGGGTTATCCAAATAAGGTACTACGACTAGCTAGTGAGAAAGTAACCAAAATCAAAAGGGAAACTTCGTTGACAAAAACTCAGAAGAAGAATGTAATCCCAGAGATGAGGATAATTACAGCTTATAATAATGCAAGTCCAGCAATCAGGAGGGCAGTGATGAAGCATTGGCATTTAGGTAAGCATGATCCTATAATTGGGAAGACGTTGGCCTCTCGTCCACAGTTTACGTATTGGAAGGTAAAATCTTTACATGCCATTTTGGTTCATAGCTATTTGAGTGGACAAAGTAATAAACACATTGGATGGTTTAGTCAGCAAAAGGTTTTCTATAAGTGTGGTAGGTGCAAGGCACGTGGTAATAGCAGGAATGTTAAGACATATAAGACAGCTCTGGGTGAGATTAGAAGGATCAATAAAGCTAGTTCCTGTGTTTTAGATTATTGTATTTATGTTTTACAATGCCCCTGTGGGTTACAATATGTTGGCAGTACAATTGGTCCTGTAAAAAGGAGGATTTTGTAACACTATAGAGCTATCAAGAATTATGATACTTCATACCCGGTTGCTAAACATTGGTCAAAGATGCACAATTGAGACGCTAATAGTTTGGTGTATATTGGTATTGATAAAATTGAGAGGAACATACGTGAAGGGGATCGAGAGAGACTCCTGAGAATAAGGGAGTCAGAATACATTATTCTCCTTGGGACTAAGACACCGGGGGGTTTAAACGAGGATCAATCATCGTAGTTCTTTATAGACAAGCATGCTTATCCCAGTGCGAACTATCATTTTATTTGACAATCAGTTTGGGTGCACAATATGATTTCTACACTTTGCCACCTGGACTTTCATGTCTGTTTCTTCTATCTATCCATGTATAGCAGTGCTGAATCATTACAATATTTTTCACTTCATTTATTGTTTGTTTCCTTAAGTTCTCCCGAATGTTTATTCCACTCTTATTTCTATTACTTTTGGGGGGGGTTGGGGGGGAACGTTCATGCACCATAACTCACTTCACCCTGCAGTCCAGGTATCGTGGCATCAAAAAAAAAAATTCCCTTTAGAGAAAGGGGCTTTCAATTCAAGCTGTTAATAATTTCCTAGTCTGAATTTCTGTCCAATGTTCTGACTTTATTGTTCTACTTAGTGCACTGTCTTTCTCTTTCTATAGATCTGGACACAGTATTCTTGATTTAGCCACTCTTCAATGTGTCCTGATTTTATAGTAGTTTTAACTCTCTAGATTCCACGTTTATGGAGTTAGCCACTAGAAACAGGAACTCTAAACCGATTATTGGCATGTGTCCACAAGGTTATGTGATTTTTGTTGGAAGAAACGTCATATACCCCTACCTCAAACGTTAATTATGTACAATTTATTGTGACTGTGTAATTTTGAAAAATGAAAACAAGTGTTGCTAGTGCCATAAGGTCTGGCTTATAACTGAAGGTGCTTTTTAAGTCACTGATGAGTCTAGGCACTCAAAAACCTTATCATGAATGCACTCTGGCACTCATCCTTGCATTCATGCATTTATTATTCCACCCACTGACTCATTCTTGCATTCACACACTCACTTGTCTAGAAAATGCCATATGCAGAAGATCATCAAGCACATGCAAGATAAACTAGATTAAAAGTATAAAAAAAGAAACCATGCTACGACCTAACCAGTATGTGTGCAATAAAAAAGTACAATTAAACATAGCAGCGTACCGCCATCTTGTAATCATATTTTGCTTAGATTGTTTTAAAATTCTCATATGTCCACCACTTTTAGAAGCAAAGTGATGATAATGGTATACAGTGAACAATACCCATTGCAAGATGACTGGTCAGTTTAGAATCAGTGACAGTTCTTGGAGTGTCACATTGCAGAAGAATTGTATACAAGCGAGGGACCCAGTAGCACCGCCTGGGGAGCTGTAGTGCCCTCTATAAAAGTAAAAAAGGAACTAATCAACGGTGGAGCTATAAAAAGAGAAGATGGGACACAATCACTGGCCCACCAGCTGTGGCACTGATTTGTACTTATTTTTAGATAGAGGCGCAAATGTGAAAACACTAGTGGCAGAAGAGTGCTGATACAAAGCCCTTCTCTGTATATGTATTTGTATGTATTGCTTATTGATTTGTAATTATTACAAAAGCCTGGTAGTCAACTAAACACCCTAAGAGGGCATTGCAAGGGCTATCGCAGTGCAAATGTTCTACCCCTTGTTAGGCAGGTGGGGGTCATCAACACCAAAATCTTGCCTCTACTAAGGTAATTAATGAGGTTCTGTGTAACAAAATACCTGTCTACATGCTTTAACAGGGTGTAATATCATACATAGTGGGTCTTATTAACTTTAACAACTGTTTCTCATAATAAGTCTGGACTACCACCTTTATCATACTTTTTCATGGCAGATCAGACCTACGTCAGCTGATCTCTCTTCTCAGTGAACAAATCATGTCTTTATTCTTTAAAATTGGCTGGTCACCATAACCATCTCTTACTTGCCATTTTGAACTGAAGCTTTCCCACGATGCAATTGTTAGTCATACATTCACAAAATAAATTGTAGGTACAAAATTACAGGTGGCAAAACAGTATGCAATCCCTCCCCCACATGCAGGCCTTACATGGATTCTAACCGTGCAGATCTCCTATTTGCAGACTTTGACAATGAGGATAACAAATACAACTATCCTTGTGTCGTACGGTGAGCTGTGAGCTTCCATGTAACAAAATACTGGTCTACGATCCTTAACACAGTGTAATATTTAATTCAATTTTAAAAGCATATCTTTTTCAACAGATGCTTTTCTCAGTACATAAGTAAGGTCTAATGTCTTTTGTCATAAATGTTCATACTAAACATATCAGATGTATGGCATGTAAAATGTAATTTCTCTTTGAACCAATCAGACCTGAAGCCTTTGGCACTGAGTTGTTAACCTGAACTCCTCTAGCCAACTGAGCAGTCCATAGACAAGCAACCATCAGTCATAACATCTTAAAATTGCAAACATGTACACAATTACTGTTGGCAAAAGAGTATTCTACCCCTCTCAAAAGGACCTAATAGGGATTATCATGTTGCAGATCTTCACCCCCATGGGATTGTCAGTGTGACCAGCACCAAAAGTCCTGCCTAGTTGGTGATCTTTGATGTCCTATGTGGCACATTCTTTCCCCAGCCTTTAACACAGCATAACAACAATCCGCTCTTGAAAGTGTGTTTTTTTTTAAATATGCTTTTCACAATAAATAGTCGAGGCCTACTGCATTTGTCATAATTTTGCATAATAAACAGACTAGACCTATGGAGCCCAACATAACTTTTCCCTTTCAACCAATGTAACAATATTGCTGTTATCATAGGTATATCACCATAAGAATGTCAGGCTTACTAAATTGAGCATAAGCTATCCCACAAGACCACCACCACCAGGCATATAATTACAAAATAATAAAATATTTGGAAACTTGCACCAGGCAAAGAAAGTACAACCCCTTCTAAAAGGGGGTAATGAGTATTATCGCAGTGAAAAAATTCTTCCATCATGTTTTCTCAATGGGATTTGCTAACTACACTGTCCTTGCCTACTGTGGCAATCTTGGAGATTAAGAGAGGCAAAATAACAACCTCTCTCATCATTCAGTGTCTTTAAGTTCTCTCATGGTTGGAACTTTTGTTTTACAGCAGGGAGTAGTTCTTGTTTAAAGGTTCTGGTTTCTGATGCTATCCTAGTAGGCCTGCTAGGCCTGAAAATGTGTAATGCACTTTGCTCTCTATGGGCTCAATATATGATTACACTGCATTACGTTCTGCCATTCTGTTTTGGTTATGCTCTCTAGGGGCTGACTATATGATTACATGACCATGTTTCTTTTTAATGCTATTTTTATTGTGGTGCCCTCTAGGGGCTGTTCTGAACATTACAATCCAGATACGCTATTTGCCGCGCTCAAACTCGTCTCGTAATGCTTTGCAGTGTATTGCTTTTCCAAAACATTTTTGCCCAGAACTCACCGTGTGGTGGTCCTAGAACAGTGGGGCCACCATCAAAATGGTCAGCACAACAGTTTTTTTTGTCTTGTCATCTCTGGGTCCCCACATTAAATTGGGGGGACCTCAAAATAATGATATAAAAAATATAATGAATCATGGCAATATTTTCATTTTTAGCTGCAGATAGAGGAAAAAGGTAAATGTAAATGCTTTAGTTATAAGCAGGGCCATCGGAATTATGTTGCAAAGGACCAAATTATGTGGCAGGGTTGACTAATTTGTGGCAAGAAAAGTTCTGTTCTGCATTTACAGTACCAATAGCTCTAGCTCAAGCAAATGAGAGACCTATTGCATTACAAATGCTTGTTTGAAGTGCAGCTGTAATTCTGCCCATTGACTAGCCTTTCACTCTGTTGCTGGTTCTGGCTGCCGGCATTATGCTGCGTCAACTCAATCATTAAAGTTGAGCATTGACGCCAATGTGTTATTACGGGTGACCATAGACGTCACAACTCGACTGTAAAAAGGAAATTGGAGACAGACTTCTATACAGGGTTTACAGGCTCCCATGTATTTGTATATGTGGGATAAAGTACCTCTGACGTACATTATAAGGATATTGCATGTTACCACGGAGTTCCACTGCCATATAGAGGAATTAGGCAGAAGGCAGTATTCCTTTACGAGGTTATGAAACTCAAAGGTGACCTGCAAATTCCTTACAATGTATCACAGAGGACACATTATCCCATACAATACATGGGTAGACCAATCAAATTTCCCACAAAACACTTAAGTCCTTGGTGTGTAGCTCTTTTATATGAAGACAGCATGTTCGCAAACATGAAAGAATAAAAATATAATCACTTGTGCAGCATTGAACGCATCAAAAAAAAGTTGTTAGCTTGTTGAAAAAGATTTTAGAAGCAATTGACCAGAAGTCATGCACAAAGGTTCTAAAGTTAGCATAATTTCCCTTGGAGTGCAAAAACCATGTTGTCATAAATTTATACTGTCTTGCTTGGCACCATCGAGTTATAAAACATACCAGAAGAAAGAAAAACTATGCACGTGACCTAACCTGCCTTTCCCCTCAGAGCTGGATGTGTCTGCAAGCATTGTGATATCATAACTCGACTGTAAAAAATTATACAGTTGAGTTGACGTCATTTCTTTGGGATGTGTCTCAATGCGCCGATTTTTAAGAAAATAGACGCATTTTTATCTAGGGATTGCAGAATCCTATGTATTATATTAACATTAATAAAAGTTCCTCTAGCACATCCACAAGGTGCACTGCTTGTTTTTACCTAAATAATAGATGTAAACAGACTCTATAAAGGCCTAGATTTGCACTTCTGGAATGCAATGGTTCTGGTTGTTGCGTCCCTGAGCAGGGAAGCAGAATCTCCGTGAGGACTATGAATGGGGGTGAGTGAAATAAATAAAATACGCTACAGCCGGCACTGGTTGCTCATTACGTATCTCTGCCTTTTCGCGCCAGAGACCTGCACCTTTATTCTTAAGCTCTTTACGTCCGGATCTAAACCATTCCTGCACTACGACAGGGTGTGTCGCGATAACATCCATCCGCATGGCGCTTCTAAACACCCCCACTGCTAACTGCCAACATGGTATGGACATAACTGTTCAGGTCACCAAGGCTATCAAGCAGTGCTATTTGCCGCAACAATAAAGATTTGTTTTCTTCGAAGAGCTTCAAACCTGTGATATAACACAGGGTGTATATTAAATGCAAAAAAGTGCTGATACCACAATGCACAAAATTGGTGTGAGAGCAGGTACGTTTGTGTAAACTGAATTCAGGTGCCTTTTGGGACCATTTGTCTTAGGGTATTCGACTTGATTCAACACTTAATGCATACAACGGGCTAATTTTCGCATCATCTTTGTAGACTGCGCAGTCAGCACTTTTTGCATGTAATGTGTACTCCGTGTGATTTGAAATCGTATGATATCAGATCACAAGGTGAAGAATTGGTCCTCAGGTGCATTTCTCTGTGCGTTCTTGAGTGTCTTAACTTGAATGTATCGGCTTAATACCAGTTACTATTTTTTAATTGTCTGTAAAGCAGTTCGAGACGATCTTCCTGTCTATTACCTAAGTGATTTTCAGTCTGTACTCTTAAATGTATAGCAATTTGAATAAAAATATAACTACTCTTCTTTCTTTAGGTGTAAAACAAAAGTGTATGACGATCACCTTCTCACAACTAGTGTTGTGATCGTCTTTCACAACGAAGCCTGGACCACTCTTCTTCGCACTGTGCACAGTGTTATAAATCGCTCACCGCGACATCTTCTTGAAGAAGTTATTTTAGTCGATGATGCTAGCGAGAGAGGTAAGAGATAAATGCAGACGTTAATGTGCTGGCTTTCAACGTTTAAACTAACGAACACAATCTAAGTAGTTGTCACAGCGAGTAGGTCGAATCTGGGCCTTATAAAGATTGTATGGTTTCTGCTGAAGTTGTCAGGCCTTTACTGCTCTTTCACATCCTTCCACATTCGTAGTGTGTATTTGTTTATCAGTAGAAAGTATCTTTGCTGTGAAAAAGATTAAAAAAAAGGAAAGACTCCTGTTTACTTTTTATATTACCAATCACCTTTCCTGCCCTTTTGGCATACTTGTTTTCCATCCAGCACTAGCTCCGCCTTGAACATGTTCCTCTACGAATTACTGAGCCTTCTCTTACTTGCCTTTTTTCTTTCATAATCTCTCACACTCTCAAACATGCACACTCTGATGCTGTCACACACACACACACACACACACACACACACACCCCCACACACACACACACCCTTGGGGCTAGACTGGGGCTCTTTAGCTGCCTATATGTTTGTGCCGTACTCAAATTATAATTTGCAAATCTATCTCACTCTTCACACTACCAGGGGCTGCGTCCCCTAATACAACCGCACCTTAGTGGTCAAAATCTATGAAGTGAAAACACCACTCATTTGCGTGTAAGTGCTTCTCCACCTGCTATCTGCGTGAGTAATTGCTTCTTGCACCACATAAGGGTTACTAAGCGCTTTAGAAACGCCACAGTATGATGTATATACTCTCTAAATTTGTGTAGCTCAAGATTCTGCAACGAGTACCTTGTGAGCTACCGGTAGCTCTCCAGCTACCTGTAAGTAGCTCTCCAGCATACTAAATTAGAAGCTTTTGCTTGGTTGAATTCAGTTTTTTTTATACCAAAATTAATAGTGTGAAATTGAGACAAAAATTAGTGGATTTTAAGAAATCACAAGGTGATGTTTGGAAAAGCTGGCTGAACTTCCAATTTTTATATATTTTATTTTTTATTTTATTTTTTATCTCTGTTGGTTTTATAAAGAAAGCGGAGGACAGTCATCCCTCATCCTTCAACCAAGGATGGAAATTAACATAGGCAGTGTTCAAATGGCGATTACAGAGATCACTTTAACACTACCACAGTCAAGCCTTCATAAATATTCATAAATGTTAACCAAATAGTTCTCCTAATACCACCCAACTTCTGCTAACCCCAGCCTGCGTAGCCTACACTCCTCTTATAGTGTCCCCCTGCGTCCAAAGGGTCTCAGCCTATGACAGCTGAGCTACGTGCTTGGGAATGAACTCTTACTGTCCTATTGGTGGAAGAAGCCCACCAATAAGTGCAGTGGGAGGGCCGAGATGGCAGGAGCACCACTAAGTTTCTCATAAAGTGATTTCCTCTTCAGGTCATATAGAAGGTGGGCACCATTCATGTTACTGGTTAGGTGTTCCATGGCTTATGTTGTCCATGGTCTGTGTTACCATTGGCGGGGGGCCGGGCTCTCCACTCTTCCATTTGTGAGCTATTGTCAGTTTTGCCGCTCCAAGGCTTTGGAGACACGTATACCAATCATGATTTGACACCTTTCAGTTTTGTTGGCCGGAGTGCCAGGAACATCACCTCTGGTGTAACGAAAAGTGAATATGTCGGCATGTCATGTAAAAACTTGGGAACTGCTCTTCAGAAAGGCTGGTTCCTTGGGCAGGCCCACAATATATGGGAGCGCCTCACTAAGTCCCCCGCACAGTGTCTAGCACCATGTGACATGTTCAGCATTCTGTGTAGTATCGTGCCACCCATACCAGACTTCATAGTGTATTTCTCTACCTAGTGTAGGAATGGGGAGGGAGGGTCGATGCTTGCTCACTCTGACCCACTGCTTGGCATCTCCTTGTAAGCCAAAGAATTGTTCCTACTCTCTGTTACGCCTCCAGATGAGGGGGGCTCTTGCCCCAAAGGGAATTTATTTAATCTTGAGATCATACCACATGTGCTTATGAGCTTAGGGAAAAATGTTTGATGATGTTTTAACTTTAGTAGCTCCAGTGTGAATAATGGGATGAGTTACCCAATGCTGAAGTTTGCTTAGCGTAGCCACTCAGACTCCGAGAGTTTGAACTCAGTTCTACCCTGTAAAAATGACATCGGGATATTGTCATCATACATATCCGAGACCATTGTACCGTTCTCGCACCCCCCTATCTCCAGTTACGGAAGGTTTATCATTCTAGAGTGGGGGTGAAGGCAGGATTTTAGTGGATGGATGTGTTGGGACTGATGTTACTTGCCCTTGTGATTCCACATAAAGGTCCCATATCTTGAGAGTAGTAGATACTGGTGTACTTGTATGCATTGGTTGACCTTTGGCGTCTATTCAGCCACACCACGTCCCATAACGTCTTCCGTACTATTGCACAGGTCATTCCATGCCAGCTCTCCAAGTCCAGCATGGACCATTCTACTACTGTGCAAAGTTGTGCTGCTGCATAATAGTGAGGTATGCTCGGTAGCCCCAGGCCACTCATTTTTCTGTGTTGCATCAACAATTTTTGTGAGAGTCTGGACCCCCTGCCCATCCAATTCAAAGGACACTAGTAGCTATTGGATACTTCTTAGGTATGCGAGATCCAGCTGTATTGGGAGGGTTTGGAAACAACAGAGGAGACTTGGGAGGACCATAATCTTGACCACATTGATTCAGCCTAACCATGAGAGCATTATCCCCAACACCTACCCCCGAGTAACAGAGGTCCATTGCAATGGCTGTCAGTAAGGGGGCAGTTGATGATAAATAAGACCCGGATAGTATGAGTAAAACAGACTCCTAGGTATTTAATTTAGGATTTGGCCCATTTGAATGGGAGTAGCATTGTCAAGCCTACATGCTCCTCCTCGTCTTATGTCAGGTTATGAATTTTCAACTTGTCAGAGTTGACATTGGAGCCAGATGTCAGCATAGAGCGAAAATGTTGATTCCTGTGGCCCAAACTTTATCCCTGTCACTTTCCGGGTTTGCCCGATCAGACAGGTTAAGGGTTCTATGAACAGGGAAAATAGGGCTGCCCTCTGACCCCCACACTATTTAGTGCTTTTAGAGATCAGAAGGGTGTAGTTGGATGTTTAGTCAGTCACTTTAGCCGTACGGCTTATGTAATTTCCTGAAATTAGAAAATTAGGACCTTATCCCATCTTTTGCAGGTTAAACTCAAAAAAGTCCAAACCACTCTGTCGAAGGCCTTCTCAGCGTCCAATGACAGAAGGAACGTAGGAATGTTTTTGAGGAAGACCTTCTCCACTAACTTATTTAGCCAATCTAATGTTGTCATTGGGTCTGCCACCCCAAAATAAATCCATTCTGGTCAGGGTTTCCAGGTTGAAAATTGCATCACTGAGGCGTGTGACCAGGATCTTTGTAAAGAACTTTGTCTGTATGTTAAGTAGGGCTATCGGACAATACCATGCATACCTGGATGGGGTTTTGCTGGGTTTTGATATAACCATCACCTCTACCTCGCCCATGGTCTGTGACAGCCCCCGATCCTGCACAGTGATTAAACAATGTGGCAACCTGTGATGTCAACCTGGATGAAAATTCTTTAAAGAATTGAGCTAAAATGCTGTAAAGCCCCAGCATTTTATTCACCTTAAAAGTTTTAATGGCTAATGGTGCTTCCTCAGGGGTGATAGGGTTCTCCAGAGAGTCCCTCTGGGTTTCTGTGAGCCTCAGGAGTTGTACCCATTATAAAATAAATAGTCTCTGAATGCTCAGGTGGCGCAAGCGCGCCTCGTGAAAATGACAGAACTCATTGACCTTCCCGACCTCAGCTATAAGACTGATCCCCTTCTCATCAAGAACTTCCCTAAAAAAAATCCTTTTCCCTCTGACCCCTTAAAGCGTATGCTAGTTGGGTTCCTACTTTGTCACCAAAAACATAGAAGCACTTCTTGAGATGCAGGATTGAGAGTTTTGCATTATTTGCATAGTGCATGAGGAGTTGGCCCAGGCCACATGTGTGGCGAGATGGATGTCGAACATGCTCAGCCTCTAGTTTCTGGATCTCGGCTTCCAACTGCTGGACGCCTATCTTGCAGAGTCTGGTGTGTTCTGCTGCAGATATAAAGTGGGCCCTAATGACCACCTTAAATGTGTCCCAGACCTCTAGGACCTCAACACCCCCTCCCCCACCCCCTTATTAAGCTCAAAGGTCTCATCAACATGACTGCTAGTGTCCTGCTGAATGGTTGTGTCCCTCAGTAGGGCAGGGTGGAGTCTCCTGGTATAGGGGCGTTTCCATTAACCCAGGGTCAGTTCTATCAGGGCGGGGTTGTGATCAGAGACAGCAGTGGGTCCTAACTCTGCCATCTGGAGCAGCGCTGTCAGTGGGTTACTCAGTAGTATATAATCAGTATGGAAATGTGTTTGGTGGACACATGAGTAGAAAATAAAACCATGTGCTGTTTCGTGTGTTTCCCTCCATTCATCTAAGGCCCAAGTCTCCCATTGTTTTCCTAAGTCTTTGAGTAGGCCCCCCATATCTAAACCATCTTCTCCCTCCCTGTTCCTGCTTGGATACCATACCATACTGAAGTCCCCTGGGAGGGCTAAGTAATTATAGACCATGGGGTGTGTGATGTGTTTAAATTTTGTCTGATCCCATTAGATGAGATGGGTCTATCCCCGCACCCCCAAGCCCATTCAGGAACTCACATAGGCAGTTTTCATGGTCATACAGCATGGGTATATAACCAATAAGAGTGTGCGGTAGTAGGGGTTGAGGGTGGAACTGGGTCAGTGTTCCCTCAATGGGCGGTATCAATTAGGTCGCCTTAAGATATGAGACGGGGAAAGCATGGGTAAAAAGTGTCCCAGGGACAGAAAGCTGTGTTCCCCTACGGGGGGAGGGGGGAGTTCCCTTACGGACTAGGTGGTCTCACACACATAATAGTGTCTTGCTTCATCATTTGACCACCTAGCCCCACCCAAGTAAGATGATACTACTTGGGCGGACTCAACCTCTTGGTTAAAAGAACCAGAGGGAGTGCTAAAATTAAACTGACTGGATAAATTACAGGGCTCCTGATGGGGTGGATATAAAATTACCATACATGTCACCAGTTGCTACTAGTTAGTTTTTAATGGGGGTGAATGTTGGTAAGGTTAAGAACAGGGGAGAAGGCTCACTTGAGAATGTCTCTTAGAGTCTAAAAAGAAATACGTATGACAAACATGTTTCTGCCCTCACAAAGTGCTGGTGTGTCAGGGGCATTCGTCAGGGTCTAGGATCCCGGAACACTAATAGGTGCGGCCTGGCACCGGCATGTAGGTACTCTCCTCGGTAATCCCTTTGGAGTGAGTGTGACTAAAAGGGAATACCCCTCCCCTGGCACTAGCCAGACCAGAGGCCACCCGCCCCTGACCCCGGGCCATTACAGACCTACCACACCATGAACCATCTGTTCAGGTAGGCCCTTCATGATTCACTTTGAGCACTTCACCTATTAGTGCTCAAAGTGGTGCTCAGGTTGGCAGCTCCGAGCTATTCTTGATCCCCTGGGCTGGCACCTCTCTCACATAGTTGGCGTCTTGGACATCTTCAGTGTAGTGGCACCCGAATCCCTAGGTGGGTGAGTGCTGGTGTTCCCGGACCAATAGCCCTGCTCCCCACCACCCGGGTGGAAGCCTCTGGGAGAGAAGATGTTTGAGCCTCTCTTGATCTCCCGGGCTGACACCCTCCTTGTGGGAGGCGACCTCTTGGGTGCAGAATACCAGCATATAGCCATTCAGGTTGCTGAGTATGTCCACCCTCGGGCGTGGTCCTTGTCTGTGGGTGGGGGCGTTGCCAGGTATTCATCAATTTGCAGGGCGCACTCGGTTTCATGCTCACACATTCTGCGTTTTTCCATCAACTAAACTATCCAGAGGAAATCTCGCCAAGGCTGCTGCTTTCCGCACATCTGTGAGAGTGATATTCTGTTTCTAATTTAAAAATAACGCTACATTCACTAGTGGCATTTACATTTCATCCCCATATAATATAGTACCTGCATTTCACCTTGCCCAACAAATGGTCAGTAAGCAGCCAGACCCATAAAAGGATACCAAGTGCTTCTCCCCCACCCCCTTCAGCAAAGCTTTTAAGCTTTTCACGGCAGCCCCACCCAGTAAATGTTGCCTTGCCCTCCTCAACAGACACAGACTATATAGCATTGTCACTGATACTGAAAGGGAGAGTACCATTAACATATTTGTGAAGCCTTACCCGCCCCAAGGGCATTCTGGATAAGCCTACTGCCCAGTCTTATTGGTTGGTCTAAGGTATGCGGGCAGTCTTGCATAACTCAAGATATGAAAGTACCTAGGTAAGAATTCTCACTAAAGAGCTGTTCTGTATATTTAGACTTTTTACTGTAATGCTAGTCTCCTTTTCTAGTTTGTGTATCATCGTGACCATTTTAACCCATGTATGCTACAATATCTTTGGGTATTATAAATCCCAATGATTACATTTACCTGTTGTGTGGATGGGGTGTGCCTTAAGCAGGTCTGTTATTCTCCAACCCCCTTTTCTTCCATTGTGTATTGCCCTTATGGTGGTTTGTGACATATCAGCCTATTTTCGTTTCTCTGAAAAGACAGCTCTGAAAATAGTCAGGTACACAGCATGAGGAGGTTGATCAAAGTGGGCGTGTCTTGGAGCAGACGAGGTTGCTCTGCTGCACATTATAAGCAATCATAAAACTTTTTTGCCATTCGATACTCTGCGTCAGTGCATGTAAAGCTAGAAATCCATGGGAAGGAAAAGGAATGCGCGCCTCTTTGAATGATTCTTTTTCATTGTTGTGTTATACTCTGTTACCCCACTTGACCCCAATACAAGTTGATACCATGCTCTGCCCTCTCTCAAATAAAACCATGGATCACTTTTATTACACTCACGCATAGTTTGTCTGATGCGCAAACCAGTGGCATACCAAGTGAGTTGAAAGCTTGCCGCTGAAACTAAGCAGTTGATGGCAGGGTACAGTTTTGATTCAATCCAGGCCGACTCAGCTTTCCATCTTCCATAAGATGTTAAATTGAGTACCATCACTTTGGTAATAGTAACATGTTATTTACAAGTGCTTAGAAGCGACAGAAGCTTGGTATGAAGCGCTGGATAAAGAACACATTCATGTTACACATGCCTGGTGTATTTTTTTATTTTATTTTTTTACTACTAACAGTTGCCCAATGCATGTACATGTCTTTGTCCATTTTGATGGATTCCAGATTACGTGAGCATTTTTTCTAATTTGTTCTCATTGCTTATCTAGGTTCTTTTTTTCTAATTGGGGACATTTTGCAATGTAAGTGACCTCAGGCAGAATTATTTTGCATTTCTTCGTCTTAGAAATGACATTTGTCACAAGGTATACTTTGGTGCACAATGTCTTTAGGCTTGAAGCTTCAGCTTGTGAAAATTTAGGTAAATATGTGGGCTGTGAAACACACTTGAACATATATGTTATTTGTATAAAACCTGTCAAGGAAACAATTAAGTGCTGAACATTTAGTGACGTGAGTACGATTCATGATTGTTTAAGGAGATGCAGGTATCCTGTGAAATGTTATTGTATTTTTTGGTTGGAGGGAATAGGGTTCTTAGAAGAGGAGTGTTCAACTCTTCTGGTTTGAAACACTGTTCGATGTCCTTGGAAGTGAGACTGAGAAAGGTGTTCCTGCTTCTTATTTTTGTCTTTCTTGCACATTTTAATTTCCAGTCTGCTACGGTTCTTGCTCCTGGTTTATCACTGTATGCCTGAGGTGCTTAATTTGTGTGTATAGATATGTAGAGGTCCGGTGTCTGGAGATTTAGTAGGTGATCTGGTTTTGGAAGGTTAGTATGTGATCAGTTTTGAATATTATATGGCCTGTAGAGGGAACCCATATAATTTCTTCAGTTTCATATGATGAATTTCTTCAAGTTGTGATTTAGCGAGCCACTGTATCTAGTGTGGTCTTGAGTGATGCTAGACTGGGGGGGTTGTTGGCTTCTGAGCAGAGTGTTGCCTTCATCGGGGTGTGAGGGGACCAGGGGTTGTAGTGTTCTTAAATTGGTTTCTGAAAGGAGTTTGCATATATATATATATATATATATATATATATATATATATATATATATATATATATATATATATATATTTATTTATTTAGAAGGGAGAGCTGATACCATGCTGTCTTAGATTTCCTGGTGGTTTGCTTCGAAGTGATTTTACATCTTCTATCACCTTAGGGTTGAGGGTGTCCAGCCTCATGTTGGGTGGCATGGCTGTGATTGTTTGCAGCAGTTAGCATATAGGAGGAGTTCCACCTTTGGCTGAGCTTTAGGGAGGCACTTGACATCCTGTTCTGGATTATCTGGAAGTAGGTTTTGAGGTGAACAATCTTTGTGGTAGAGGTTGAGTGTAGTTTGGATTTTGATGGGTACTGATGTTGCTGGTGATCAAGGCTAGGACAGATTCCATGTAGAAATTGTATATGATGGGAGAGTTGGATTCTTTGGGTACGCTGCAGAAAACAGGATTTTTTGGTGTTATGTTATTTTATGCGAATTTGTAGCGTGCATGGCTACCTGAAGGCATCACAACGCTGAAAGCGAGACACTTAAAATTGACAGAAAAGTTATGCTTTGAACAGCCAAGTTTTAAGAGCCTTCTGGAAGGATAGTTCATGGCTGATCAGGCGAAGACTGAGTGGTAATGAGTTCCATAACTTGGCCCCCTGATAGGCCAGAAAACTTCCACCCCATCTGACTTCTTTACTCCGGGAATCCCGGCTGGTAGAAGACCTCAGCTTTCTAGAAGGTGTATAAAAAGAAGCCAATGTCCTAAGCAGGGATGGACCTCTATTATGCAGGGCTCTGTGAATATAGCACAAGGTCTTAAATTCTTTCTTGTGTGCCACAGGAAGCCAATGAAGAGAGGAAATTGCTGCTTTTACAGATTCATGCCTTGGTATATTTAGAAGCAGACGTGTGCTGAGGCATTCTGAACCACCTGCAGCTTTTTAATCACAAATCTGGGAGATCCAATATATAGAGCATTTTCATCATCCAGATGCGAATTAATCATGGCCTGTATGATGGATGAGTCTTTTGACAGCAAAAGGGAGGATTCTAAAAACCTTCCTCAAAAGCCTAAGCAAACCAAAAGAGGTTGCGGAGACTTTATTGACCTGTTGAGCCATAGTGAGTTGAGAATCAAGCCAGACGCCCAGGCTCTTGATGAGTACTTTCGGGGGCGGAAGATTTCCCAAGCCTTCCAGGATAGCGGGATTAGATCTAAGCTGTGAGTGATGTCCAAGTATCATCACCTCAGTCTTATTATCGTTGCATTTCAGCCTACTTAGGGACATCCATGCCGCCACGGCTTGAAGGCATGGGGTAAGTAGTGGGCTGTTTACACTGGAGTTTGTGGATAATGATACTACCAGCTGTGTGTCATCCGCATATGACACTAGGGACAGCCCAAATGGCTTGACAACTTCTGCAAGAGGTTACATATAAATGTTAAATAAAGTGGGGCTAAGAGAGGACCCTTGTGGCACACCACAGCTATTCTTGATAGGAGATGAAAAATAGGACCTGTCCAAGACCTGATACGATCTACCCTTAATAAAGGATGTGATCCAGTCTAGGGTGGACCCTGATATTCCGATCTCTCGTATTCTACCAAGTAATATATCTGGGTCCACGGTTTCAAATGCAGCACTAAGATCGAGAAGAATGATAGCTGTCACAAAGCCCTGATCCAGACGCCTTCTCGCCACTTCTGTGACTGCAATCCGAGCTGACTCAATACTGTGGAGGGGTATAAAACCCATCTGTGTAGAATGGAGGATATTGTTATCCTCTAAAATGGGGGACAGTTGAGCGTTGACATGCCTTTCAATTATTTTGGAAAGAGCAGGCAACAATGATATAGGTCTGTAATTACTAGGTGTTGTAATATTTTTAACTGTAGGAGTGGATGGTTAACGGAGAAAAATTAGGTCAACCAGTGTAGAAATATGCCTCAGAAGCCCATTCCTCTTTCCTGGTCTAAATTTTCAGGCATCAAAAATCTACTTGCCCACTTGCTATGGCGAGTCCTATTTTATTAGGGAGAGCTATTTTTAGAACCTATTGCCCCTTCTGGGGAGTTGACAAAGAAAAAGCGTTGAAGGAGCAGTAAAGATGCCTTTACATCTTGTTCTTTTCACATTTGCTGTGTGTTCAGAGATAGAGGTGGAAAATCAGTTTGTCTTCTTGCAATTCCTTTTCCCTTTTGACTGCAGAGTTCCAGGATTTTGTAAGGAACTGTCTGGCCTGCTGTAAAAGGTGTGAAGTGAAAGGCTGTAAGGTGTCAGTTTTTTTCCAGCACTCATCATTTAAATAACTAAGCCAACTATACAAACATTTAAAAATATATTTCAGTAGTTGTGAAAGGCAATTTTTTGTACTTCTGTGTTATGAAAAAATATTTTAATAGGATGAAAACAAATCGGAACACTTGGTGATGTGCAAATGATAAATGCTTTCTGAAACCCGATTTTCACAGATTAATACACTAGATAGTTTGAGTAAAGCTACATGTTAGCGGTAAGGCTTTTGGACATTTCTTGGACATGTACTGTCCATAAATGACAGTGTGCTACTACATCATGTTTTAGTAATATAGTTATTAAAAGTGAGTGTTTAAACATAAACTGAGGAACACTCCTGTCCTGATGACAAATCTATTAGTGAACTAGGACAAGTCATGTATCATGTGCACACTACATGTGGGCTAGATTTAATATACGTGGAGCAAAGGTTTAGTCCATTTGATAAAAATAAAAAAAACATTTTTTTTATTTTTATACAGCAGAAATGCTGAACTCCTATTTGAAGGTGCACTCATGAGAATGAAGAAAAAGATGACTCTGTAAAATATTTGCCTAGTATCACCCAATTTGACCCCTGTTTCCGGGTCAAGTATGTTAGTTAGTTTATGTAGATTATTCAAGTTACTCCACCTTGCAGGTGAAGTAACATTTTTATGATTTTTCAAAGCCTGAAATCAGTGCTTGAAAGTGAGTTTTGCCAAAGGTTATGTGAAGGAGTGCAGAATGAAACTGCAGTGTCATTTGTTGTTGATGAAGAGGGCGTTGTAGACTTTTGAAGTAGATGTGTCCATATTGGAGGGTAGTCTGAAACCGCATTGGTAACACTGTAGAAAAGTATTCTTGTTAATCTGTTTCTATAGTTAGTGGAGACTACTTTCCCATATTTTTTTCTATAAATGGTAGTAGAGTGTTGGGTACAAGATGAAGAGATTGTTTGGGTTCAAGATTTGTTTCTTTAGCGTGAGGTTGCTTAGGGGGTATCTGAGAAGCTTTGTCCGCTGATGAAGGAACTAATGGTGTTAAGGAGTGTGAAGGTCATCTCCTTGAAGAAATTTGGAAGTGGATGATAGTCTATTACCTTTCTATAAGGTGACCTTGATTGGATTCAGTATGTTAGTCAGTTCAGTGTGTCAGAGGAGATAGAGGGCTGACCACTTGGGGATACAAAAAAAGGATGTAGATGTATGTAGCTAGTCGCAGAGTGGGAACTGTTTTTTTTTTTTTTTTCAATTTACTAGAGGTGGATATGGTTGCACCTGTTGATTGACTTTAGGGACTGGTGTACCTGGGAGTGGATTTAAACTTGATAGACTGCCTTGAAGATTGCTTTACTTCTGTTTGTTACTTTGTGCAGAGAAGCATGTGTTTACATTGGGTGAGGCCAATGGGGACACTGGTTCTTCACCAACTTCTTTCTCTCTGTGTGATGCACTTGTTAGTTTGCTTTTCCTTATGTCAAGGTGCTGAGGTTTTGAGTGGGGTGTTGCAGTCTGTGTGATTTTTCAGTGTTGCGTTGAAGATGGTTTTTGACCTGTTGACAGGGTCTTAAAGCTTGTAGTGGAATACATTTTTCTCTTGAATTGAACTTGATGTAAGGGGATATTATAGATTGGAGAAGGAAATAGTTGAGTGGTCCATCAAGTGATAATGGATCCCACCCACTGGGTTGACTGTGATGCCAACAGAATGAAGTTAAGGTTGTTGTTTTTGGACAGGGTGGCTATACTGCTTAGTGTCCTGAGTATTTAGGATTGCGTGAAGTGATTTACTTCACTGTCTTTTGTGCTGGGGTTGCAGAGTATGTTCATATCTCGAGGGTTGTGAATTGGGTGTAATAAATGGAGGTAGTAGGGTGGATGGCTGTAGTCGTGGACTTTTAGTCTATAGCTTGGAGGAAGTCAGTCATGGCATCATTTCTGTGTAGAGCAGCATGAAAATGATGTTAGGGTCATGCATTAGCTCTTGGTGGGAATATCAAATGTATGACCTCTTATAGTAGAGAGACACTTGCCCCTACAAGATCAGTGTGGGGGGTGAAGGGGGGCTTATGACTTTGGTAAATAACAATATTGCTTGCACCCAAGAACCCCTGATGATAGATTCGCTAGATTTGATGGATATACAGCTTAAATTTCCCAGGGGCTTGGTTTTGGTTATATTGAATGTGTATGCTCAATCCATGCCAGCAAAGTGTGACTCACCAATTCTAAGCATGCTAGATAATTTAGTTGGAACTCATAACAGTGTGTCTAAGTAATGGTGACCGGTGAGTGTATCACATCTTTTGGGCCCTCTTCTGCACTTAATGTGGTAATTGCGGAAGAGGAGGGGCACTGGGGGGTTCCAAGAGTGGTAGGTAGATTGCAGAGTTACTACTCTAAGACTGCTTTGCAACTAGCTTTCTCTGGTGGTTTAGCATAGTTTGCGAGCCTGTAATGAGAGAACCTGATCAGACCAAAATAGAGAGTTTATCTTCAAACGAGGTTGCCAGAAAAGTGTTATTGATTATGTCCTAGTGAATATTCGACTCTGGCCAGACCTTATTGATATGGAGGTGGTAAGTGCCATTGCCAGTGATCACATCCCTCTGTGTACCACCTCCTCAAGAGCACAGTTTTTTTTAATGTTAACTTGCTTGGTTCTGGCTGTACTACCTGGCCAACAATTGGTGTAAAGTCATGTGGCCTTGAGTCATGGCAAATCAGGAATTGCATGCTGAAATCTATCAACTTTTTGTTCAACATGTGTCCGGCATTGAGGAAACTGGACTGGATCCTGACGTATTGTTAAATACCCTTGCACTTTTTTTTGGCCAAGCTCAAGGCTATTTGCTACAGTGACTATCAGGGCAAACACATGAAAGGTAAGGAAAGGCCCTAGGTGGTTCACTAAGGAGTGCACTTTCCGGTTGTTGATTGCGACTTGGACTAGAGGCCAGAGGAACCCAAGATGTTTTCAAATTTCACTAGTCAAGTTGGAGGATCATGTTGGCAATTCATTTGCCAAGAGTAGCACCCACGAGGAATCTCAGGTCTTGCAGTAGGAAGAGGTAGAGACGGATAATAACTGTCCAGTTTCAGCTTGTGACCCCTCTGAACCATCTTTTTTTTAGCATGGAAGACACACTTACAGCAATAGATAGCCTGAAACCCAAGAAAAGCCCCTGGCTTGGACGGTATACTGGGAGACTTAAGTCAGAACCCGAATTATCGGAGTGGTATTTGAACACCCTTTCAAATGCTATAGTTAATGGTGGTGAGAAGCCAGACACCTGGAAAGGGGAGGAAATTATCCCAGTTTTAAAAAAAGGGGATGCAGGGTGCTGTCAGTTATCGACCCACTCGGTTATTGGACAATTTCCCCAAAAATGTTGAGGCATGTATTGGACTGAATGCTAGCTTGGGTGACTAGTGTGGATATACTCTCCCCTCTTGAGGCGGGGTTTCGGGTGAAAATGAGAACAATCAACCAGGTGTTTTACATTGGAAGCAGGCCACCTTGTTTCGACAGAAGGTATCGAGCTGCCTTTTTGTTTCCTCATGATAACCTGTATAGGGTGTTGAGAAATACTGGTGTCCCTAGTGATCTTAGAATTATTTTGGTTACGTTACATCATGAAAATTATGCTTGAGTGCAGTGGGGGGGAAGCAGGGAGAATTGACATCCAGAATCCCCGTTTGCCGTGGATTGTGCCAAGGTTGCGTGCTGGCCCCCATTTTATTTTCTTTCTATATAAATTATATAGCAGTGTCTTTGAGGCAGTGTGTTAATGACTCGCCCACTTTGAATAGGGAAAAAATCCTGATTCTTCTATTTGCATACGACTCACTGTTAATTTCTAAGTCACCTATGGGTCACCAAAATTTACTGACAAATGTTTTCGCATTCTATGAGGACAGGGGCTTAGAGGTAAGGTGCCTCAAAAACTAAATACATAGTCCTTGGTCAGAACTCCTCTAGAACTAATTGTGTTAAGGTTGGTAATGAAAAACTTAACAGGGTGTGTTGTGCTTTGATTATCTGAGAGTCACGCTGTCAGATAAGTTTAAGTGGGATTCCCAAATTTTAATGAGTTGACACATGCTGGCGCATAGGTCCAGTGCTATTTTACGCTTCTTTAGGGCAACTTTCAATCATTCTCACCTGCTCTTGAGGTCTATCATGCTAATTCCTTGAATACTGCCACTTATGGAGCTGAAATTTGGGGGTAGATAAACACACAGGCTAGCAGTGACTGAAAACAATTTTGTTAGGGCCCACAGCCGTCCCTGCCAGTACGCCTCTTATCCCCCTGTACTTTGATCTAGGTATTAATGCAGTGTCAGACCTTGCTCAGTTGAAACCTCTCCTCTATTGGGCACATATTTGGTCGACACCTGAATTGAATGTGTATATAGACTGTTTAAGGGAATTAATAAGACTTCACCTGGCCCTTAAAGTACTTTGTTTGAAGTTTGTCATACCTGGTGCAAGAGATTGAATATATTAGCCCGTTTGGGACAATCCAGAGTGGATCCACAAGACGGACAGACAGGTTGTAAAGTTGATGTACTGGTGTTATTCTTCTGAGTACCAATATTCTAGGGTTCACTTGGGTCAGCTAACCAAAAGGGTTTTAGAGGTTAAATCTGCTCCATTATTTGAGTATTTCCTGGACGTTGAATCAATTAGTGCTTGATCCTTGCTCCACACAGAGAAACGGAAATGATGCCAGGCATGCCTTGACGAATTACAAGGCTGTAAAGAAGAGTGCCACGCAAACCAACAAATGGTGAGCGACTGGCGGGCTCCAAGCCCTTTACTGAACACAACCGGTTCTCACAAGCAAAACGCATGCTCTAGCACCTGCACTCTCAGGCTCGACTCCTTATCTTGTACTCTGAGTCCACCCAGATATGTGGTACTGTTTTTACCAAGAAGGGTAGGGGTAGTTCTGATTTAAGTGAGATCATTGTGATGCTTTGTTCTGTTAATGTGAACACGTATCAGTCTATTGCCCTACATTCTTCTGGCATCACCAGTGGTCCTTTTTTTTTTTTTTTTTTTTTTTTTTTTTTTAAGGAAGGCAACTGTTGTATCATATACCTTAAAGTTTTGTCTACTTTTTGTATGTATATGTATATATATATATATATATATATATGTTTATGTTTGATGGCATGTGTAGCTGCAGATACACGTGCTATGCATAGTCTGCCATCTAGTGTTGGGCTCTGAGTGTTACAAGTTGCTTTTCTTCGAAGAAGTGTTTTCGAGTCACGGGATCGAGTGACTCCTCCTCTTCGGCTCCATTACACATGGGCATCGACTCCATGTTAGATTGTTTTCTTTCCGCCATCGGGTTCAGACGTGCTTCTTTTCGCTCTGATAGTTCGAGTCGGAAAAGTTCTAAAACTCTCTAATTCTCGTCTGTATTGTTTAGATCGCTTGCCATCCTCCATCTACACTTCGGTACTGTTGGGTCAAAAATCTTTACTCGCCCTTCGGGGCGCCTGCACCCAACTTGGGCCTGGCCGGGCCGACCGAATGGAAGCCTCATGGACCGGACCCCATTCCTCTTTTGTCCTTGGTGCCACGCAAAATTTCCCTACACAGACCAACATCTTGTCTGTAATCTGTCTCTCCCCAGACCATCGTGAAGAGAATTGTGAGGCCTGCAGATCCTTCCGTTAGAAGAAAACGCTCCGAGACAGAAGAGCACCGAGACTCGAGATGGCGTCCAAGAGCACTGAAAGCCTCGACGTCGAGGAGGAGGAGATCATGCACACAGCAGTCTCTGTCCTAGGGTCCGACTCTGAACAGAAATCAGAGGAGGACAGACCGGTCATGGCAGGACAGCACGTGAGTACGTCTGCCCCTGCCCCAGCCAAGCCCAAACAAAAGGCCTTGGGAACGCCACTGCCGGAAGGCTATGGCTCGACCCGTAAAAAGACCTTCGGTGACCAACCAGCAACTTCGGCACCGAAAAAGGCCACGCCACCTAAGCCTTCGGACTTGAGCCAAAGCTCTGTCTCAGAGACTACCAAGCATCGATCCTTCAAGCTGAAACCTTGAAAATTGTTTTTGGAGCCAAGACCATCATCCAGTCCCTGCCTTTTGATACCGAAAAAAACAGCTTCGGAGCCGAAAAGGCCAATTTATACGAAGGAATATGGACTTTCGCAAGCTCTCCAAAAAAGCCATAAAATAACTGAGGAACATTCACAAATGGAGGCTATAGATGAAAGGCAAGCCAGGATTCGCACCCACAAGGACACTGGCAGAATTATAACAGCACCTCCTCTAAAGCCTAAGAGGAAATTAGCCTTCCAAGAAGATTTGGACACTGATCAGCCACCAGCTAAAGTGCCAAAGTCTAAAGAGAAACCTCCGCCTCCTCAATTTTCTCCTCCTCAGTCTCCTCATTTGCTTATCTCTCCCCCTACTAGTCCCACACCTGTCCAATCTCCTGTACATTCATTTGATTCACAGCACGACAATGTGGATCCATGTGATTTTTATGATCCAGATCCCATTCCAGATAACCCAGACTGCTATCCCTCTAAGCCATCACCACCAGAGGATAATACAGGATATACTCAGATAATAGCTAGGGCGGCATCCTGTCACAATGTCGCCATGCACACTGAGCCGTTAGGGGATGACTTCCTTTTTAACACTCTCTCCTCTACACATACCACCTATTGGTCGCTTCCCATGCTCCCAGGCATGTTAAAGCATGCAGACAAAATATTCCAGGAACCAGTGAAAGCCACAATAATTACTCCTAGAGTGGAGAAAAAGTATAAGCCACCACCCTCTGATCCTGCCTTTATTACACAATTGCCTCCGGGCTCTGTAGTGGTAAGCTCAGCTAGTAAAAGAGCAGACTCGGTCATCAGGGGATGCACCCCCCATCGGACAAGGAGAGCAGAAAGTTTGATGCTGCGGGCAAAAGGGTGGCATCTCAGGCAGCCAACCAGTTGAGGATAGCCAACTCCTGGGCATTGTTGGCTAGATATGATGGAACCCACTGGGATGAGATGAGATATAATACAACATCTCCCCAAATTCAACAAAAAAGGGTGCAACAAATAGTTAAGGAAGGGAAGGCTATACCAATCAATCAAATCAGGTTAGCCCAAGACTCTGCTGACACGGCAGCTAGAAAAATCAACACTGCTTTCACCATATGAAGACACGCCTGGCTTAGATCTTCAGGATTTAAGCCTGAAATTCATCAGGCGGTCCCCAATATGCCATTTAACCAAAAACAGCTTTTTGGCCCTGAGGTAGACACAGCTATTTAAAAAATGAAAAAAGATTCAGGCACAGCTAAAGCTAGTGGTGCTTTATATACAACGCAATACAGGGGATCCTTTCGTAAGCCCCAATACAGAGGTGGATTTAGAACCCAAACACCTGAGGCATCCACCTCACAAAGTCGGCCTACCAGCTTCAATATCAGAGGTGGGTTCAAAGCCACTTAGAGGCCAGTACCCCAGAGGCAGGGGAAAATATCAGTCAACAAAGCAAGCCTCACAACAGCCAAAGCAGTGACTTAATCCATCCCTTCTCAACTCACACCTCACCTGTGGGGGGTAGACTGCAAAGGTTCCACACCAATTGGCTACCCATCACAACAGACAACTGGGTATTATCAATCATCCGCAATGGCTATTGCATAGAATTGGCACAAATTCCACCAAAACCACACAACCTCTCCACCCAACATATCACCCTGTTGCAAGAGGAAGAAAAATCTCTATTACTCAAACAAGCAATAGAGCCAGTGCCACAAAATCAACTAGGAACAGGAGTTTACTCACTGTATTTCCTCATTCCCAAAAAGGACAGAACCTTAAGGCCAATATTAGATCTCAGAACCCTCAATCTTTACATCTTGTCAGAACACTTTCACATGGTAACACTACAGGATGTTGTCCCACTACTTCGACAGCACGATTTCATGGCAACATTAGACCTCAAAGATGCGTATTTTCACATACCCGAGAGCACAGAAAATCTCAAGTTTGTAATTCAGGGAAAGCATTATCAGTTCAAAGTGTTACCCTTAGGAATAACAGCTCCCAGAGTATTCACAAAATGCCTAGCGGTAGTTGCAGCATACCTAAGGAGGCAACACATTCATGTGTTCCCATATCTCGATGATTGGCTAATAAAATCCAACAGTCATACACAGTGTCAAAAACATACGCATTATGTAATACCAACCCTACACAACCTAGGGTTCTCCATAAACTAAACTACCAAAAATCACACCTACAACCTGCGCAATTTCAACAGTTTTTAGGGGTCACACAAAATACGCAAACAGCGCTTGCAAGCCCAAGTCCACAAAGAATACAAACATTTTACAATATATTAACACAAATACAGCCAGCTCAACAGCACACTGTTAAATTTGTCATGAAACTGTTGGGCATGAAGGCATCCTGTATTGCCATTGTCCCACATGCAAGGCTAAACATACGGCCTTTACAACAGTACCTTGCACAGCAATGGTCACAGACACAGGGTCAACTTCACGATCTAGTGTTGATAGACCACCAAACATGCATATCACTTCAGTGGTGGAATTACACAAACCTAAACAAAAGGGAGGCCATTTCAAGACCCAGTGTTTCAGACCATACCTACAACAGATGCATCAATGATTCGTTGGGGGCGCACCTCAACAATGACAACATTCAAGGACAATGGGACGCCAAACACACAGTTGCACATAAATCACCTAGAATTGCTAGCTGTATTCTTAGCACTCAAAGCTTTTCAGCCTCTTCTTACTCACAAGAACATCCTTATCAAAACAGACAGCATGACAACAATGTATTACCTAAACAAACAAGGAGGGACCCATTCATCCCAACTCTCCCTCCTAGCCCAAAAGATTTGGCATTGGGCAATACACAAGATTCACCTGGTAGCACAGTACATTCCTGGGATACACAACCAATTAGCAGATTTTCTCAGCCAAAATCATCAACAAACACACGAGTGGTAG
Source organism: Pleurodeles waltl (assembly GCF_031143425.1). NCBI lineage: Eukaryota > Metazoa > Chordata > Amphibia > Caudata > Salamandridae > Pleurodeles > Pleurodeles waltl. Next base: position 160,847,532 of record NC_090439.1, on the reverse strand, counting down.
ATTCATCCTCAAGTGTTTCAGCTATACTTTCACCATTGGGGAACACCAGACCTGGATCTATTCGCCACCAGCGAAAACGCAAAATGCCAAAACTCTGCTTCCAGGTACGTCAAAACAAACTCAAACTCATAGCGCCAACGTGGGCACGTCAGCCCTGGTACACAACACTAGTAGATCTGTCAGTAGTACCACATATCAAACTCCCAAACAGACCAGATCTGTTAACAGAAAACAAACAACTGATGAGGCATCCAAATCCCAACATACTCAATCTAGCGATTTGGCTCCTGACGTCATAGAGTTTGGGAATCTACAACTACCAACTGAATGTATGGAAGTAATTAAACAAGCAAGAAAACCCACTACCAGGCAGTCCTATGCAAAAAGTGGAAAAGATTTGCGTATTACTGTCAATCTAAACAAATGACCCCTCTTTCAGCATCAATACAAGACATTGTATGTTATTTGCTTCATTTGCAAAAAGCAAACTTAGCTTTTTCATCCATAAAAATACATCTCACTGCAATCTCTGCGTATTTGCAAAATATCCAACACAGCTCTTTATTTAGAGTTCCTGTTATCAAAGCCTTCATGGAAGGATTAAAATGCATCATTCTACCTAGAACGCCTCCAGTGCCTTTCTGGAATCTAAACATTGTGCTCACACGACATATGGGTCCACCATTTGAACCTATGCACTCATGCCAGATTCATTACCTAACATGGAAAGTTGCCTTCCTAGTCGCAATTATTTCCTTAAGAAGAGTTAGTGAAATCCAAGCTTTCACAACTCAAGAACCGTTCATACAAGTACACAAACATAAAGTTGTACTTCGACCAAACCCAAAATTTCTCCCAAAAGTTATATCACCGTTTCATATCAATCAAACAGTGGAACTAAGTCTTCTTCCCACAGCCAGACTCTGTAGCAGAAAGAGCCCTGCATACGTTAGATATTAAAAGAGCCTTAATGTATTACAGAGATAGAACAAAATCATTTTGGAAAACCAGACAGTTATTTGTGGCGTTCAAAAAACCACATACTGGTAACCCTATTTTCAAAACAAGGTTTAGCAAGATGGATAGTACAATGCATCCAGACATGTTACCTTAAAGCTAAAAGGCAGCGCTAAGTTACACCAAAGGCACATTCCACATGGAAAAAAGGGGCTACAATGGCTTTCTTAGGAAATATACCAATGGCCGAAATTTGTAAAGCAGCCACTTGGTCAACACTGCATACATTTACCAGGCATTACTGTGTAGATGTGTTACAACACAGCAAGCCACAGTAGGTCAAGCTGTACTAAGAACACTATTTCATTACAACTTCAACTCCTACAGGCTAACAACTGCTTTTATGGGAGGTAAAACTGCTTTGTAGTCTATGCATAGCATGTGTATCTGCAGCTACACATGCCATTGAACGGAAAATGTCACTTACCCACTGTTCTTGGCATTTTCCGCTGCAGATTCATATGCACCCTCCCACCTCCCCGGGAGCCTGTAGCCATTTAACTTCAACATTCACCTGTGTGCGTGTGTGTGTGTATATGTATATATGTATATATGTGTATATATATATATTCCATTTGCATGGACATCTCTTTTCTTTATACTCTATCACTCCTACCTTACCCTCTGCGGGAAAACAATCTAACATGGAGTTGATGCCCATGCGCAATGGAGCCGAAGAGGAGGAGTCACTCGATCCCGTGACTCACTTCTGCGAAGAAAAACAACTTGTAACACTCCAAGCCCAACACTAGATGGCAGACCATGCATAGCGTGTGTGTATGTATGTGTAATATATATATATATATATCTATATGGACTCTTATTCTCATATTCAGCTAACAGTGGTGGTCGACTTGCTTGACTTTTGCCTCTGGATTGTGTATGCTAATGATTCAGCGTTACAAGTACAATTGTGTGGATTTGTTTAATTTAATTTTACTATTTTATGGAACTTTTTGGAGATGTAGGAAGTAATAACTTGTCGAATTAATTTGCAATGTTTCGTTTTCATAAATGTATTGCTTGCTACATTTTTCTTGCTCTTTTTGCATGAGAGACATGCATATAAAAAAAATCTAAAATGAAAACATGGGTGCCAAATACACACAGGTGTTTTTTCAGTTGGTGCAACGATGCAGTGGCACCTGAGCCTGGAGGTGTCACGGGCACACCAACTCCTATTACTGTACAGCAGCCAGAGACCCATTTCCCCTCCTTTCACAATGGCCCATGACACAAGGACTATGCCACTGGCTACACATTAAACTTAGGTGCTTCTGAAACATATTAAATGCTGCCTTTTGTGGTTCCAGTCCACAGAAATAACTCATCCCTTGGTTTGCACTGCTGATGAACTCAAACTCTGCATCACTGGTTGGAATTGACATTACTGTAGACATGTCAAGCAACATCTTTGCATCAAGAACGACAGTGTATGAACAAGACTTGTCAGGTGGACTGTGTATGAAACCCATTTGGACCTATCCCACTGCACAGTACTTTAGGATAGGAGCCACAGGTGTTACGTGTGGTGCCTGGCTCTGGGTTGGATAGTGCAACAAGCCCCTTGTTGATATAATCCACCCTGCATGGACTTTGCCCATTTGCATCTTGGATAGAGCCAAGCATCCAGCCTCTCTTTGGGCATAACCAACTGTGCATGGCCTTTAATTGGTCACAGCAGCCGGTGGGCACAGGCATTGGCCTTAAACCTGGCTGCACTTACTTCTGTTTGCTTGAGATTGTGTGAAAGCTTGACCTTTAGCCAGATCTTGCTGGAGACTTTATGTGGGCATTACCCACTGTGTAAGTCTTTATGCAGGACCTGTGCCCAGACTCCAACCCATTCAAACAAGCTGTACGGTGCCTTCAGGCGTATGGTTTGGCCTAAGGCCTGGTACTACGAAAATCCCCATTGATACCCAACACAAATGTCCTGCACCCAACCCAAGTGCCTAGAGTGCTGTGAGATTGCTCTGTGAATTTCAGTTTTTAGGTCGAGCTTGCAAGCACTTTGACCACAAGTATTGTGAGCTTTTAACCATGCTGAACGCACGCCCAAAACATTCACTCCTTTGTGGGCTTGCCTTTCAAAAGACCTTTGTTATCATTGGTAAATGCTTTACGTTTGTACCTCCTTGGGTTGGGTTACCGCCTTGCAGACTGACCCTGTTACATAGATAATTGCATGATTGCCGATTTGTTTGACTGTGTTTTTATCTTTTTTCCTTTTGTCTCGATCCTTCGTGCTCATGGCGCTTTAAATCGGCTCGCTTATGTCAACTGTTTTACTTTTAATTTCAATTCATGTGGAAAGAAAAGTCCTGTTAGGAATTTACAAAGCTAATAGCTCTAATTCGAGTAAATTCGAGACCCATTGCTTTGCAAATGCTTGTTTTTTCTTTCAATTCGGAACTTGTGGAACTGTTTACAAATTCCAACGGGCAATAAAAATAAAAAAACGGCCCGGATAACATACTTGCTCTCTTGGGACAAGCTACTCTCTTGGAACCAGTTAATTTGAGAGCTCTAGTTTGTGTAAGGACGGGGGTTGTACGGTCCCAGAATGCAAACCTGTTTTAAATAATCAGCTCGCGCTTGAATTGAAAGACTTCCATTATAGAATTATATGGTTTCAATGATGTTTTAAAATAACTGCACCTGTTGTTCTTCAGATAGGGAGGCCAACTTTCCATTCACTTTACATGCCTTCATAATTACTGCGCCCGGCTGCTTCCCACTTGACACTTTTAGAGCTTCAATGCACAGTTTTCATAAGCACACTCGTATGCTAACTAATTTCGCAATTCTAAGAAACAAATCTTTGTCTATAATAAACCTACGTTTTTCAAACCAACGGCGCATGGTTATAGCACCTCGGTGTTCACGGACAACATGCATGATTCCGAATATTTTTCGTGTGTGTATACTGGCCTACCATTGTTCTAAAAAGTAAAAATAATTTCTTAGTAACCCTTCGTAGAAGCCTGTTCACTGCATACCTTCGTTTTTCATAGATAGCATTTGTGTAGCGTGCCTAATCACTAATGCAATAACCTAACATCTTGCTAGAGTTCTTGCTGTGCTTCAGCCTGTTGATTTTTTTTTTTTTTTGTTTGCTTATCCGTTGTCCATAGGAAGGGGAAACGGACGTGTAAAGCTTCTGCCCCTGTAAAATGACGGCAGAGGGTCGCTGGCCCATCTGTAGGCACTAACATCTGTAGACACTGACCCACCGGCCAGAAGGGACTTGACACTGAGCTTGCTGAACAGGAAGAGACAACTACCCTGTTGGTCAGTGGAGCACATCCAGCCATCGTTTCAACTTTCACAGGGTTATGGAAAGACGCACGGTTTTGTGCAAACATACGTTATCAAATGAGTTTTTTTTTTTTTTATAGCAAGCGCACGTTTACAACGAAGAAAACAACTTATGAGGAAGTACATGTTCTCAAAGAGTGTGTGGTTAGCTATTTCTTTAAACGATGGGTTTGCCAAGATGGCTGATAATTTAATGCTAATGTTCTTTATAGGCCCCATGCTTCTTTGGAATTTCATGTCTTCTTGGGCGAGGCTTTGACAGTGTTAACATTGTTTCGTCTCTTTTCATTATGACTGACTGCTCACCTTTTTAATTGTTAACCAACCAACAAAGACGTGGTTGTTGGTAGGCATTCACAGGTATGTTCTTCGTTAATCTGGTGATTTGTAACCGGTGCTCACACTGTATCATAGAATGTTTTCAGGTGCTGCACCCTTGTTCCTGTGAAAGTGAGCTAGACCCCTTGAGTGTCGCTTCTGTGCAGCGAGTGCCAGAACAAACTTAAGCATGCGTTTTAGCAGCCAAAAAGCCTGTATGCAGCTTTTAGATATTTTTGAAGCATTTATTAAAGCTTTGGATGTTCTTACCACTCAATCATCTGTTCATCCTGCTTCTTTAAACGGTGAAGTGATATTTGCATCTCGTGGCCTTTCAGTCCATGAAAAATTGCCTGCTCGGTGATCATTGTTTTAGGAACTGTTCACGTTTGTCTATTTCACTACGAATATGTGCACTATTTTTTTTTAGTTTTTCAGTCAGTGTTTTGGGAAGGTTCCCTTTTGATCTTACCAGTGTTGATGCTCCTAACGCCGTCCCAGTAAGCAGACCTGTAAATCTTGTCCTTATCTTGTCACATTTGCTGTTTTCCAAGGCGACCTGTTCCGTCCGTCCACCCGCCCACACACTCATGGCTGCTTGCCCCCTCTGTCGGTGGCCGCTCTTTCCATCTCCTTCCTTCCGAGTTCCACTTTAGCTTCCCGGACCCTTGTCCCGGACTGCTTCCAGTGGACGTATGATATCGCCAATCACACAGAGGCACAATGCATTCACAATAATTATTGCAACCATATATGCATACCCAAACCATTACAGCGATGTATTTTATAAAAGGAACCGTTAGTGTACAGCCTTGCGGCTACCTCGCATGTTTCCAAAGTTAATGTTCAAAAGCACAGAGAGCAGTTGTGTGAGCAGTCTACTTCGTCTTCTTGCGCTGCCATGTGACTCATGTTCGCTGACGAGTTGTGCAGAAACGATGCTGCAAGCAGTAACTGATTTACAGACAATGATTTACACTTTTACGTCAAAACGCATCAGCAGTACTCCACAAACAGGTTACCAATTATATCATATGTTGTGATGGGACTTCTTTTACAATATACAGAGCTCCACTGCCTTTCAATATAGCCTACAGGCCATTAAAGGACTGCTCCAGTGTTAAACAAGGGAACAAGACTTTAATGCCGGTATAGCCCAGCTATAGAAGGCTATAAGGCTAGTAGAACATTCTGCCACTAGAGGTCATAATGTTCTAAAATATAAAACAAAGGTCTCACAAAGTCCCTGGGCTCCATGTGGCCTCTTTTAACAGCAACAGCTGTGACCAACTTTGGGCTGTTGGAGCACCGGGTTTCTATTGGCCATTAGAAGCCAGGGGGATTCCATTGTTTTCAGTGGAGCTCCCGTTCCAATGTTCTAATTAGGTTTAAATATAAATGCCTTACATGTACGCCTTCTGTAATGAATGGAGGTTCAAATGTGACCCTACCCTCCTACTGAAAGAACATAGCTAGCCTCTGTGTGCTGTGGTAAAATGACTTGACCTAAAAGCATGTACTAAAGCTTGCTGAACACATGCCAATGGGAGCTTATGTCAGAAAGTGCAGGGCATTAATGCTCCAGCTGGCTAACCTTGACAAAAACATTTGCAAAGCCAGAAGGTCTACCGTGACAGACAAAATATACAACAATCATCCCTTATTCAGCAAAACATTAAAAATGATTTTATTAACACAAGCATAAATATGCACTTACTAGCCACACAACTAACGTAGAATAGAGAAAACAAAAATAGAACCTCTTGCAAAGGGGAGACCTATTGACTTTGCCAGTGCTTGTTATTTTTTTTCTTTTTCAGGATCTGCATATCCAGACTTGTAAATCCAATTTAAAATGCGCACTTGCAGGATCTGCAAATCCATGCAACAAATTATTTTAGCCTTTTGGAGAGAACTCCCTCTGCTCCTCTCCCACCCTTTCAGATGCATCATCCCTGTGGTCAGGAAATTCTTCCCTTTCTTCCGTGTGTGGGACCTGACTTTTCCCATGACCCAAGCTACTATGCTTCCTATCCTGTAATGACCACAACAAAAATACTCAGTAGTGGCCAGCCAACCAGCTTGTCCAGGTAAGCCAATTATTTCCAAACCCACATTGGTTAAAGGGAATACATTTTCATTTCTTCCAGTCGCATTAGATTATTTTTCAAAATTGATTGGCTGACTTGTCGCGGATAGGATCGATTACGCTACTTCATCTGATCCAACTTTTGTGAAAATCATTCTATTTTTTTTTTTTTTTTTAACATTGCTGTAGGTGCAAACGTTTTTATCTGATGGGAATTAAGACGGGCTTCAACACTTGTGACCCCTTCGTCAAACAGGTTCTCTTCCCTTAGTGAATATTAATATTCATCCGCTATTAAGGAGTCTTCAGTTGCCCTCTGAAAATAAATTGTTGCTCAAAACCTTAAGGATACATCACAAGTTTTTGACACAGGGTAACATCTTCCATCCTGGGCAAATGAAATTTTCATACCACAATGGAGAGAAGGCTTTTGAAAATGTACCTTATCCTCGGAGAGCCCTCTTACTAATACTGTGGCATAATCCACTCAAGGCCTTTGACCAATAGGTGAAATAATGCCAACACTTAGTTTCTAATTTTAACAGGTGAGGCCCACTGGCACACAAAAGGGTAAGTAGGAGGGAAAAAATGGAAAAACAGTCATAAAGGGATAAAATAAGAACGTGCAAGAGTGAGAGAAAGGGGCAGGGAGTGTCTGATGGTGTAGATTAGAGGTACTGAATACGTAGTCATAGTATCTGGTGCATGGACATTTCATAGCACCGTCCGCGGGCTTCTGAGCTGAGCTTTTGGCACCAGAACTAATTATTTTTCAAATTAAGCACATGTACTTAATAATATTAATAATGTTAAAGGTAAAATGACCTGCCATGTTACTAGTCAAATAATTTCACTTGTGACTTCATCTGTAATATTGTCAGTCAGGATATGAGAATTGCATTTAGTGTGTTATAGTTTGCGTGGCGGGTATGCATGTGTGTTTAGGCTTCCAGAGCTAACCATGGATCGGATACGTATGGGATATTTACATTTTAATTAGTAACTATAAGTGTACTTTAACTTGTTTTTTTGTAAACTTCAAAGTTTTTTTTAACCTAGGTTATTGTGTATGAGTGGAAAGAACATAATCCCTTCAAGTGTTATTAAGTTAATTTTTTTCCCCCGCATATATTGCATATGTATCTGTAGTGGCCAAACACTGTGGCACACAGCTTTTTCCCCTTGCCGTGCACAGCGGGTGCTGACCTGGCCACTGTGTATTAAGCCTTTGAAACCCATATATTTTTAGATCAAGCGTGTAGGAGCTCTGGCCTGTTGTAATCTTTCTGTGGGTTTTTAACCATATCCACCGCTCACCCATCACTATCACTCATTCATGGGCTTGCCTTTCAAATTCCTTTGTTATCATTGCTAAATGCTTTACGTTTGTCCCTCCATTATGCAGTTTTGTTACCGCCTTGGCCGTTGTCCCTGTCACATGGATAATTGCACGTTTGCCGGTACGTTTGACTGCGAGCGAACTTCTTTTTGTGTGTCTCCTTCATGCTCATGGCGACTGTGGCGCTTTGAATCAGCTCGCTTAATGTCAACTGTTTCACTTTTCATTTTCAATTTATGTGGTTTTATAATGCAGATGTTTCAAAACCTTCTGAAAGCATTTACACAAAAGCCAGCAATGGGACACATCTGATTTAAGTTCTAGTTTCATGCCAAGTTTACTGTGGTTCATTTTAGTGTTTTTTACTGTAACAGAACTAATTTTAGTGTAGTAGTAGATACAGGTTAATTTTTTTATTTGGGTATGTCATGTGATTATTTTGTGTTGACAGAGATTTTTACTTATTGGTATAAGATTTCATAAGCACTGCATTTGGTGTTTAAACTGTGGTTTGCATTCTCAATAGAGAGGATCCGTGTACGATAAGTGGGTTATTCCTGCTACTTTCTAATGCCCACAAAGGACAAGGGCCTTTGTCCTATCCTAGTCCTCTGGGCCCTCAATCTCTTCCTCAGGAAGGAGAAGTTAAGAATGCTCACTCTGGCTCAGGTCCTTTCTGCCCTGGAGACTGGATGGTAGCGTTGGGCTGGCAGGATGCCTATTTCCATATTCCAGTCCTGCCTGCCCACAGACGTTACTTGCAGTTTGTGGTATGTAGCGAGCACTTTCAGTTCACTGTGCCCCCCTTTGGCCTTACCAGCGCACCTCGGATGTTTACGAAAGTGATGGCGGTGGATGCAGCTCATCTGCTCCGGCTAGGGGGTTTCAGTCTTCCCCTACCTCGACGACTGGCTGTTGAAGGCGGGCTCGCCCCAGGCTGTCGTCTCCCACCTCCAGACTATGGCGGACCTCCTTCATTCGCTGGGGTTCACGATAAACGTGCCAAAGTCTCACCTGACTTCCTCTCAGAGGCTCCATTTCATCAGAACTGTTCTGGACACAGTGCAGTTTCGGGCTTAACCTCCAGAGTGGCGCGTCTAGAATATCTAGGCTATGATACCAATGTTTCAGCCTCTATCATGGGTTTCGGTGAGAATGACTTTGAGTCTGATAGACCTCATGGCCTCCTGCATCCTGCTGGTCACATGCCAAATGGCATATACAGGCTCTGCAGTGGCACTTGACGTTCCAACGGGCACAGCATCAAGGGAATTTCTCTGACATGGTCCATATCTTGGAGGGAACTGCACAAGATCTGCAGTGGTGGTTAACAAACTGAGATTGGCTCAGAGGCACATCCTTCTCCCTTCCCCAACCACATCAGACAATGGTGACAATGTGTCACTCCTAGGATGGGGCGACCACATGGGAGAGGCGGATATCAGAGCATCTGGTTTCCGGCGGAGTCCGGGCTCCACATCAACCTTCAGGCTTGCAATGAAAGTATTCCTTCCGTTTTTTCCAAAGGAAAGTGGTAAAGGTTTTCACAGACAACACCACCACCATGTGGTACTACAACAAACAGGGCGGGATGGGATCATGGACCCTTTGTCAAGAGGCAAGGACATGACTGGAACGTCCGCGCATATCTCTGGTAGTCAACATCTGTCTGTCTGTCTGAACACCAGAGCAGACAAACTCAACCGTCAATGTGTTGTCGATCACTAATGGCGTCTCCATCCGGAGGTGGTGCAAGGTTTCTTTCAGCAGTGGGGAGAACCCTGGTTAGATCTGTTTGGCTCCATAGCACGTGCAATGTCAGCTTTTTTGCGTGTTGGAGTTTCCAAGGCATCACTTGCTTTAACTGGGGCCTCCTCTGGGCCTTTCTTTCAATACCACTCCTGCCAAGAGTTATCAAGAATGACTGGTCTAAGTAAATCTTTTTAGCTCCAGACTGGGCATGGAGAATATGATATCCCGAGCTTCTGAGCATGGTCATTGATCCTCCAGACTGCATATTTGAGAGAATCTTCTGTTGCAGAAGCAGGGGTTCTCCACCCGAACCTGTCCAATCATGATCTTCTTGTGTGGAGATTGAGCTGCGGGCAGTTGACGGCTTTCGACCTGCCCGTAGTCTGTGATGTTGTCTTGGCAACCAGGCGTCCCTACACCAAAACGGTATCTCAGGTCATTGGCATACATTTGTGGCATGGTGCACAAACAAAACCGTTGATCCCCTTTCTGGACTTACGTCAGAGGTCCTCTGGTTTACTCTCTCTTGCCTAGCAGTGCTCTGCTTTGAGCACCCTTAAGGGTTATCTGTCACAATCTCTGCTTTCCTCCGACTTCCTGATCAACCTCCTTGTTTAACCTCCCATTGTGGCATGATTCCTTGAAGGTCTTACCCACAAAACCGCCTACCCCGTTCATAATGCCCCAGTGGGATTTAAACCTGGTACTTACTTTCCTCATGTGTGCTCCTTTTGAGCCTCTTCATAATTGTCCTCTTGGGCTCCTCACCTTAAAAACAGTCTTTCTGTTGACCATCCTCTCTGCATTGAGAGTGAGTGAGCTACAGCCTCTTTCTTTGAAGCCACCCTTCATCTATCCTGACAAAGTGGTGCATGTGCTAGGACCTCTTTACTCCCTAAAGTGGTCACGCCCTTTCATGTAGGCCAATCCATCACCTTGCCTACTTATTATCCACCCCACACACTTCTCGTGAGGAGAGACTCCACCATCAGGATCCATAAAAAAGTGTTGGCATTCTACCCTAGTTGTACCGAAGACTTCCGGGTGGTCAATCAACTCTTTGTGGGCTATGTGGGTGCGAGACGAGAACCATCTTTGGCTAAGAAGCAACCCCCAGATGGGTTATATGCTCACTCCACCAGAGCAACAGCTGCAACCACTGTGTTAACATGCGGAGTTCCAGTCCTGGACATCTGCCAGGCGGCAACGTGGGCATCCAGGCACACATTCACCGAACAGTACTGCCTGGACAGTCATGTCCGCAGTGATGACTGTTTTGGCCGTTCAGTATGATCTTGGTTCTCAGACCCATCAACGGGATGGTATTGCTTGGGCATCTGTTCTAAGTTAATAATTCTGCAGCTAGAGTCTCTATCAGATGAACAAGTTACTTACCTTTGATAATTAATTTATAAATAAGTTGCAGGTTCCCTACCAACCCACCCATTCTCCCTGCTCTGGGAACTGATTTCTAGGGACTGGGGCTCCATTTCAGGGTCCTAGTTCTGGCACACCAATCTCAGTGTGAGATTCATTGCTCAGCGCTTCTGGCATGAAAAGACATGAAACGCATTGGGGTGGCGCCTATATACGACCACCCACGATTCCAATGGCAGGCGCAGAGTAGACAGACGCCACCTGACGGTGCACAAGGGCACTGCTCAAAGTAAAATCCCCGGATACAGTCTGATGCCTGTGGGAAATTCTAAGGTAAGGAATCTACAACTAGAATATGTCTCTACCAGATAATTGGTTACCGAAGTAACTTGTTCGTTTGGCCCTGCAGCTTGTCCTGCAAGGACTGCCTAGCCTACAGTCTTTGACCTTGCAAAGCGCACACATGAGTTAACAAAACAGCCTAGTCCTGTATCGTATCCATGCTATTATATGCTCTACACTACCAAATGATATGACACCATGAGAGTTGTCTGTCTGTTAGGTTAGGTACCAAGGCCTGACCAATGAAAAGTAGACCGGATACGGCCCAATCCAGTTTATCATCAACCACTGCTGCGTGCAGTCTTCTATTAAATGGTGCAACAGTTGGCCAGTGGGTTACAGCAGGAGAGTGCACGTTCCACTTTGGCTCAGAAGGAATATGCTTAATACTTTTGAATTCCAGTGCTAAAAAAGTAACAAGCTGACAACTGTGAATACCATGATGTTCGTAAAAAAAAAGATTCATCGTTTTTTTTTTATTTATACTATTAAAGGTCATTTAAAAAAACAATTTTATAAAGAATTTTTTAATGAAATAAATAGGAAAACATCCTCTTTATTTTTTTTAAACAAATTTCATTGGATTTTAGCACATAATCAAGGACGGATTGTTCAAGAATCAGACATCGGACATCGAAACAAGTATGTCTAGTAACATTAACTGGTAACTTGCACAGTCTATCCCACTCATCCCACACCAGCCTCACACCAAAATACCCATGACAAACAGATTTGTAATCCACCCCGTGTACCATTGCCCTGCAATACAGTTCTATGTCCCCAGATTTCTTCGCACAGACTATAGGTGATGGGGCAGACGGGTTGTAGTACAATCACCCTGAAGTCAGCCCACCTTTGCCAATTTTTTGTATGTTTTCCGGGAACCCTCTGGCTAGGTGTACTGCTACTTCCATCTCCATGCAGTGGTCACTGCCCTCCTACCATACAACTGAAGAAAGGGGTGTCTTAGCTTTACATGCTCTGGCATTGTCTCTTTTAGCAATCGTTAGGCCCAGAAATTGGATCAGTGTTTTTTATATCCGTTTCTCCCTAAACCCTCTGTGCAGTGGAGGAGTACTAGCTTCAGGTCCTTCTGGATCATCCACAAAAGAATCTCTCTGAGGCCAGCAGTTATGCTCCCTCAGAACTAATTCAGTGATGTACAACTTCAAATAGTATGTATAAAGGTGCCCTCTTCCTCACCGCGATGGAAGCATGTCGGTGAGGTAATAGCACCCATGCGCCACAAGCAGTGTCTCGTATAGTATGCCCTGTGTAAGTATTTAAGTTATATCAATCAGAGGCAGGCTGAAACGGTTGGCTCACGAGGGGCACCCATGGCCTCCACCCAGTCATCATTGTCAGGTGAGGTGATCCTAGGTCTGCCTCCCATGCTGCTTGAAGAGCGGGCAGTGTAGTAGAGCTGTTACTGATGAGCAACCTGTAAATTTTTGTTATTTTGTGTGGTTCCCAGGCCAACCTCCCCCCCCCGGGCTAAATTTTGAGAGATCTGTAAGGTTCCTAATGTATTGGGTGAGGGCCTGTTGCAGCAGAAGATAAAAATGGAATTGACTGCAATGGTTCATATACTCTAATTCCATCTTCTGGAATTATTTTTATACTCCTCCCCCCCCCCCCCCCCCCCTGTATTACGTCTCCCAGGGTGGCGATCCTAATGGTGTTCTACCCCTGAAATCCCTCCAGTTGTCCCATGATGAAGTACACTACCCTGCTATAATGGTATCTGCTCCACAGCCTCCCCACAAAACCCGCTCTGCTTTACGGAGCACCTCTATATGTGGAGGACCCCCTGGGTTGCTGGTGGAAGAGGTGGTATCCCTCTCCTGTCGTATATATAATAGAATAGTGGAGTGGATCCCATCGCCCACTTCTCCGGTGCGAACGCAGGATCCTCTTTGGTTTTTAACAAAAAATAAAGCAGGTAACAGTATTCATGGATAAAACTCCATGTTAAGGTCTTTCATATACTTTTGCGGCTTCCATACCAAGCATTGGTTTTGCACTTTACGCAGTAAAGTGCTTTTCTTGTAATATCTGGATCAACTTTAGGATCTTCTTTTTCAGTAGCCTAGGTGGAACAGTAGCAGGTTCCTGGCTACTGTTAAACGTCTCCTTTTTAAAAAAAAAAAAAAAAATTATTGAAATTTTCTTTTTTTTAGGTCAAGCGTAAGCATTCGACCTTGTGTATACTTTTTAGTATACTTCTTATGGCTTAAAGCGATTTGATTTGTTTGGTGCAATGTCCTTTAAAAATTATTGCTCAATAGTAGTCAGTTCAGCCTTTTCCTCCCCCCTTTTTCTGTTTCAGAGCAGTGGCCAGCAACTGTATTATTCCACTTTGGTTTCTTTATCTGTTGCTGTGACAGACTTTGTTTAATTATTTCTTTGTTGCTGTTATTTCCCTGTGGGTGTTTTAGGCTGGTAGCTGCCTGTTTTATTGCAACATTCCATTCCTCCCACCTCCTCCTATGTCGCTGACATTTGTTTTGGCTATATTCCGGTGCGGTCCTCATTTACCGCTGGCTCCTAAAATAAGCTTATCTTACTAAAGAAACACCCGGTAGTTTAGCTCACTGCTCATGAAAGCCACAATATACTCGTTCTGGTAGAATGTAGCTAAACCTAAAAGCAATGATGTGAAACTTGCTTAGCCTAGCAGAGTGTCTCTCCCCAGGGCCCCTCCCTGCCAGCACTCAAGACATTGCACACATGGCATTGCTTATTTATTTTATTGGCACCATAAATCTTATAAGCTTAACTTCATTAGAGCTTTATTGAAATGCGAGGCAAGAACTCTTGCAAGACTTTAAATTCTGTTAAAATAAAATAATTTTCCAGCATTATTTTCCAATTTCTGTTCAGAGGTTTACACAACTGGAGTTAGTGCAGTCATAGTCTCATCTCTCCTCACGGGCTTGTGATTTCTGATGTCAGTAGCTGCCAATAACCACAAAAATGTGGCAGAAAAAGATTAAATTATGAGACCGGGTTGACCAATTTATGTGGCAATAAAAGTCCAGTTCTGAACTTACAATGCCAATAGCTCTAACTCAAGAAAATGCAAGACCTATTGCATTGCAAATACTTGTTCTATCACACCATGAATGATTTCATGACTGAATCGCAAATGACAGGACAGAGTTGTTGTCCCAAATACATACTTTCCAGCTTCTCCCCAGCGTAACGTTTGGTCCCATACCTGTATGACCACCTTGGATGCCTTCACTTTCTTTTCCAAAGAGCAGTTGCGCTGTGCAACCAACTTCAGTTCCCAAAGCTCCTTTGATACGTCTCAGTCTTGGTAAGGGTTTTCAATTGGAGACATTTCATCTGAAGCGGTTGCTGCCACGTCTGCTAGAAGAGTGGTCTGGTTGCTGTTTCCTTATGTTTCCTGTTGTGGCAGAATCACCTGCTTCTTCTTCATTAGATGTCCTAACAGTAGCTTAGTCTGCATAGATGTGCTCTGTATTAGTGCTCAACGACCGGGTCCTTTTCTGTCCAACTAGAACTATTTATTTAAGTTAAAATATATAAATATAGCATGCATTCAAATGTCTTCTTTCCTGCCTTCTACTGAACTGCTCAGAAATAGACATCCACAGGCCTACATAACATTTTAAGGCGAAACTTTGTCTTGGACATTTTGCATTCTAGGCCCCTGATCACAACGTGACAGGAAAGTATCAATTTTATTGTATTTTCACGGCATGCTCGTCCTTTTGAGGTTGCCTAAACATTTATGTAATAAAGTTGTATAGTTACATATTTTTAGGTTTTTCTTAATGAGAAACTTGCAGGCCGTGACGCGGAAACCTGAATGCTCCAGACAAAACGTAACGCAGGACTCCCTGTTTTTGGTTTACAGACTTCTATTACAAGCTTGCACACTTAAGTTAACAAAAATGATCAGTTTATGCTAATTATACCCTGCAATCGATGATTTTACTTTAGGCACCACCTAAGATGGTGACTTTTGGGGCAATGAATGTAGTCATACTATTTTAAACCATGTTTTGTTTTAACTATATTAGCTTGCAGTATTTTAGGGAGTCCCTCAATGTGATGACCAGCTCCTGCACACATCGAAGTCACAAGCCTTGATATCAACTTAACAAATTAAACCAAAAAATTGTTCGAAATGTAGACCTCATTTTTATTGCTTAATAGATTACTCTTAACACAACCGGCGGCAGACTTGAAAAACAATGACGAGTTGTAGGTCCTTACCTGCAGTTAAGCTCTGTGCCAAACCCATAAATTCTGCCATCCCTTCTCCCTGTAGTCTGTTCCTTTTTTCTTTTACTTCTTTTGAGGTTCGAGACCTCTGGAGTGTGTGCAGCCAATTTCTACTGCACAGTTGTGTGCAGCAGGGGCTGACTGCAGAAGGTTCCCTTCTGCAGAAGGCCTTTTGCCAAGCACAACCTGGGTAGGCCAGGACCAACAGCAAATCTGCCATGGGAGGCAAAGCCGCACTGCGTATGCTCACAGGCTGTTTGAGCAGGGAGAAGCCTCCAACGGCCAGCGCCTACTGTATACGGCCAGAGGGCTCCAGTAATGGGTGGGCCATAGGGTCAGGCAAAAGGCCAGCTCTCATCCCCAAATTCAGTCTTTGCTTTTCCTTTTCCAAAACGCTTCACATTTGTGAATGTTCGTGAACCCTACAGTGAGCATTGCCAAACCTTGCAGTTTGCAGCCTTTGACCACATAAAAGAGAAGTTGACCGCTGGCTGTGTGCCACAGGAGTTGGCAACATGGCCTGCAGATAGTCCGGAACTCTTGCATTTTTGTTTACATTTTTTTTTTTTTTTGATGTGCAAATGATGGAGACTAATAGCCAACTTCTGCTGTACACCACGTGGCCTGTGCCTAACTCACCTCTGGTTTACAGACCCTAGAGGGCATGGGTCCAGTCTGCATTTGGAGATGTGCGATATGGGTTGGCTGCACTGCCTGGACCTTGGCGTATAATGTCAGCCAGGGCAAACATTTTCTAGTTGTGGCCAGCCAATCTAAGCCTTCGGGCTCTTGAACACTGGTTTGGATTTGCAGACCTAAACTGATGAGTGGGGAAAGTGTTTCCTCGTCCAGACGACTTGTTTAATTATTAAATTTGGGCCTGCAAGCATTTTGGATATCTGGGTTTGTAACCTATCTGCAATCCACTGGGTAAGATAGCTCAATAATTTAACCCTTCAAAACCCACCCGACTGTTTTTTTTTTATAATGTTGATTACTTGAAAACTGCTCATATATCCCAGATCATGCTAATGTGCACTTATTACATCGCTTTTTGTGTGGAAGCTCAAATCTAATCATACCTACACAGTGGCTGTCACCAACTGTGTAATATAGACCGATTTGGTTTAGATGAATGGATAGATATATGTGCGGAGTCAGTGATAATAAATGTATCCAAATAGCACGTTATTTGGAACAAGTGTACTAATAATCACGCCTTACAGTAATGCATTACTGTACTGCAAAGGTCAGATTGCTTGTTATAACAATACAGTGAAATTCACATTAGAACCCTTGCATATTGTTAAAGGGCTGTCTAGAATCACTTGACAGAAGAAAATAAAGCCATACACTCAAAGCTTAGTTACTGTCAGTGTTTTACGTCTTACTATTCATATTTGCGCCCTTGTGCTCTGCATATGGTTATGCATCTTAGTTTATCACCAATGCACACACAATAACCGGCACGGCATAAATAACAACTGCATATGCAGAAAGTGTGGTTGGGGCATGGTGACTCTCAAGGCTTCCCCTCTCGTGAATCTTGGGTTCTCCCTATCGTCAACAATGCTGTTAAATAGCATATTACACTCCGTACATGAATCAATAGTGATATTACCTAATTACTACAGTGCAACATCGACTTTTGAAAAACTGTTTTTCACAGATTGCATGTAGCAAATACTTTACACTGTAAATCACCTCTCCAAATACTCTCAATCTCTCTTGAGTGAATACCCTTGCCTCTCAAATGTAATCCCTTGTATCTTGATTTTGTAAAATACTTTTTGTTAACACAAATACACATAAAAATACCATTGCATAAACCATATATTCAGAGTAGAACATACCTTTTTTTTTTTTTTTTTACCATTATCAGGGAGTGGGTGTGTGGCATTATGACTCATGGAAGCCTTCACCTCTTGTGGGTCATGGCCCCTCCCCACACTCAAAAAGGGTAATAAGTAGCATATTACACTACACTTTGCACATGCATCTGTGTGTGTGTATACATATAAACAAAATTCTTCTGCTGAACATTGTATGGAAAGCAATACTGATTGTGTAAAAAGTATGCACATACAGCTTTATGTTGCATTTGTTTGTCAGGTTATCGTTTATTATAAAATATGCCTAGTAAGTATTCCTGTGCACACTAGTCCCGTGCACACTTTCACTGGAGCCAAGCTATACCTGACTGATGAGCCCTATCTAGGGTGCAACTGACCCTAGGTTGCTTGTGTTCCGATTCAGGGAGGACCTGATAGTTTGGACTGGAGCGTTCCCAGTGGATCAGAGTGAAGACTGATTTGCTTGTGGGTGGTTCCAAACTGAGGTAGCATGGTGTGCAAAATAACAATGGACTGGGATGTGGCCCTGAGTAATTACCAGTGGCTGGGATTAATTCAGGTATTCCATTCATCACTTCTTGTATACATTAGTTTTAAATGTTCAAAGCACAGATGCGAAAATAGCTCAAAATGGCCTTCAGGGAGGACTTTCAGAAGTTGAGAGATGCTGAATCGGAATAAGTACGTTTACTTGCAGCATTAGAAGGAGCTGCAGCTTTTAGAAGTATGGTGGGCAAACGAGTGAATCAAAGTTCTTTTTTCCCCCTTTTCTTTCTAAAGAAACGTGGCCTGTTAAGAGTGCTTTATATTGGTTCCAGTACATCTTGTGCAAGTGGTTACCTTACTATTTATAGCAGCATTTCCAACATACCCAGGTTTTAATAGCTGCTAGCCCAGTGGAGCTGGAATGCGGAGCACTGAAAGTGAGTCCGAATACAATAAGGAAGAAACCTACAGCCTTGAAAAATATCTATATATATCTATAGCTATACATAGCCAGTGGCCGACGCTCTCAAGGCTAACACTATTGCCTGGAAAACAAAATACATACAGCTGAGCATCGAACAGACTAACAGTTTAATGAAACAACATCAACACACCACTCGCAAATATAACACGCTACAAAGATGTTTGTCAGATTTAAACTTGTTTTTTTTTCATAGTCACTTTACAAGTCTCAGCTGATCACACAACTAGGACAGTAAAAAATAAAAATAAAAAAAACCTGCAGAACCAATGCATGGAAATCCTAAAACTGTATGAAAAGGATGCCTAGATTAAGAAAGCTCCAAACTGCTACCGGAATAGTAAATATTCTACGTCGGTATTAAAGCATATTTTAGGTAGCAGAGCAGATAACTGAATATCCTCCTTTACGAGTGGCCTAGTAGCTCACCACAGCACCAGACGGTTGTAGAAGTTGTCATAAAAAGCCTTCAGATATAACTTTGTTCAAGCAATCAATGCGGCAGATGAGTCATGATTACACATTACACTCTTTAAAACTGCAATTCTGTAATCCAATACATATTTATATTCACGTTTCGACTATCTGCATTTGAATGTGCTGCTAAAAATGCCTCACATAATTATTTTTAGTTTCATATTTCAAATACATATTCCTGCTCTTTATATTTTGATGATTGCATTAAGATGTGAACTGTGTGATGTGATCCAAGTTATTCAGAAAAAGCGTGCGCATTAATCATGTCACAGTAAAATCAAATTTGGCGTGCTAAAAGAAAAGCAAGTTTTTAAGTGAAAATATATTGTTCAATGAGTTAAAAATCGTGCATCGGCTCCGTTGGCACTCTACATTCAAATATTATTAATAATTAACAACCACTTAAAGGAAAAACGGTGTTCAAACCATATTCCTTTACTTTTCCGTTTACAGTAACCATCTATTCCAAATTAAATACTTTAATGAAAAATACTTTTCTACTTTTCATTAGGGCTGTTGTGCTAAATTTTAACTTGCTAGCACCTAAGAAAGTAAATGTGCCATGCTATACACATGCGGCGCCATGTCTGACGAAGGAATTTATAAAGCGGTGCTTCAAAAAAGTCAAGAGACATATGGCTTGACACTTCAAATACTGGCTCTCAAAACATTCTGCCTGTTTTTTTTCCTTGAACAGAAACTGCCATTAGTCATGAGAAATGAACTATCGCATTCCTCTGAAAGAGCTACTTGAGACCTGTAAGGTCAGCCTACTTCTCTATGTACGCACGCTCATTCTACCTCTTACAGAAAACCTGGTCTCGGTGAGTCAAAAGGACACTGGCAAAGCAGACTTTTTTTATTTTATTCAATTCACAGGCTAGCCTTATTCGAATCGAAGGAAAACGGAGAAGGATAGGTAAGGAACACCGCCATCAGGAACCATTTTAAAAAGAACGTTGGCATTCATTATTTGATGCCCCTTCAGAAACAAGGCAATCGTATCTCCCCATCGTTTTTTAACATTTTTATTTATTCATGCTTTCTGAATCATATAGGTCATATGAATCCTCAGGCCTCTCTTACCACGTGACCTAGAAATAAAATAAGCACACGAAAACAAGGGATGCATCCTCAGCGTCATCATGTTTCCGCACAGCGAACGGGATAAGAAGGAAAACAAGCATTTGCAATGCAATGGATCTCGCGGTTGCTCCAGTTAGAGCTATTAGCGTTGTAAATTCCTAACTGGACTTTTCTTCCCACATAAATTAAAAATGAAAAGTAAAACAGTTGACATAAGCAAGCCGATTCAAAGCGCCACGGCTGCCATGAGTGTGAGCCCCAAGGAGAGGCACAAAAGGGAAAAGAAGTCCGCTTGCATTCAAACTTATTGGCAAACGTGCAATTATTCATGTAACAAGGCAGTGGCCAAGGTGGTAAGAAAACTACCCCAAGGAGGGACAAACGTAAAGTATTTACCAGTGTCATCAAAGAATGTTTGAAAGGCAAGCCCACAAATGAGTGAAAGTGATGGGCGTGAGGTGGGCATGGTTAAAAGCCCACATAGATACCAACACATCAGAAAAGCAGCCGTGCTATGCTCCTCGACCTAAAAAGGACAGTAGGAATTAATTTGATCTCTCTCTCTCTCTCTCTCTCTCTCTCTTTATATATATATATATATATATATAAATAGATAGATATAGATAGATTTAGATAGATATAGATAGATTTAGATAGATAGATAGATTTAGATAGATAGATAGATTTAGATAGATAGATTTAGATAGATAGATTTAGATATATCTATCTATATCTATCTATATATATATAGAGAGAGAGAGATAAAATGAATTCCTACTGTCCATTTTTAGGTCGAGGAGCATAGCACGGCTGCTTTTCTGACATATATATCTATCTATATCTATATATATATATATATATATCAAAAACGAAGTTGTCCTCATGTGAAAGCGCACTCCCAACAGGTTAATATAAACGGGAAGAAAAAGCAAAGCCAGCAACTCACAGTAAATTCTTTAAGCAGTTTCATTATTCCAGGCCTTAAGTTATAAAATCATCTCTGGACACGTGTTTCAAGGTCAATTCTTTCTTCAGCAGAGAAAATATAAAAGTGTTTCACCCTTGTAGGTGCAGCCAGTGCTGGAGGTGTTCCAGGCATCTCTTTCTTACTGAAAAGACCGGCATGGCTTCAGCTTGTCTAATTACAGGCACCTGATTAGTCTCTTTAAATACTAGTCCGCCCCAGTGGGCCTCTCAAGTGAGCAGTGCATGCTGGTTGTGGTGGTCCTGCAATTTTTTCATTTTGCCCCAAGTGGGTTGCTGGAGCCAAACGAAATAATGACCCAAAGTGCAAAACCTTTGTAGGCGAATCCAAAGTAAAATTGTCAGATTTGCTGTGAATAACCTAACCTGATTGCTCTTAGGTGACAATCCATTTTTAGTCACACAGACCTGCTTCGATGTGCAGTGGTGCTGCCTTCCCGGCTGGACAGGCCGGTTAATTATCAAAAACGAAGTTGTCCTCATGTGAAAGCGCACTCCCAACAGGTTAATATAAACAGGAAGAAAAAGCAAAGCCAGCAACTCACAGTGAATTCTTTAAGCAGTTTCATTATTCCAGGCCTTAAGTTATAAAATCATCTCTGGACACATGTTTTAAGGTCAATCCTTTCTTCAGCAGAGAAAAATATAAAAGTGTTTCACCCTCGTAGGTGCAGCCAGTGCTGGAGGTGTTCCAGGCATCTCTTTCTTACTGAAAAGACCGGCATGGCGTCCAGTCATGCTGAACTTTGTGACTCTGAAGTGCATCTACAGTTTGACAGTTTGGGAAACTCAAGCTCCCTTTTTAGGTCGTAGTCTGGTTTGCTTAGGGCATCTTGGGGACATAAAAAAAACTGACATCGAAATGCATTCTGCCAATTGCTTACCATGGGCTTTGTGGTCTGTAACTCACATTTTCTGATAGATGCAACTAACTGTGGCTTCCTCACCTTTTGAATTCTCCCAATGCACCAGCATTTGATTGAATTTTTTTTCTTTCTAGCTCTCCACGTCAACGTCACAATAGAACGGCTCCGCACGCAACTCAGACTGACATCATCAGAGCCATAAGAAGTCCTCGCTAGTGTGCTTACGTCAGTTCCCTTTTTTCTGCGCCTTCAACGCTACCGGATTTTCTACCTCTCCATGTGGTTGCTCTGTTTCGGGAGAACTTAATTGTTGAAGTTTTGTTTGTGCAATAATACCTCAGCTGAGGAAGTTGGGCTTCAGAATCTGTCGAGAGTATGGAGGTCACATGTCGGTCACTGACCTGCACAAAAACTGCCTCTGGTTCCTAAGTTCGGATCACAATGTTGGGAGATGCTCTTCGAGTCAGAGTATGAACCCTAAGGCACTAAAAAAGTGAGTTGAAGTTGTTCCTGGCGAAGGCTAAGAAAGAAAAGCATGGCTGTTGTAGATCCAGGCCTTGGGAGAAATCGTCCCCCTCCCCCAGTGGGAGGAAGCACTTCCAACAACAGCAATCTGCTAACCCCCTCTATAGAGCCTACATAGGTCGTGGGAGAACTAAGCAATGTGTGGAGTCCACCAGCCTTCCACCTACTCTACTTCCTCCTCCTCTGCTAACCTTTCAGGGAAGCAACCCTAGTTCTCCCACCCCTCACGAGCATTTGTTACCTATAACAGGGGTAGGTTGATTAATTTTCTTTAAGAGCGGGAGGCCACAACAACGGACAGTTGGGTGTTGGACATTGTAGGAAATTGGTATGCCCTTCCCTTCCAGTAGTGTGCGCCTCCCTTTCCTTCCCAGAAAACATTTTTGGTGCAAAATCTGCTTTTAAAGGGTGCAGTAGAGTTGGTTCTAGAACAGGAAAGGGGTCAGGGTTGTTATTCAAGATATTTCTTGATCCCCTAAAAGGACGGTCGTTTGCGGCCATAATAGACCTGCAGACTTTGAA
Source organism: Pleurodeles waltl (assembly GCF_031143425.1). Lineage (NCBI taxonomy): Eukaryota > Metazoa > Chordata > Amphibia > Caudata > Salamandridae > Pleurodeles > Pleurodeles waltl. Next base: position 160,824,440 of record NC_090439.1, on the reverse strand, counting down.
TTGGTTCCTCACCAGGAAAGATTCAAAATGCTGAACCTAGCATTGCGCTGGACAAAGACTGGATGGTTGCCATAGGCTTGCAGGATGGCTAGTTTCACATTCCCATCCTCAGGTCACAGAAGAAGTATCTCTCGTTCACGGTAGGCTTGCAGTGTTACCAGTTTGCTGTCCTTCCGCTTGGTCTTATTACTGCACCCCAAGTCTTGACGAAGGTGATGGCAGTGGTAGCTGCACAGCTCAGGCGGTGGGGTATGCCAGTGTTTCCTTTCCCTGTCAATTGGATGCTCAAAGGCAGACCTCCAGAGTTGGTGCAGCATCACTTGCAATTGACAACACACCTGTTGTTCAACCTAGGATTTTCTAGCAGTGTCCCCAAATCTCACCTGGAGCCCTCTCAACGCATACTGTTTATAGGAGCAGTACTGAATACCACAGCGAGTCGTGCCTTTTCTCCTCCACTGAAAGTTCAAGACATTCGGGCTATGATACCAGTGTTTCAGAATGGAGCGCTGAATCTTGTCCTAAAGGTCTTCCGTCTGCTCAGTCTGTTTGCTTCCTGCATTCTGTTTGTCACTCATGCACGGTGGCACATGAGGGCACTCCAGTGGTGCCTCCGCAAGCAGCGGTTTCAACACAATGGAGATCTCAAGGAGTCTATAAGGATCTCCAGAAGCACTCAGAGCATCTTCAGTGGTGGTCTGTGGTTGACAACCAAACACAAAGGAAGCTGTTTTGCCTACAACCTCCAGTGGCCTCAGTCAATACGGATGCGTCCCCCTCTAGGGTGAGGGAGCACATCTGGGGGGTCTGGATGTCGAAGGTCTTTGTTCTTTCGGAGACCAGATGCTTCATATCAATCTGTTGTAAATGCGGGAGATGCGTCTGGCTCTCACGGCCTTCCATTTGCGGTCAGTGGTTACAGATCTTGACAGTCAGCACTACTGCGATGTGGTACAACAACCAACAGAGAGGAGTAGGGTTGTATCTTCTCTGCAGTTTCCAGTATCCAAAGCAGGGAACACTGGGAGATGCGTTTCAAATCAGCTGGAGCAACTGGCTGTTTTAGAAGTCCCCCCCCCCCCCCTCTGAAACCCTTGATTTTTAGAGTTCTGAGGAAGATTCACCAATACCTGGCCCAAGTCATATAGCTCCAGATTGGCCCAGAAGGGTGTGGTATACAGACCTCCTTCAGCTCTCACTGTGCCCTCTGCTCCGTCTCCCCCACAAGGCAGACCTCCCCTCGCTGTGGCAGGGGTAGGTTCTATACCTCCTCCAGCTCCAGAGCTTGCACCTACATGCCTGGAGATTGAACGGAGCAACCTGAATTCCTTTTTTCTTCCTGTGGATATGGTGGATGTTATTTTATCAGCCAGCGACACTCCACCAAAACTGTCCATGCTGGTAGATGGGCAAAGTTTGTCAAATGGTATGTGACACATGTTCACCCTTTAAAGGCCCATTTTGCTAATGTTTTGCAATTTGCTCTTTCCTTGACACAACAAGGTTGTACAATTGGCGACAGTAAAGTGCTGTCTGCACTGTCACAATTTGTTTACCTGACCAACCCACTTTAAGTCCCCTATAGTTTTAAGGTTTCTTAAGGGTTTGACTAATGTTACCTCCCTCTTCGTTTATAATGCCTCAGTGGGATTTAAATTTAGTTTTAATGTACCTGATGGGTACACTGTTTGAAGCTTTACATAGTTGCCCGTTGAGGCTCCTTACAATTCTCATAGCCATCACATCGGCTTGACTTGTTAGTGAGCTTCAAGCTCTGAGTGTGAAACCCCTATTTACTACTTTCCATGCCAACAAGGTGGTGTTGAGAATTAGGGCGTCATTCCTGCCAAAGGTAGTGACTCCTTTTCATTTAGGTCAGTCCATTACCTTTCCGTCCTTTTACCCACCTCCCCATCCCTCTAAGGAAGAGGAAAGGCTGCATCATCTGGGTCCAAAGAGTTTTGAGCTTCTACATGTACAGGACGATCGAATTTAGAACCGGTGATCAGCTATTCGTCGGCTATGTGGGCAAGATGAAGGGCAAAGCCGTCCGCAAAAGAACGTTGTCAAGGTGACTAATTGTTTGCATCAAAATTTGGTATGCTCTGGCAAAGAAAGATCCTCCTGAGGGCATTGGGGCTCATTCAACCAGAGTTAAGTCTACTACTTCGGCTTTGGCTAGAGGTGTACTGGTTGTTGACATTTGCAAGACAGCAACATAGGCTTCCCTCCACACTTTCGCAAAACATTATTGCTTGGACTGAGAAGTGAGTAGGGATGGCCATTTTGCCCATTTCTTGGTATATAACAGACAGGCACCCACCTCTGAGTGCAGGACTGCTTTGGGACTCTATTCAAAAGGTGAAGAATCCATCAGAAGAACAAGTTTCTTTCCTTCTGTTACGCTTTTTCTGATGGATACAGTATCTACCTGTGGATTCCTCACTGACCCACCGCCTCACCATTGCCTGTCTGAATATACCAAGAATTAAATTGTTGTGTATATTGAATATATGTTGCAGATTGTATATACAGAATGTATGTTTATATATAAATGTAGATAATTCATTGAGTTGAGTTTGCACATGCTGTGTTTGCGATGTTGTTCACCCATTCGCCTTGAAGGCACAAAAAAAAAAAGTGGCAGAAACTCACATCAGCATGCCAGCAAGGACTTCTTATACCTCCGATGACATCAGAAAGAGAGCTAGAAAGAAAAATATTTCAGTTGAATGCTGGTGCATTGGGAGAATTCAAAAGGTGAAGAATCCACAGGTAGATACAATATCCACCAGAAAAAGTGTTAGCAAAGGTAAGTAACTTGTTCTTCTGGCTTTCTAGTTACTGGCTTTGTTTGCTTTAGGCTGTCCAGCTTGAGTTTGTTCCTCCCATTGCCCGAAACCTTGTTTACTGTATTCTCCACAAACTAGCTTTCTGTAAATAGGCCTTCAAATCTTGTTCTTATCTGGTGTCATTCATTGTACATTCAAAGACAGATGTCGGGCTCTGTCTTCCAGGTAGCTTGGTGTTTATTTTTCTTTCTCTGACTTTAAAGTTAAAGAATTTGTGACTATCCTGCTGAGTACCCGTGTAAGCCGAGAAGGAATGTTCTTTTTTTTTTTTTTTTTCTACCACACAACAGAAAAGAAATAACTGTGCTGATGTTTCACAATATATCACAATTGGTACAATTGAAGCACAATTTTCTTGTAATTCTGAAGTGTGGTGGAAACAAATATTTGAATATGATCAAAACACATCAATACGAATAGGTGATGACTTTTGCACACCATTTGCGTTCAGTAAAACCATATTTTGGTGCAGATGTAATAGTCATTTCAATTGGAATGTGTTTCTGTAATGGCAGTGCGCTACCACACCTTGCATACTCCACACTACACTCTGCCCTTCCACTCTCACACCACTCCATTCCATACCACTCTTCGACATGCCACTGGACTCTACGAAATGACACTCCACTCTGCGCCCCTCCACTTTAAGACACTCTGCGACACACCACTTGACTCCACATCACTCCAATCTCCAGCCACTAACTCTACGACACAATACACCACTCCACTCTAAAACATCCCACCCGACTCCTTTACTGCAATCAACCTCAATTTACACCACTGCACCTCCAATCCAGTCTACCCCACTCCACCCAACCTACCTCACTCAACTCCAGTCTACCCATTCTAACCCACTTAACGCTACCCTACTTCAGTCAAAAAAATTCCCGGACAAACTGGTTTTGAGAACCCATGCCTCTTTCCTACTGAAAGTGGTGACACCTTTTCATGTAGGCCAAAAAGCACACCTCAACCCTTCTTTGCTGTGCCTCATGTTTCCAAAGGCTTGGAACGACTCCGCCGCCTGCACCTAAAGAGTGTTATCGATCTACGCTGATTGTACCAAGGAGTTCCGGATGGGATATCAACTCTTCATTTGGTTTGTCAGGGCGAAGAAAGGAAAGGTCATGCACAAACAGACCATCTAAAGATTGATTGTGTTCTGCATTAAAATCTGCTTTGCACTGACCAAAAAGCAACCCCCTGAGGGATTGCGTGCACATTCCACCAGAGTCAAGGCTGAGACCACTGAGTTAGCTGGCGGAGTCCCTGTCCTGGACATCTGTCAGGTGGCAAAATGGGCTTCTGTGCACATGTTTACTAAGCACTACTGCCTGGACAGTCCTATCCATAGTGATGGGCACTTTGCCCTTTTTGTCCTTAAGGAGTTTCTGGTTTAAACGTGTTTGCAGTCCCACCCCAGGGGCGTATTGCTTGGATTTCCATTCTAAGGTAAGGAATCTGTGGCTACAAGAACAAGTTACTTACCTTCAGTAAAGCCTTAACTAGTGTAAACTCTATCTAGTCACATAGTCCTTACCAATTATCCCCACTCTGCAAACTGATTTCTCTACATAGGGTAATCCTTATAGGTCCTTAGTGTCTACATACTGGTCCATCAGCATTCTGTGGAGGCTCTGTGCTTCTGGCTTGAAAACTATAAGACCGTAATGTCAGTGTGCTGGGGTGGCACCTACATAGGCACCATGCATGTCTTTTCTGGCATGGCCAACTTGGTGAATGACTTCCCCCTACCAGTGTACAGAGCTACTGCTTGAAGATTTTCAGATCCAGTCTGACACCTGGGAATATTCTATGGTAAGGAATCCATGGGTAGATAGTTTCTACCAGATTGTGTTACTTGAGATAAGTAACTTACCTGATAGAGACGTCTACCCGCAGATTACTTACCTTTGAATTTCCCAGGTGTCGGACTGGATCAGGAGCACCGATCGGCTCCTCTTGGCATCATCCACTCTGTAAGTAATGTCACAGTTGGTTATAGGCGCCACCTCAACACATTGACGTCAGTTCTTTTCCTTCCGCATCAGTGCTGATCTGGAAAAGAGCTACCCCTCATTTTTGACAGGCTTTTTTAAAAACATTTTGTGGAATTCTTTTTTGAGGTGTGTCGAGGATGTCTTCGAGGAAGGCTGGTTTTGAACCGTGTGGCACTTGTCACCACGCCATGTCAGTTATGGACCCCCATTTAGTTTTTGTGGTGTCTTGAGAGTGACTACGATGTCAAGTTGTGCTCGGGCTGCCGCACCATGGCACCGAAGCTGCTAGCAGCCGGCATGAAGGGCAAGAATCCATAGACCCGTGTGAGGAACTGGGAGATGCCAGTGGAGTAGATACCTCTCCAGATACTGGTTTGCTTTCTCCCCCTACCGTGGTTACAGAGGAGGGAGCATCGTATGCTATGTTGGTGAAGAAAGTGGCCTCAAACTACCCTCGGTGGCAGTCAAGACGAACATCTTGATGAAAGTGCTTTAGCTGGGAGCTTCCTCATCCAAACCCCTGCTCCCTTGTAATGAGCACTTACTGATGTCCTGCTGGGAACCTGGTCCAAACCCAGAACAGGGGCTCCTGTGAACAGGACAATTGCCCGCTGCCATCACCACACCCCAGGGGACCCATGTTTCCTCACACAGCACTCCAGGCCCAAGAGCTCGGTTGTCCAAGCCTCCACCTCCCATGGCACATTTCCTTCTGATTCCCCATACAGGGACTCAAGAGCCTAGATACCTTAGACAAAATATTTTTTTCTGCCAACCTTACATTGCGGTCGGTGAACACTGCATGCTTTTTGGGCTGCTACTCGCACACATTGTGCAGGTATTGCCTCAGGTCCCTGGGGAGGCCCAGGCCACTCTCGCCCAAGTTATCAAGGATGGGAGAGATGCAGCCATGTCCACAGTTCTGTGTTTTTGGACATGACTGGCTTGCTGGGCAGAGCGGTCTTCTCAATGGTGGTGCTTCAGCATCAAGCCTGGCTGAGAACTTATGGCTTCTCGGATGTCCGGGATAATCTCATGGACATGCCCTTTGATGACACATGTCTCTTCAGAGAGAGTGCAAACTATGCACTAAAGTGTTTTAAGGAATTGCGGACTGCAGCCAAGTCCGTGGGCCTCCCAGTTACCCCAAGTCCCCAGTCTCCCTTTCGTGGATACAGGCAGGTTTAACATTGGGCCAGCCCTATGCCAGCCACTGTTCAGTGCAAGCTCCCCAAGCTGGGCGGTGCATACCGGCCTCAGTGTCTGGTAACCCGAGGTCTGCTACAGCCAGCAATCCCCCGGCAGCTGCAAAATCCCCCAGCAACTGCAAAGTCCTCCTAATCTTGTCCCACCAGATCATGGGCGTCCAATTGGTGCCAGAAACTGCCATCATCTCCACCACATGTTATCTCCCACTTCCAGACCATGGCGAACCTCCTGCATGCGCTGGGGTTCACTATAAACATGCCAAAGTCACACCTGACTCCCTCTCGGAAACTCCATTTCATCGGAGCTGTTCTAGACGTGGTGCAGTTTCGGTCTTATCCTCCCGAAGAGTGAATCCAGGATATGCAGGCTATGATACCGATGTTTCTTCCTCTATCCTGTATTTCAGTGAAAATAACTGAGGCTGCTGGGTGTCGTGGCCTCCTGCATCCTGCTTGTGACACATGCCATATGGTATATGGATACTCTGCAATGGTACCTGAAGTTCCAATGGGCACAGCATCAGGGGAATCCCTCAGACACTGTCCAGATCTTGGACCGAACTGTGAAAGATCTGCAGTGGTAGTTAACAAACTATGACGGGGTTAGAGGCAGACCTCACTCCCTCCCCTGGCCAGATCCCACAGTAGTGACAGATGCATCACTTCTGGGATGGGGCAGCCATCAGGGAAAGGTGGAGATCAGAGGACTCTTATCTCTGGCAGAATCTGGACTTCACATTCACTTGCTGGAGTGTGTGATCATACTGGCATGGAAAGTCTTTCTACCCTCCATTTAGGGAAGTGTGATGCAGGTGTTCATGGACAGCACCACCCTCATGTGGTACTGCAACAAACACAGCAGGTGGGTTTGTGGACCCTTTGTCAAGAGGCCCTACATCTTTAGACATTTCTGGAACAGCAAGGTATATCCTTGGTGGTGCAACCCCTGGCAGGTTCTCTGAACCCCAGAGCAGACACCCAGACGCCAATGCCTAGCGGATCCATCCGAATGTGGCGCAAGTTCTCTTTCAGCAGTGGGGAAGAGCCTTAATAAGATCTGTTCACTTCTGAAGAGAATGTGCATTGAATGTGCAATGTCAGCAGTTTTGCATTTTGGAGTTTCCAGGGCAGCAATTGCTCAGAAAAGCTTCTCGTCTCGAGTGGACCTCAGGCCTCCTAAATGCCTTTCCAGCCATATTACTCCTGCTCAGAGTTCACAAGAAGATTGGCCTGGTATGGGCCCAAATAATCCTTGTGGCTTCGTACTGGGCACGGAAAGTATGGTATCCTGAGTTTCTGCACTTGAGCATCGATCCTCAGATTAGGCTGCCCCTCTGGGAAGATCTTCTGTCATAGCAGCAGTGGATAGTTTTGCACCCGAACCTGTCCATTCTTTGCCGCCTTGCGTGGAGATTGAGCGGTGACAGTTGACAGCTTTCGATCTTCCTGTGTGTAATGTCATTCTGGCAGCAAGACGTCCCTCTACCAAGACTCTATACTCCTGCTCATGGAAGAAATTTGTAATATATTGTACAGATAAATCTATCGACCCTCTTTCTGCTTCTCTATCTGGTGTCCTTTTTATTCTCAACCTTACCCACCAGGGCTCTGCTTTTAGTACTCTTAAGGGTTACCTTTCTGCTCTGTCTGCTTTCTTGCTGTTGCCTGACCAGCCATTCTTATTTAGGCCCCATTGTAAATAGGTTTCTCAAAGGACTTGTACATATATTTCCCCCTTATCCTTTTATTATGCCTCAGTGGGACCTTAATCTGGTCCTTACTTTCCTGATGTGTGCTCCCTCTGAGCCATTGCACAATTGTCCCCTCCGGCTGCTCACAATCAAAACTGCTTTTCTCGTGGCAATAACACCTTTCATGAGAGTGAGTGAGCTGCAGACTGTTTTTTCAGATACACTGGCACTAGGGCCTCTTTTCTCTCGAAAGTGGACACCGTTTCATGTGGGCCAATCTGTTACCTTGCCCACTTTCTACGCTCCTCCACATCTTTCCTAAGAAGAAGAGTGACTCCACCGTTTGGACCCAAATATAGGTCAGGTGGTGCAGAAGCGCGCTATCTCCCAATGGGTCAACGTCTGCATCAAAACTGCTATGCATTGGCCACGAAGCAACTCCCTGAGGGCTTGCGGGATCATTCCACCAGAACCAAAGCTGTGACTACGGCATCAGCATGTGGAGTTCCAGTCCTTGTCATCTGCCAGGCAGCAGGGTGTGCATCCCTGCACATGTTTACTAGACACTGTTAGGGTCACAGGGACAGGCATTTTGCCCATTCTGTCTTGCAGAACTTCCTAGTTTAGAAAATATGCCTACAGCTCACCGCCAGGATGGTATTGCTTGGGTATCTATTTGGGTATCTATTCAAAGGTAAGGAATCTGCAGCTGGCTGTCTCTATTAGATGAACAAGTTACTTACCTTTGGTATCATATTGTCTGGTAGAGACAATATCTAGATGCAGATTCTTTACTGACCAACCCATCCTCCCCACACTGCTTAAAGATTTCTAGTGCTAAGGGTACTCCTACAGGGACCTACTTTGGACACATTATTACAGGTGGCTTGGGAGATCTCTATATACAATATAGGACACTTATTTAACTCTGTTTCTACAGAGCTGAACTGCATTTGGCTATTTAAGTTGCACAGGTATGTGCTGGAGCTAGCTACATCATTGATGGTTTGCGTCCTTTTTGGTGCTGTTATGTCACTTACTGCGTTTGTCGGTCTTGTTCCCTTCTGCCCCCCTTCTTCAAAAGATAATGTTAGGAGAGATAATACTCTAGAGCACTACACCGTGGATAAGACTACAGTCGGACTAATAAATTGGCATTAAACTTATCCAAATCAAAGCTATTTTAATACTTTAATTTGCTATGAAATGACAGGATAATAACAAATTTAACAAGACTATGTAGCTGTCTAGATTTATACTTCTAGTTTCAGTGGTGGCTGGTGACATTTGAAAGTGGTGGGACATAAAAGTTTTTGATGAGTGACCTGTTACGAGACAGCAAGCCTGACGGTCATAAGCAGGGAGTGGGGGTTCGGGGGTGTTGTACCTCTGATAAAATGTTGAAAAAAGTGGGCAAATGGTGAAATTGAATTGGAGAACTCAAGGCAATTGTGAAATTGTAGTTATGACATTAATAGAGAGATTTCATATGATAATGATGTAGGTAGCTGTTTTTTCTCTATAACCAAACCACAGAACTTCTTAGCAGACACTATCTTTGGAAGCTCAAATGTTCAGCAAAGAAGTACAAATATGAAATAGTGCCACTAGCCTTTGGTAGCAAAAAGGTTCAACAAAGGAAGTAGAAAGATGGTATAAACAGTGCACTAGTTTTACAAAACTCAAATGTTTAACATACAAAATAAAGAGATGCAGTAGATTTTGGATGCACTAAGATCACACAATAGAAGTACAAAGAATGCAGAAGTACAAAGGGGTAGGTAGTGTGCACTACAAGCACAGTACTTTTGACAGAAGAACTGAAAAGATAGTAGAAGGATGAACAGTCTTTCCCCTCCCTTCTCGCACACCATTTTCCTTGGGTCCCTTAATATTACAGAGCACTCCCTCGTACCCATTCCTTCTCTTTCACCAACCCTCACTGGTTACTCTTCTCTCCCCTTACTATAGCTCGCACCTTCCCATATTGTACTCTCCCTGGTGATGTCTATTGTTGAGGGAGAGTCATGTTCTGCTGACTGCAGGCATCACATTGATTGTGCTGGGAGAGGCCCGAGTCACATCGTGTAATTGGTTTTAGCCTGATTCGGTCAGGCCCAGTGCTGTTCTGGAGTATGACAACCCCATTCGCTCCCTCCTACAAACACTGAGTACTGGGAAGAAGGGTTCGCGCCAAAGCCTCTACAGCATTTAACTCCGTCAAGATGAAGCACTCTGATGCCATACAGATAGTAGATCCGTTACGGATCTACTAACTGTGGCTCCGGGAGCTTCATCGTGGCGGAGTTTAATGCTTGACGCCGGAGCTTTTCACATACCCCCAGCAGAGGTAAGGGCACACGTGCATTATGCCACTGAAATGACCATGGTCAAGGTCGGGTTGGCTGGAGAAAGGCTGCCGTCCAACTCAAAATGCGCACGTAGATGCAGCTGCCTGAAGTAGTGGGCATCTAATCTGACTGACTCTGCCTAGCAGCATTGTTGCTATTATAAGTATAAGCCCCACCCACGCAGGCCTGCCTTGCTGCCTCAGGAGCGCTCGCACTCCTTGCTCGATAACACACTTACAGAAGTTATGTGCTCAAAACTGCTCACATCATGCTGCTGCAGCTGCACTTAAAATATATTTTAAGAAAGGTTTTCTTAATGCATTTATTCGGGGGCCAAAATAATCAGTGGGGCGACGCCCTAATGAAGGCCCCGCCCCTGTCTAAAGTTTTATTTTGCCTTCTGCATCTGGCCTTTGCATACAGAATTAAAGGTTTATAAAAAATGTATGTTATGCGGTACATGATGGCATATAACCAGGACAATGTTAACATTTCAAAGGCGTAGCCTTACATCTGCTATATATTCCATGAAGGATAGTATATGTTGGGTTGAGGGAGTGGTGGCTGGTGCAGGTTGGAGCAGGGGGAGAAACACATGGGCACAGAGAGGTAAATAAGGCAAGAATCACTTGATTGTGGTCCCAACCGCTTTTTGGGTGCTGAAATCCTCTACTCTCGTTTAGCTTTTTCTATTTTCTTGTATTTTTCCAATTCAACATGTAACCCTCTGGTGCTTTAGCTGAGGGAGACATTACTTTTTAATCCTTCTCTATTGCAACGTCATGTTTTCTTCTTTGGCTGATCACTTTATTTTAAAAAAATTCCCGGAGCTTAAGTGGCCTCTGAATATAGATTAAAGAGGAGGAAGCAGCAGCTGCCCTCTGTTCTTTCAGGGCCATTTTTATTATCCTTTCAAAGTTACTGTATCTCAGCTTGATCCATCTGCTATATGTCTGTGTTATCAGGTAGTGGTTCTGTAGCCTGTTTATTGTGGCTGCACCTGGTACTTTGCTGATCCTTTAAAGTTTTATTCCCTTGCAAATCTTTAATTTTTTGCTTTACTATTTCTTTCTCTTTCAATTAGCACTCAGTGGTAGGAGTAGTTAGGTTTACTTTCTTGAGAGTACATTTCCTGCATGCTTAAGTAAGAGATGCACCTTTATAAACAGAGTGCTGGTTGATGGCACAGGGAAGGTTTAATGTACTTTATGGTAGGATCTCAATCAGTAAGATGTATTCCAGATAATTACACCAATTACATGATACTACAATCTGGGCCAATAATGCATTATGTAATCTTAGTCAACTGTGTCATTTCATAGGGATATGTAAAGTGCCCTAATCGCCAGGGAAGGGTATCCGCATGTCCTAGAAAGTGCAAACGGAGCTGATGATGCAGCCTAGTTAAACAGCAAGCTTGAAAACATGTGCTGTGTCTAACAACATCCTTACCAAGAGCAACAGTTAAGATCCTAAGATTGGAATTTGAGCCCTCCTTTAAATACATGGATGAATACATAAATAAATGTAAACGGTTTTGCTGTATCATTTTAAGACTCTCTTTCAAGCTCGGTGTATGCATTAGAGAAAAGTGGCCTTTGTAAATTGAATTCTGTACTAGCAAGAACAAACAAGTTCTGTCTATATCTGCAGCAAAAGAAAGATGTCACAGTTGAGCTTTGCAATGTACTGTGAGTGTGTATATATTTACTGGGTTGGCAATAACAACTCTGTAATTATGGTTATGTTGGAGTTTCCATTGACAAAGCAATTTTTGTTTTGCTTACAACTGCAGAACCGTTTGGCGAATCTACACAGTCATTTTCAAGTAACATAGATCTGGATTACTTTCAGGATCTAAAGTTTCATGCAAATCTATACAGGATGGTATAAAAAATGGTGTTAAATTTTAACACTCATTGGAATCTTTGCTGTTTGACTCCTCAAAAAATGCAGTGGTATTACACCAATGAAGGCATTGGCATGAAAACACATTTTCAGTTATAGGTGTTGCATTGTTTTGCTAATCAATTTGCTACATTTTGAGATGTTAGCCTTTGAAAAATGTGTTGGATAAGCTTCAGATGGGTAAATTATGGCTATGTCTTCGAAGTTGAACAGGTGTTTTTACTTTGTCTAGAAAACAACCACAGTTTGCCAAAATTAGTCAGACCCTTAGTAAATTTAGCTTATTTTAGGTGCATTTGAGTGGATCCTTCAAGTTAGTGGCATAGGTAAAGGGAGGGGCATAAAAGTGTTCTTTTGCAAATAGCTGTAGCACCCTTTTACCAATTCAAATTTGGAAAACGTTTAACATGTTTAGTCTTCTGTGTGTATAGTAAGAGTTGTGCATATCATCAAGTGGGGAAAAGTTTCACATGACCAAGGGGTACTTAACAGCATGGTTTACCCTCAAGGTGGGTATGTGCAGGGCCTGGCCTCTGCCCTGGCCCTGTGGTCAAACCTCACTGTACAAAGCTGAAGACTATGCAGAACAAGCAGTAGTCTGTAGGATGATATAGTTACTATAATTCACTACCTCACAACCACTACATAAATTCACGCAACCACAAGTAAAAGCTATCAGTCAGTTGGTCTCAGTGTTTGTCGTCTTTAAAAAAAGAAAGAAAAAAAAAGTAAAATAAAACTTATTGTGCGGGCCACTCTTTATTTCAAAATACGCTTTCATGCATGTTTAAATTATTTTATTTCAACTCCAAACATCTTAAAGTTTGGCATCCACTATCTTGGAATAGTAAAACAAAAAAAACAAATAAAAGGTTGCAGCTTTGTCATGGCATAAAGGAACACATGTGAAGGTACATGTCATCAGGCAATCATCGCAAAAGCCATGTTTTTTCCTTGTTTTTGTGGTACCGAGTAGCATTTGTAAACTCAAAAAAACGTGACTATTAACCTATCCTTATATATTATTATTTTACGTAAGTGACTATGATATACATTACTACTTTGTTAGTTAATTTATTTCTAATACGAATGAGAAACATGAAACTGGGCTTCATGGAGGTCTGCTGGCAAAGAGTGTATATATATGTACAGGGAGTGCAGAATTATTAGGCAAAGGAGTATTTTGACCACATCATCCTCTTTATGCATGTTGTCTTACTCCAAGCTGTATAGGCTCGAAAGCCTACTACCAATTAACCATATTAGGTGATGTGCATCTCTGTAATGAGAAGGGGTGTGGTCTAATGACATCAACACCCTATATCAGGTGTGCATAATTATTAGGCAACTTCCTTTCCTTTGGCAAAATGGGTCAAAAGAAGGACTTGACAGGCTCAGAAAAGTCAAAAATAGTGAGATATCTTGCAGAGGGATGCAGCACTCTTAAAATTGCAAAGCTTCTGAAGCGTGATCATCGAACAATCAAGCGTTTCATTCAAAATAGTCAACAGGGTCGCAAGAAGCGTGTGGAAAAACCAAGGCGCAAAATAACTGCCCATGAACTGAGAAAAGTCAAGCGTGCAGCTGCCACGATGCCACTTGCCACCAGTTTGGCCATATTTCAGAGCTGCAACATCACTGGAGTGCCCAAAAGCACAAGGTGTGCAATACTCAGAGACATGGCCAAGGTAAGAAAGGCTGAAAGACGACCACCACTGAACAAGACACACAAGCTGAAACATCAAGACTGGGCCAAGAAATATCTCAAGACTGATTTTTCTAAGGTTTTATGGACTGATGAAATGAGAGTGAGTCTTGATGGGCCAGATGGATGGGCCCGTGGCTGGATTGGTAAAGGGCAGAGAGCTCCAGTCCGACTCAGACGCCAGCAAGGTGGAGGTGGAGTACTGGTTTGGGCTGGTATCATCAAAGATGAGCTTGTGGGGCCTTTTCGGGTTGAGGATGCAGTCAAGCTCAACTCCCAGTCCTACTGCCAGTTCCTGGAAGACACCTTCTTCAAGCAGTGGTACAGGAAGAAGTCTGCATCCTTCAAGAAAAACATGGTTTTCATGCAGGACAATGCTCCATCACACGCGTCCAAGTACTCCACAGCGTGGCTGGCAAGAAAGGGTATAAAAGAAGGAAATCTAATGACATGGCCTCCTTGTTCACCTGATCTGAACCCCATTGAGAACCTGTGGTCCATCATCAAATGTGAGATTTACAAGGAGGGAAAACAGTACACCTCTCTGAACAGTGTCTGGGAGGCTGTGGTTGCTGCGGCACGCAATGTTGATGGTGAACAGATCAAAACACTGACAGAATCCATGGATGGCAGGCTTTTGAGTGTCCTTGCAAAGAAAGGTGGCTATATTGGTCACTGATTTGTTTTTGTTTTGTTTTTGAATGTCAGAAATGTATATTTGTGAATGTTGAGATGTTATATTGGTTTCACTGGTAATAATAAATAATTGAAATGGGTATATTTTTTTTTTTGTTAAGTTGCCTAATAATTATGCACAGTAATAGTCACCTGCACACACAGATATCCCCCTAACATAGCTAAAACTAAAAACAAACTAAAAACTACTTCCAAAAATATTCAGCTTTGATATTAATGAGTTTTTTGGGTTCATTGAGAACATGGTTGTTGTTCAATAATAAAATTAATCCTCAAAAATACAACTTGCCTAATAATTCTGCACTCCCTGTATATCTGTGTGTGTGTGTGTGTGTATATATGTATATATATATATATATGTGTATATATATATATATATCAAATACACTTCCTTAAATAAACATTAAGGCTCCAGCACTCCACGAAGGTTAGAAAGGTTTATTATAACCGAGCAGGACGCGTTTCGGCGTGACCGCCTTCTTCAACCTGCGGGCCGCCATTTTGGCCCCCTTTAAATATCCTTAGTAGTAACATTGATTTAAAGCAATACACTCCCTTTGAAAATTAAATAACCACTACATTATACTCCATTTGAGAAAATATTTGTGAATTATATGCAAAAATATATAAACCTAGTGCCCCAATATGCTGATAAACATGATCAAATGAACAAGTACACACATAAAGATATCAAAGAAACAATAATGAAACTTTACACATCTTAGTAAATATTAATGAATGAAATAAGATATTTGTCTCTGGGAAACTGCTGTGTGTATTCATCTGAAGAAAATATGTATGAGAAATCCACCAGGTCCAATCACATTGATATTAATATTAAGTAGGGCATTGTTTGTAGGGACAATTATTAAAATGAAAAAGATTCCCATATACTCATTCACCATCTCAAAAAATAGTTAACATGTTATAATAAACTTATTCATATCATTAATGAAAAGTAATCCATAATTTAACAATGCTAACCTAAATGTATGTATAACTCTTCACTCGAGTTAAGCCCCACTGGTTCTCTTGAATCGAATGCCAATATATATCTAGACTCTAATCTCCTCAGCTGTTTTTCCCTATCTCCTCCACGGATATCCTTCCTGATTCCATCTATTGCACTATATTTAACTTCTTCCATGCGACCTCCATGAAATTCATGGATGTGTCGGGCAACCGGGTAAGACTCATCTCTATTAACTATGGCCCTTAAATGTTGTAAAATTCTTTTGTGCACTTGGAGTTTGGTGCTACCTACATATAGCTTGGGGCAACTACATTTTAAAATATAAACTACATAGTCACTTTTGCAGTCGTATCTGCCTTTGATGGTATGTGTAGTTCTGTCGGTTAATTGAATAGTTTTGATGTTTTCCCCATTTTTACATGCCTTACACTTGGTGCATTTGAAAAATCCATCTGGTGCCTTTAACCAACTCTTAATCGATGGTTTCTCTTGTCTCACATCATTTTTGACCAACAAATCTTTCATTGATTTTCCCTTTCTATAAGTTATGGTGGGCCTATTGCTTATTAATGTGCCTATAACTGGATCACTTTTGAGCATATGCCAATGTTGTTGCAGTAACTTTCTTACGGAGTCATGTGCAGTATTAAATGTAGTAATAAATCTCACGATCCCCGTATCATTATGTTTTTTGTCATTCTTGATGTCCAGCACATTAGTTTTATTATCTGTCGTAAATAGTAACTGTTCCCTCATTCGGGATTTTACTCTTCTAACAGTGTTCTCTAAAACCTCATTGGCATAGCCTCTCTGTTTCAATCTTTCTATCATTTCACTCTCTACATTAGCATAATTTTGTTCTGTACTACAAATCCTTTTTGCTCTTAACAACTCTCCATAAGGAATATTATGTTTCAATGGCTGTGGATGATAACTTTTGGCATGTAATATACTGTTTCCAGCTGTTCTCTTCCTGTGTAGTGTTGTCTCAATTCTATTGTCCATTACGATCACTGATATATCTAAAAACTCAATCTTTTGCGAATCAATCTTGCCTGTGAATCTCAAATTGCAAGTGTTGTCATTGATTTCTTTGATAAATTCATGGGCAGTGGTTAAGTCTCCCTTCCAAATTATAAAGATATCATCAATGTACCTGAGCCACATAATAATATTGTCACTCCATTTGTCTAGGGGAGAATTATTTAAAATCTGTTCTTCCCACCACCCCATGAAAAGATTGGCATAACTAGGAGCAAAGCAGGTTCCCATCGCTGTACCGCATACCTGCTCGAATATCTCGTTATTAAAATAAAACATGTTATGTTGTAAACACCATGTGATCATTTCTAGTAGCATTTTGCTGTGCTGATAAAAGTTGATAGATCGCTTTTTTAGAAAATAGTCAACTGCCTGGATTCCCAAATGATGCGGAATACTTGTGTATAACGCCGTTACATCTAGCGTCATCAGAAGGAAATCTTTCTCCCAGCTAATATCAAAAATCATTCTTAAAAAATCACTGCTGTCCCGTAGGTAAGATGATAGATTTCTAACCAAAGGTTGTAAATATGCATCTAAATACTGGGATACAAATTCAAACAAACTCCCTTTGATAGATACAATGGGCCTCCCAGGTGGTTTACATGCGTTTTTGTGGATCTTGGGTATTAAATAGAACACAGGTAATTTAGGAAATTCTACTTTGAGAAACTTATATTCTTGTTCACTTAAAAGACCTCTATCTCTCCATTGTAACAATTCTAAATCAAAACTTGTTTTAACATTTGCCACATATTCCAAGTCAATTCTTTTGTAACATCCAGGATCATTTAACTGTGTGTAAGGAGGCTTACACACAGTTAAATGATATATATACACATATATATATATATACATATATACACACACACACACACACACACAGATATACAGGGAGTGCAGAATTATTAGGCAAGTTGTATTCTTTTGTAACATCCAGGATCATTTAACTGTGTGTAAGGAGGCTTACACACAGTTAAATGATCCTGGATGTTACAAAAGAATTGACTTGGAATATGTGGCAAATGTTAAAACAAGTTTTGATTTAGAATTGTTACAATGGAGAGATAGAGGTCTTTTAAGTGAACAAGAATATAAGTTTCTCAAAGTAGAATTTCCTAAATTACCTGTGTTCTATTTAATACCCAAGATCCACAAAAACGCATGTAAACCACCTGGGAGGCCCATTGTATCTATCAAAGGGAGTTTGTTTGAATTTGTATCCCAGTATTTAGATGCATATTTACAACCTTTGGTTAGAAATCTATCATCTTACCTACGGGACAGCAGTGATTTTTTAAGAATGATTTTTGATATTAGCTGGGAGAAAGATTTCCTTCTGATGACGCTAGATGTAACGGCGTTATACACAAGTATTCCGCATCATTTGGGAATCCAGGCAGTTGACTATTTTCTAAAAAAGCGATCTATCAACTTTTATCAGCACAGCAAAATGCTACTAGAAATGATCACATGGTGTTTACAACATAACATGTTTTATTTTAATAACGAGATATTCGAGCAGGTATGCGGTACAGTGATGGGAACCTGCTTTGCTCCTAGTTATGCCAATCTTTTCATGGGGTGGTGGGAAGAACAGATTTTAAATAATTCTCCCCTAGACAAATGGAGTGACAATATTATTATGTGGCTCAGGTACATTGATGATATCTTTATAATTTAGAAGGGAGACTTAACCACTGCCCATGAATTTATCAAAGAAATCAATGACAACACTTGCAATTTGAGATTCACAGGCAAGATTGATTCGCAAAAGATTGAGTTTTTAGATATATCAGTGATCGTAATGGACAATAGAATTGAGACAACACTACACAGGAAGAGAACAGCTGGAAACAGTATATTACATGCCAAAAGTTATCATCCACAGCCATTGAAACATAATATTCCTTATGGAGAGTTGTTAAGAGCAAAAAGGATTTGTAGTACAGAACAAAATTATGCTAATGTAGAGAGTGAAATGATAGAAAGATTGAAACAGAGAGGCTATGCCAATGAGGTTTTAGAGAACACTGTTAGAAGAGTAAAATCCCGAATGAGGGAACAGTTACTATTTACGACAGATAATAAAACTAATGTGCTGGACATCAAGAATGACAAAAAACATAATGATACGGGGATCGTGAGATTTATTACTACATTTAATACTGCACATGACTCCGTAAGAAAGTTACTGCAACAACATTGGCATATGCTCAAAAGTGATCCAGTTATAGGCACATTAATAAGCAATAGGCCCACCATAACTTATAGAAAGGGAAAATCAATGAAAGATTTGTTGGTCAAAAATGATGTGAGACAAGAGAAACCATCGATTAAGAGTTGGTTAAAGGCACCAGATGGATTTTTCAAATGCACCAAGTGTAAGGCATGTAAAAATGGGGAAAACATCAAAACTATTCAATTAACCGACAGAACTACACATACCATCAAAGGCAGATACGACTGCAAAAGTGACTATGTAGTTTATATTTTAAAATGTAGTTGCCCCAAGCTATATGTAGGTAGCACCAAACTCCAAGTGCACAAAAGAATTTTACAACATTTAAGGGCCATAGTTAATAGAGATGAGTCTTACCCGGTTGCCCGACACATCCATGAATTTCATGGAGGTCGCATGGAAGAAGTTAAATATAGTGCAATAGATGGAATCAGGAAGGATATCCGTGGAGGAGATAGGGAAAAACAGCTGAGGAGATTAGAGTCTAGATATATATTGGCATTCGATTCAAGAGAACCAGTGGGGCTTAACTCGAGTGAAGAGTTATACATACATTTAGGTTAGCATTGTTAAATTATGGATTACTTTTCATTAATGATATGAATAAGTTTATTATAACGTGTTAACTATTTTTTGAGATGGTGAATGAGTATATGGGAATCTTTTTCATTTTAATAATTGTCCCTACAAACAATGCCCTACTTAATATTAATATCAATGTGATTGGACCTGGTGGATTTCTCATACATATTTTCTTCAGATGAATACACACAGCAGTTTCCCAGAGACAAATATCTTATTTCATTCATTAATATTTACTAAGATTTGTAAAGTTTCATTATTGTTTCTTTGATATCTTTATGTGTGTACTTGTTCATTTGATCATGTTTATCAGCATATTGGGGCACTAGGTTTATATATTTTTGCATATAATTCACAAATTTTTTCTCAAATGGAGTATAATGTAGTGGTTATTTAATTTTCAAAGGGAGTGTATTGCTTTAAATCAATGTTACTACTAAGGATATTTAAAGGGGGCCAAAATGGCGGCCCGCAGGTTGAAGAAGGCGGTCACGCCGAAACGCGTCCTGCTCGGTTATAATAAACCTTTCTAACCTTCGTGGAGTGCTGGAGCCTTAATGTTTATTTAAGGAAGTGTATTTGAAGTACAAGACGAGGTGGCGTGCGTCTAAGTCCAAGCACCATCGGCGATTAGGTGCAGAGAGAGAAGCGCCAAACGAAGTGTTTATATATATATATATATATATATATATATATATATATATATATATTTTTTTTTTTTAGAGCGTGATTTAGCAAACCACTAGAGCCTATATATACCTAAAATCGCCAAAGCTTAAAAATCTATTGTTTTTAATAGCTAGTCTGTACTTCATGGAAACCTGCTTGTTCAAAACGTAGTTTTCGGGAAAATCCTGCTCTGGTCATGTCACTGGGAGAACTCCCACTATTGGAAAAGTAAGGCTTCTGTAAAGTTTTGTTTTGGAGTCTGGTGCTCTTTGAAAGTATGAACACATTTTTTTGTAGTAGCCTAACGCATCAGAATCCAGGGCATGACTGTCCTTCCAAGCCGAGGGATTAGTCACTTATTTGCCTCCCAAAAACTAAGAATATTCATAATTTTCGACGTAATGATGGTTTGGGAAAACATTTTTTTGTTTGGTATTGCATGTGGTAATAACATAGCATCATGTTTAAATCCAATGCCAAAGCTGTCTCTTGGTCTCTACTGAGGAAATGCGGGTCAGCCGGTTTGCATTCTTTCGGGTCTTGGATTTGCTTGTGCCTGTGAATTGTTAATCCTATCAATTTTAAAGACGCATCAACCCAATAGAGCTGTTTATTGCAGTGACCATACTTTTTTCTGCGATAATGCAATAGAGGCTGTATTGTATTGCATCAAGTCATTTTCATCACATTGTTTTCATCACATTATACTCAGAAACCTATTAAAGCGCCCTTGTAGTCTTTTGCCATTCTGTATACTACTGTCACGGGTAAAAACGGCACCACCTGCAGAGTCACGTAAATGCAAAAGGGAAGCGATAAGTGTGCAGGTGAAGTGCAATTTGAGATAAACATGTTGATCTTCTTTCAATGAAAGACGTGCTCTGTTTCTGTGGTGGAAGCCTTGCACCCAGTGTAAGTGAACACTTTGAATGAATACATGTCCTGTACAATTCGGATAGTTGCTGTGGCCAACTCAGTTCCCCCAGCTCCACTCCAGTGAAACTGGGGGAGCACTAGCTCTCAATACTGCAATTCAATGTACAAATCTTCCTGTGTCCACTTATAATCAGTTGGTAAGAAATGCTACAATGGTTTGCTTACCTTCACTGGAGTCATTAGGGAGAAGATCATACCAAGTTTTTCATATGAAAGTGCTTCCCACACTTTTGAGAACCACCACCCAGTAATTTTTAGAACACAAAACTTTTGCAGCCCACAAAGCTATGCGGTTAGGACTCCTAGCCACTTCTATCTTAAAACGAGCCCCTGTGGTGAATTTTACAGCCTTGTATATCTTGAGCACAGCCCACCAGCTTTGCGGCACAGGAGATTGTGATTTGTGCAGCGTCGCAGGAGCCCCCTAAAGCCCTTGGTTCACATGTGTTTTTTTATGGTTTGTAATTACTTGGATGTGTGTCTATCAAGGCTATGACATTTTGTGGATGACTACTTTGTCCCATTTGTGTTCCCATTAGTTTTTGGTGATTCTGCATCAAGTAGTTCTTTGCTGTTAAACTTGTGCCAGTATGTTCTCTTAGATGCATTTACTTTGCTGACAGAACAGCATTTTAATGTTTGGGTTATGGCGTTTGGTTTAGGAAGTGCTTGCTTCATGCTTGCCCGTCATGAAGATGAAAATCATATTTTGACTCAGCGAAAACCCCAAATCTAAGCATATTACGTTATCCGACTTCAAAAGTATAAAGATAGTTTGCGTTTACTCTCACCTGAGAGACAGTACTGTTTTCAAATGTCTATTTTGTTCGGGAATGATTGCTATTAGCAGTCAGTTTCTCAAAGTGAAGTACAGCCCTATTTTTGGCAATTTTCACAATGATGCACACACAAGCACCTTAACAAAGCTTGTGGTTTAAGAAAGAGCAGTCCACAGATAACAATATACTGTGATATATTCGAGGTACATTTGAAAATGTCCCAAGATAAGGGACAGCCACTTAAATTATGTTAGTGTATATATTCTGTTAATACTCAAATAGGGCCGTAATGCAGGTTAAATAATGTGTAAGTTCTCCGTACTGCTAGCCACTATTGCCCCCATAAGTGATGCTTGGAACAGTTTCATTCTGTCTCACTAATTTCTATTTTCTGGTGTTCTTCCTAGTCCTCCTTTGCACCCTACTTGAAGGTGTTCCCTGGGAACAGTCTTGGGACCTCTTTTTACCTACCACACTATCTCCCTTGGTTGACACCACCACTGTTGTTTTTTTCCTATCTCTAGTATGCTGGTGCCATGCGCATTAACCTTCTTATCTTTCATCCCCTTCCTAACACAGACCAGTCTGTCTTTGAACAGTGAAACACTAGATGCCCTGCCCCATTCTCAATCTAAAAACTTATCCAGATTCAATTTTTTCAGATTCCTCCATCACCCTGTCCATTCCCAAACAAGTCTAACTTAGTGACACCCTCGTTTTTACCTAGGTGTGAACATTCCGATTTTTACCTCTTGCTTAAGTGATTTAACACCTCAATGACTCCAGCCAGGTTCATGTCATTAAGTATCAAGAAAACTATTTCACACCGCTTTCCTTGACGTCCAAATTCCTAATCCATGCCCATGGCGTGGGTGAGCAGGACTCTAGAATCAGCCTCCTAGTAATACTCATAGTCCAGCTACAATCCCACAGGTAATATTATGAACTTTGAGGCATGCAAATTCATTAACCTTCCTAGGCACATTCTTACCTCTCCATTCAAACAGGAAGCCAGATGGCTGTCAGTGAAACATATGAAAATGTATATAAACACCTCGCCCTAGTAATTAAGGCATTCCATGGCACCTCTTCACTGCATCATTCCAGGTACCTCTCAGATGTCCTCCATGACTGTGGCACTCTGATGACCACCTTCTCCTATAAACCTGTGTCCCATCTCTGTTCTGGCCCTTTCAACCCCATGAAGCCAAACACTCAACTCCCTCTGCAGCAGTTTCTGTGCAGGTCTTACCCTTTTTACTGTCACATCATCCTTTTAAAATGTTCTCCTCAAGCCTAAAGGCCAGAACTAAAGTTCACCTACAAACAGACCCCTGTGGCTCCACCCGCCATCGCCTTCCTGCTTGCACCTGTTCAGAAATGTAAATATGAGACACATTTCTGTAATAACTATTCTGTGTCCTGCACTGTCTTGTTGTTTTCTTCATCAGTATAATCTCACCATTTTATTATAGTTGTCATCTATCCCTGTGTCTTAGTATCATAAGTGTGTATTTGATATGGGAGACCTTCACATCCTCAGTAACACATACAAAAAATTGTATGATCATTGAAGTACCACTTCTTGTCTGGTATATATTCTATCTAGCCAACTGTTCACGGTCCATCAAAGTGGATCACTCAAATTCTCTTCCAGGGGATCCTTATCAATAGTCATCAGCACTGGATACTCCTCCTCATTCACGGGCACCCATGAGCACTTATCATAAAATAAAAATATTTAGGAAGGCGACCCACAAGGAGGAATCCACCACTAGACACCAGGGAGGGGAAGTGGTCCCTTGGGCAAGGACTTTTGCTCTCCCTACATTTGTTTGGCAGTATTCCGTCTTTCTGCCCCCCAGATGGTTGCCAAAGCCCCTGATCTACTGCCTGAGGGCATGGAGAGTTGAAAGCGCACTAAGCACCAGGGAGTTCTTTTTTTTTTTTCTTTTTTTTTTCCACTAGTGTGAAGGGGTGGAGGCTGCCCAAAATGGGCATGCCAATGCCCACACCCCATTTTAATCATTGGGTAGTCTTTGGCAGATGGGTATTAATACCCCCGATCTGCCCACCAGTGGGCACAGAAAGCCCACTAGACACCAGGGATTGTTTTTTTTTTAAAATGAGATGGGGGCTGCCCACAGTGGGCTTGGTCACACCCCCACCCAGAACAAATAGGGCTAATGTCTTTCTGCCCACCACTTGGGGGCAGATGGGGCAATAGCCCCTCATCCGTCCCCTCTAAGGTGGCAGAATGCCCATTAGGCACCAGGGATTAAAAAAAATATATATATATATAGGCTTTTCAGTGCCCCATCCTCCCAGAAATGGTCAGTCTTTCCGCTCCCCCTCACCCAGGGGCAGATGGAGTAATTACCCCCAATCTGCCCCTTTGGGGCTGTAAAGCCCACTTAACACCAAGGATTTTTTATTTTTTAAAGAAGGGTTGGGCTGTCCACCCTGGGGATGGTTATGCCCCCCACCTCAACTGATGGAGGCAGTAGTCTTTCTGCTATCCTTGCGACCTAAAGCATCTCATCCCAATGGCAAACAAGAGGACTTTTTACTCTTTTGGGTGTTTATTTTAAATATGGGCTAGGAGAGCTTGGCTAACTCCCAATATCGTCCAACTTACAATGGTGAATGGCTGCACTCTTTGCACTTGGGTAGGCTGCTGCCCATAAAAACCTACCAGGCCCAGACAATTCTGAAAACTAGGCTTCTAGGGGATTCCAGGGTGGTGTGCTTCACACGCACCTCACACTATTTTCTTATCCACAATGCCCTGCAAACCTCCAACTTTGCCCGAAGTCACGCATTTTCCCAACACTTCTGTGAAGAACATTTCCAGAATCCACAGGAATCCTCAAAATTCCTACCACCCAGCATTGCCCCATTTATACCAATAAAAACTCTGTCCTACTTGTGAACAGATCCAACCGTGGTCAATAGGAGTCTCCATAAAAGTGCTCCCATTGCCCTTGGTCAGAGCCGTTCCTGTCGCAAAACTAGGCCCAGCCACACAAGTGGGATAGTGTTTTTATTTACACAGGTGGGGCAATGCTGAGTGGTAGGAATTTTATGGATTACTGCTTACCCATAAGTTTCCATCACAGAAATGTAAGGAAAATGAGTGATTTCAGGCAAAGGTGGAGGTTTGCAGATAAAACCTAATGGTTTTCACACAAGACATGCCATCTTGGATTCCCCTAGGTGTCTCGTTTTAAAAGAATGTATAGATTGGCTACGTTTCCCTAGGTGCTGGCTGAGCAAGGCTCAAAATCTAGAGCTACCCTAATCGGGGAAAAAAGTCAGTTTTTGTTGGAAAAAATGATCCGCATCTATGTTGCGTTTTGAGCTGTTTCCTGTCACGAGCACTAGATCTACCCACACAAGTGAGGTACCATTTTTATTAGGAGACTTGAGGGAAAGCCGGGTGGAAGGATGTTTGTGTTTTCCTGAAGATTCCAGAACTTAACATCTCAAAAATGTGAGGAAAATGTGTTATTTTTAGTCAGTTTTAGGTTTGTAAGAGATTCTGGGGAAACAAATGTGGTGAGCCATCCAAGTCAGCCCATCCTGGATATCCTTAAGTATTTAGTTTTCAAAAGTGGACAGGTTGGTTAGATTTCCCGAGGTGTCGGTTGAGCTAGGTTCTAAAATCTAGAGCTACCACCCACATTGGAAAAAGAGGGTCAGTTTTGGGTGCAAAATGTGCTGTTTAGCTATCACCGTTCAATACCCTGTTATGTTTTAGATTGTGGCTACTGGTTTCTAAAACTGTGGCATATTCCCTGATAATAGTTAAGCTTTTCAGTAAGAAGGAAACATTTTTAGGGGTTGCCTTTTAAACTCGGCTGGGATTCTTAGATCTTGCTTGCCTATGTTTGACATATCGCACATTTGTTTTATTTCTATTTTTTATTTTTTTATATGGATCACGAGCACAATCACAGAGTTTTTTCCCCATGGCACGGGTACATTCCGCACATGCTTTCCAGTGTAATGGATAAATTGTATGGACCACGTGAACACTTAGTTAACCTTTACCTCTTACATGTCTGGGACTGCAGGTAGTGGTCACATTCTGAGCATGGGTTTCTCTTTCATGTTTATGCCTGTTTGGCATTGGAGTCGGGATGTTATTGCCATTAACTATTTAAAGCATAAATTGACGTTTGTCATGTAGAATTAGGTTTAATTTTCCTCCTTGTTTCCAATTTTAGTTTCCAGTCACCCCTGAAGAAGGGACATTTAGATCCGCAAATATATTGGGTGTTTCAGTTTATCTAGAGTCGCAAAGGACCTCAAGAATGTATTATGTTAATTTATGTCTTTTCTAACATGACTATGATTGTTGCATTAATATGTCAGTCCTTCGGCCTGTACAATTGTGATTTTGAACAACATAAATATTGAACAAAATGTAATTTGGTTTTAAGCATTTGTAAATCAGTAAATATTTGTTTGTAGCTGTGCGCACTTGCATCCGAGTCACAGTTGGGGCTTGGATTTTATTTGCAAAAATACAAACTAAAAATTAAGTCTCATCAGGGGATCAAACCTATCTTACTGAAACAGAACCTTGAAAAATTACCAAGCTTTGGTCTTATCAAGACTAGACTATCAAAATTTTATCTTTTGTTTTCCCTAAAGTTCATCCGGTCCTACTCAGAGCCGCTTTATATATAGCCTCCTGTCCAACCACTGGGCGGGTCGCTTCAGAATCATGCCATTTACCGAAGATCGAACTAGCCTGCATACTCTATAACTTTTAATTTTCACCCACTAATTCTATCGGGATAAAAAAAATTAAGATGACTTGCAGCTTCCAACAACTCCGTGGTTGAAATCACTTTTGCTTGAAATAGTTAATTTATTTTTTTTAAATGCCTCTAATAAATCCTTCTTTGGCAGTGCGCCTCAAGTTGCGGATATTTTCCACTCTGTGCACAGTATCACCTTTTATATGGCCTTCAGAAAACAAAAAAATATTTCATAGAGAAGAACATCCTGAAAACTAACAGTTTGTACCACATGGAGTATATGCTTCCATTATCTAGTTCTTGCACTGTTTTTTGTGGTTAATGTTCAGACTTTATTGAAACGTGATTTTTATATTGGGGATTTTACCACATTCGACTTGATACATTTTTATTATTTAAGAAACTTTATTTAAATTGTATGCTGGCATCATTATATATGTCATCTTAGAATAGTGAATTTAATGTGCACTATCATTATATGGTATCTGTTTTCTACATAACACCTGTATTTACCTGTACAGTATCTCTTGTGATGCTCTCATGTGACACAGGGCCCTGTAAGTCCTCTAGAAAAACCTCTGATCAAACCATTTTATACCCAGTATTTGTTTGTAATCTTTTTGATCATAATACAAATATGAATGTGGTTGCTCTTAAATTTACCAGGTAACATCTAGTTCTGATGGATACAACTACCTGTGGATTCCTCACCTAATGAATACTCCCATGGCGCCAGCATTAGACGGAAATCTTCTTACTAGTCTCTGCACGTCGACGAGGACGTCACTCTAGCCCACGCGACGCCGTCTGACGTCATACAGGCAATAAGAGGTCCTCGACGACGTGCCGACGTCAGTTCCCTTTTTTCCGTGCATTCGAAACGGTTATCTTCGAGGGAGCAACTGTTACTTTTGTGGTTACAGTGTATTTTTGCTGCGTAGTCTTTCGCTGTGGTAATAATGTCACAGAGAAAGTCTGGATTCAAGCCTTGTCGTGAGTGTGGAGGCAAGATGTCAGTGACGGATCCTCATTCCGATTGCCTTTGGTGTTTGAGCTCCGACCACGACGTCTCGACTTGTGATTCATGCCAGCACATGAATCCAAAGGCCCTCAAGGAACGTGAGGCGAAGCTGTTTATGGCGAAATCGAAGGAGAAGCATCACAAGAAGTCTTCTTCACCAAGACATCGGCGTCATCGAGACTCCCGGCTCCGTAGAGAATCTCGGCGTCATTCAAAGGAGACTCGTTCCAGGTCTTCGGATCGGCGCCGAAGGACATGGGAGATCAGTCCCACGGTTACGCCGCATCCTTCGACGCCGTTGCCCTCTCCGGCGTCTCCAACTTCACCTGGACAGGCGTCGGTGATTGAGGTATTGGAGCCTCAGGTGTTTTCTCCGGCATTGCAGACGTCGAGGCCGGCGTCGGGGTCGCCTCCGAGACAGGCACCCCAGTATCCGGCTTTTCCCACCCCTGGAGCCGATAGTTCCGCATTCTTGAATGCGATGTATGCCATCTTCCAACAGATGGCTCCAGGGGGTGCTCCGGCTGGGCCTTTGGCCTTTTCATTGGGTGATCCTGCGCCTCTTCGGCCGGCACCCTTTATGCCCTTTCTCCCTTTTGGGAACGTGGGCTCGGCGCCAGTGTCTGCGCCGGTGGCCGCTCCGGTGGCTTCAGAGGGATTGGCCCCGGGGATTTCCATCCCGTCGACGTCGGGATTTCGGCCTGTGACTCCGGTGGGTCCATCTGCTTCGACTGCTCTTTCGTCGGCGCCGAAGTTACCTGTGGCGCTGGACGCGGCGTCGGTGGCTTCTGAAGATCGGCGCCGATCTTCGACTTCGGCGGAGGCATTGTCGACTCCGCGTATTGAACAACGGCTTCATTCGAGTAGACGTGCTCTCCGTGTATTAGAGGAGCAGGAGTACCAACGAGCCCTGGAGGAAGGAGAGCTAGAGGACTCGGGTGATGGGCTGCGTGGTCTGGAGTCGGCCAGTGGGCTGGACACTTCCCCTGAGTGGGATCTTTCGTCCCCGGGAGAATATACTGAGGAGGCTGCTTCCTTTCACGCAGTGGTACGGAAGGCAGCTAGTTTTTTGGACCTGCCTTTGCCGGTGGTGGAGGCTAAACAAAACCTTCTAACAGAGGTGCTACATCCGGCCTCAGCTGCGGCGGAGCCTCTTATGCCATTTAATGACGCTCTGCTGGATCCGGTTTTAGAGGTGTGGAAGAGGCCGGCATCTTCCCCAGCAGTTCACAGAGCCGTGGCCAGGAGGTATCGGGCGGCTCCGACTGACCCTGGTTTTCTGTCTAGGCACCCTACGCCGGAGAGCTTGGTGGTGCAGGCCTACTGTTCATCCAAGTCAGCGCCTGGTTCTTTCCCGACGGTGCCTGGGGACAGAGATTCAAAGAAACTAGAGGCGCAGTCCAAGAAGATTTTTTCGTCCTGCAGTCTGGCGTTGAAGGCCACCAACGCAACCTGTATCTTGGGGAGGTATATTCATGCTCTGATGGATGACATTTCCTCATCATTTACAGAGCTTCCCCAGGGTCTTTTGGATCTTGTCTCAAATGCCCAGGCTGCTG
This sequence comes from Pleurodeles waltl, assembly GCF_031143425.1. Taxonomy (NCBI): domain Eukaryota; kingdom Metazoa; phylum Chordata; class Amphibia; order Caudata; family Salamandridae; genus Pleurodeles; species Pleurodeles waltl. The sequence goes on along the minus strand of NC_090439.1, from coordinate 160,795,458 downwards.
CGACCCAGATTATCCAGACGGGACTGGATACGACCGACTCGGTAGCCAGAGCAATGGGCACAACTGTGGTGGCAAGGAGGCAGGCCTGGCTCCGTAACTCAGGCTTTTCTGCGGATGTACAGTCCACATTGTTGGATCTCCCGTTTGATGGGGATAAACTGTTTGGAGCCAAGGCTGATTCGGCCTTGGAACGTTTTAAGGAGAGCAGGGCCACGGCTAAGTCGTTAGGGCTCCAAGCTCCTTCTTCCACGGCCTCTTCCAGATTTTTCAGGAGGTTTCGTGGATTTGGGCGTGGCTCTTCCTCCTCTTCCTTTCGGGGAAGATATCAGCAACCTGCCTCTTCCCATCCCTATAGATCTTTTAGAGGGAGAGGTAGGGTCCGCACCAGAGGAGCCTCTCAGCAGCACTCTGCCTCTTCCTCATCCTGATCCTTCCTCATCCTGGCGGGGTGCAGCAGGGGAAGCAGCCTTAGGCTTCCACCATTTCCCACTCACTCCTCTCCTGTAGGGGGAAGATTACAGCATTTTCTCACCAAATGGAAGACTGTTACAACGGACACTTGGGTTCTCAGTATTGTTGGAAAAGGCTACACCCTTCCCTTTCGGGAGTTCCCGCCCCTCATCCCGCCCCGCCCTTCTTATTGTTCAGAAGAACACCTCCTGTTGCTAGAACAGGAGGTACAAGCCCTCCTTTCAAAGGGCGCGGTGGAGTTGGTCCCAGAGCAGGAAAGGGGTCGAGGATGTTACTCAAGGTATTTCCTGATTCCCAAGAAGGATGGTCGTTTGAGACCAATCCTGGACCTGAGGATCTTGAATTGGTTCCTCAAGCAGGAAAAGTTCAAGATGCTGACCCTAGCACAGGTGCTTTTGGCGTTGAACAAGGAAGACTGGATGGTGTCTGTCGACTTGCAGGATGCTTACTTTCATATCCCGATACTCAAGTCACACAGGAAGTATCTCCGGTTTGTGGTGCGATCGCAGCACTATCAGTTTGCGGTCCTTCCGTTTGGTCTTACTTCAGCACCTCGAGTCTTCACGAAGGTGATGTCGGTGGTTGCGGCAGAGCTCAGAAGGAAAGGGATAGCAGTATTCCCTTACTTGGACGACTGGTTGATCAAAGCCAAGTCCCCGGAGCTTGTGTCGCATCATCTGCAGTCAACAACCCAGTTGTTGTTCGACCTGGGGTTTTCGGTGAACAAGCCCAAATCTCACCTAGAGCCCTCTCAGCGCCTCCTGTTCATAGGGGCAGTACTGGATACAACATTGGGTCGGGCCTTTCCTCCGCCTCAGCGGATTCAAGATATTCAGGATTTGGTTCCAATGTTTCGAAATGGAGCGGTAGTTCCAGTCCTCAAGGTCCTTCGTCTGCTCGGTCTGTTTGCCTCCTCCATTCTGTTGGTCACGCATGCTCGCTGGCACATGAGGGCTCTTCAGTGGTGCCTCCGAAGGCAGTGGTCTCAACACAAAGGGGATCTAGAGAGTACTGTCAAGATCTCCAGAGATGCTGCTGTGGATTTGAAGTGGTGGATTGCAAGCAACAATCTTTCACAAGGAAAGCCGTTCCAGCAGTCGCCACCAGTGGCCACAGTCATAACGGATGCTTCCACTCTAGGGTGGGGAGCTCATCTGGGGGATCTGGAGATCAAAGGTCTTTGGTCTCCAGAGGAACAGATGTTTCACATCAATCTGTTGGAGTTACGGGCTGTACGTCTGGCTCTCAAGGCCTTCCTCCCTTCCCTTCGTGGTCAGTCGGTACAGGTCCTAACGGACAATACTACCACGATGTGGTACATAAACAAGCAGGGAGGAGTGGGGTCGTACCTTCTCTGCAGAGAAGCTCTTCGACTATGGTCCTGGGCAAAGGACCATCAGATTTGCTTGATAGCAAACCATCTGGCCGGAGTCTTGAACGTGCGTGCGGACAGTCTGTCGCCAATTCTCGGCAGACCACGAGTGGCGTCTCCATCCAGATCAAGTCCGTTTAATCTTCCAGAGGTGGGGGTTTCCTCGGGTAGATCTGTTTGCCACTCGAGAGAACGCGCATTGTCCGTTATTCTGCAGCCTCCAGTATCCGATGCAGGGAGCGTTGGGGGACGCGTTTCAAATAACCTGGTGCGGCCAGTTGCTTTACGCGTTTCCTCCCATACCCTTGATTCCTCGAGTATTGAGGAAAATTCGCCAGGACCGGGCTCTAGTCATCCTAATAGCTCCGGATTGGCCAAGGAGGGTATGGTACTCCGACCTTCTCCAACTCTCAATGTGCCCTCCGTCTCCCTTTCAGGGCAGACCTCCTCTCGCAGGGGCAGGTTTTACACCCCAACCTCCAGAGTCTGCACCTACATGCCTGGAGATTGAACGGGGCAACCTGAGTTCCTTCTCTCTCCCGCCTGAGGTAGTGGATGTTATATTAGCGGCCAGGCGACACTCCACTAAATCTATCTACGCTAATAGATGGTCTAGATTTGTTGCGTGGTGTGGAGAGAGGCAGATTGATCCTTTGCATGCTCATCTATCGGACGTTTTGTCTTTTGCTCTGTCTCTAGCGCAGAAAGGTTGTGCAGTGGCTACCATTAAGGGTTATTTATCGGCCTTGTCAGCCTTCATATGTCTTCCAGACCAACCATCTTTATTTAAATCCCCTATTGTTATCAGATTCTTGAAAGGTCTTCTAAATAAATATCCTCCAAAGCCATTCGTTATGCCGCAATGGGATTTGTCCTTGGTCCTGACTTTCCTTATGGGGTCCCCTTTTGAACCTATGCATTCTTGCCCCTTAAGGTATTTGGTTTTAAAAACAGTCTTCCTGATAGCTATAACATCAGCAAGGAGAGTGAGTGAGTTGCAGGCCTTATCAGTAAAGCCCCCTTATACAACTTTTTATGGGGATAAGGTGGTGTTGAGGACCAAGGCTGCTTTCCTCCCGAAGGTTGTTTCACCTTTCCATTTGGCTCAGGCAATTACTTTGTCCACGTTCTATCCTCCGCCTCATCCTTCCAAAGAGGAAGAAAGACTGCACCGTCTGGACCCAAAGAGGGCGTTGAGCTTTTTTATTGATAGAACAAAGGATTTCAGGCTGGAAGATCAGCTGTTTATTGGATACGTGGGCAAGAGGAGAGGAAAGGCAGTCCACAAGAGAACACTATCCAGGTGGGTTGTTCTTTGTATTAAAATCTGTTACTCTTTGGCAAAGAAGGATCCTCCTGAGGGCATTAGAGCTCATTCCACCAGAGCTAAGTTGGCCACTTCGGCCTTGGCCAGAGGTGTTCCTGTGGTCGACATCTGCAAGGCCGCAACTTGGTCGTCCCTTCACACTTTTGCAAAACATTACTGTTTGGATTCTGAGGTTAGAAGGGACGGCCATTTTGCACGGTCAGTGCTGCAGGATTTCTTGGTTTGACCATTTAGGCACCCACCGCCGGGCGTGGTACTGCTTTGGGACTCTATTCATTAGGTGAGGAATCCACAGGTAGTTGTATCCATCAGAAGAACGAGTTACTTACCTTCGGTAACGACTTTTCTGGTGGATACATTAGCTACCTGTGGATTCCTCACGGTCCCACCCGCCTCCCCGTTGCCTTTCTGGTCTTACCAAGTAATCCTTGAGTACGCTCCTCTTGGTCTTTGAGGGTGCAATAGATGTTGTATATATTATATTTATATATATGTATATATCTTTGTGTATATACTTGATGTGTATATATATTTTAAAAAGAGAGAGTTATATATATATATATATATAAAAGATTTACAGTTATTCATGCAATGTTGTGTATTTTTACAATGTAATGGGATGTTGCCTTGCTCTTTCATTGCATTGCCTGGTTGTTCTCATGCACGTAAAAAATGATTGGTACTGACGTCGGCACGTCGGCGAGGACCTCTTATTGCCTGTATGACGTCAGACGGCGTCGCGTGGGCTAGAGTGACGTCCTCGTCGACGTGCAGAGACTAGTAAGATTTCCGTCGAATGCTGGCGCCATGGGAGTATTCATTAGGTGAGGAATCCACAGGTAGCTAATGTATCCACCAGAAAAGTCGTTACCGAAGGTAAGTAACTCGTTCATTTGGAGGATATTTTGGCATGTGTGTTCACCATCGCTACCTCTGCTGGTGATCTTCCAAGGCTCAGTTCCACATACCACTCATACTTTTTTAGTCCCTCAGGGCATCCATCTGTGATTCAGACATAGGTTTTGTGCCTTCAGTTGTGCCCCGGGGTAGCAGAGGCGTCTGTAGATATTAAGAAAACTGATCTGTCAATCTTACTCCAGTCTCTGATTAATTTGGGAAAGTACAATTTTGCTCAGTAGTACTGGAGAGTCTTGGAATATTTTGGGGAATGTTAAAAATGTTTTCAAATATTTTAAAAATTGCTAGCAGTGGGTGCTGCCCTGAAGGTGCCTACAAGTCACGTGTACTGAGATGGAAACCTCCGATTGTATGATTAGGCAGTCATCTGTGGTACAAATACCACGGCCTACCTTCAGTCAACTAAAGTTGAGCCTATCATCTTTGAAATTGACTTTTCTATTTATTTGTATTTCTTAGGAAAAGTCATGACAAAGGCGGTAGGCCTGATTTTATTTATTGTGAAAAACGTGCTGAAGCAAACAAGCCCTCAAGTGTGGATTGTTGTAGCACAGTGGTAAAGCCTGTAGAACGGTATTTTGTTAAATGGGATATATCAGATTACGGTAGCCGGCAAAGGTTTAGATCTTGGCTCCATTTCCGGCAAACCTAGGGATTGAAGTTTTGCCCTGTGGTAATTCTTGCAAGACCTTCTTAAAAGGGGTTGTATATTACTTTGGTAATATAATTTTCCACATATGTGTAATTCTATACATAGTATTTAGGTGCTTGTGTATTAAAGTACTTTATAAGTGTTATCTGGGGCTTTAGCTGTCTGCCAGGCTTTTGTAATTAAAAATACTTATGCATAAAAAGACGTTGGGTTTTCCTTTTTTCGTTGTGACAGAATACGCGTGGTACAATGGGTGAGCCCACTTCAGCCCTTACCTCTCTTGTTCTGTGAGTGAGGGCATTTCCACAGATCACATGTGAAGGCATTAAAACGAGGGCTAAAGGTGCTGGTGAGCACCTTTAGTCTTTGATTTCTTTCCTTCTCCTTTTTTTTATTGTTTTCAAAACGCAGCATTTCACCAAGACACAGTTACAGTGCTGCTAGTTTGCAGCTCATTTCAAATAGTGTGCCACCATCCGAGCATTCCAGGCTTCTAACCCCGTCATCATCTTGGAATGGTAACTCTTCATAATTGTATTGCTTTACAATTCTAAAATGACGACCATGTTTAGACGCAACATGTGAGCCTTCATCAATCTTTTGAACAATGATAGCCAAAGCACAGTGCCATTCCAAAAAGGCCTTCTAGTGAGAAGCTTACTGAGTGGCTATCTTGGAGTGGTATTCTGCAAATTGTAACATTATTTTACTGTTCCAAGATGGCCAACATTGTGCTTCTAGAAGTGGTGGCCATGTTGTAACTTTAAAACAACTATACTGAATGCATAGTTACATTTCCAGACGGACGCCATCTGCTATTTTTCATTTTTAAATATTTTTTATTGCGAACATGTAACTGCCATATTTCGATGGCTGCATGTTTTTCTTTTTCCTACTTTTTATGTTTATTGCATTTGTTTGTTGAGATTGTGTACTTTATTGTGGAAAGGTGAGTGGGTCAATGCAACAGTGATTCAGTGGCTTGATGGATGGATGCACAAGTATGAGGGTCATCTACCTAGAATTCATGCTGGGCACAGCACTTTGCCATTCCATGCAGAGCTCTCCTTTTAATTAATGTTGTGTGGTTTAGAAATGTGACGCATATGTAATTTAGTAGTGTAGCCTTGTGATGTAATACTACAGTGTACACCCTTTATAATTTTGTATTAAGCTCGACACTTATTTTTTTCCAAACATACAAATAAAACATAAGAAATGTGATACGTTTACCGTTCAAAAGCAGGTGCGTTTATATGTGTGCTTAGTGCCCTCAAAACCTGGAAAATCATGATCGAGTTACTTTGAACGTGGTATTAGCCTCTACAAAGCCTGTTCCTCGTTGATTCATGAGTATATGTTAAAAGCGGCTCTTTGTTGTTAGTTGTTTAAGAACAAGTCGATTATGTGTGTGTTTCCCCTTATGTAATCCGATGTCTACCAGACAATTACCTTCGTCTGGCACGAGCAGGCCTAGAGTAACAATCTAAATATAAATCTTCGTACATACTTCCCTTACATCAGTCAGTTCTTTCAGATCTGTTAGATAGAAGAAAATGTAAGAGCTCCAGCTTTAAGCCCCTTGGTCCTTCCTTACTAGTTGAATTAGTTGATCAAACTTCTAGTTGGGCGAACTGGTGCATTTCCATTTAAAACTGTTGTTCTGTTGACCACTACCATCGTCTTCTGCTAAGCTGAAAGAACATTTTTTCATCAGAGCCATTTTAAGTTGTGTTCCATCTCGCTCTTAAAGTCGTTAGCATTAACGCACACCGTAAGCAAGGGTCGTTTATTATTTTGTTAATTCCACTGTTGTGTTTAACGTGTTTGTTAGTGTAAGTGATGTTAGTGACTAGAAAAAGCCACATCGATATGCCATACTGACGCGTGCGGAACAGATCTTGTGTTTGGTTACTGGCAAGTGATGTGGCCCAATAGTAGATACACTGAAGCCAACTAAACGGCACAGGTCAACCCTTGGTAGGAATCAAACGCCAAAGTCCTGTCCCTCGCGCGCCCATTTAGTGGTTTGACATCACTAAGCAATCCAGTCCGTTGTTCTCTTCATTGAGAAAGACAGTGGCTCCACACCACATGTAATCTAATCAATGGGAAACCTCACAACATTGCAGAGCGAGTAAGCAGACTTTAAAAGCACTAAGAGGCCGAGCATTGGGGAGATATGCGCTATACAGATGCTGATAACGTAAAATTGATGACATTTTATGTCCAGTCTCCCAGCCCCCACCCATGTGGAGTAGTAAGTAGATTCGTATCACTATCCGGCCAGCATTAATTTTTGGGTGGAGATTTGCAGATGAGACATTCATCAGAAAAATGTATTTCTTGTATATTTAGAATAAATGTTAAAGCAATAAAACATATACTTGGGCCTTTGTAAACTGCACCTGGAAATAATTCTATTCATCATTCAAAAATCAGGTTCCAGCCATATCAGCTTGGTGAGCAGCAAGAGCAGCCTTAAACTATAGCCTTTAAAGGGAAGTTACCAAGTAATGTGTAACTGTATCCCGTGTAATATTTGCTTAGCTGGAGTGGAAATATCGCACATCTCCTGGCCCGATTATTTGTTGGAAATGAAAACAGTGTTCATCTCGGTTTTAGTGGAGCCAACCCCTTCTCAAGTAATGTCAATGGCTACAACTGCCCAGAAAGTGTCAGTTGGGCGTAATGATAAATTTACTTGTTTTAAAGTAAAAGATGGGATGTGATCTCTGTTTTAGCCTGCTCAAATGGTGTGTAATAAAACTGTACCCTCGACTACAGGAGTGCTTTGTTGAGGCACGACGCCGGCGATTTGGAATGTTCTCCAATTAAAATAATATTCTTCTTTACAGTTTGCTATTTATTACTGGGAGGGGAGTGGAATTAATCAACTCGGATACCGGCTTTCAGAAATGTATTTTTTCCTCTATGTTATTTTATTTCACTACATCTGATCTTATGTAAGGCAAATAGTTGGTCCCTCAATACACAATTGTTTTAAACCAGGGGTCTCCAACCTTTTCTGTAGTGAGAGCTGCTTCGGATCAGTGAAAATCATGTGCTACTGAAGGATAATCAACTTGTGCATTGTTACCAGACAGCCCCAAACTTATCCTCATTAACTTTAAGCCTAATGTCCATAGGGCCAGATACTATGGTTTGAACAAAAAACTGATTAGGAACAGGGCTATGTTTATGGGTGACCGAGAGCCTATGTTGTATGTACTTGTGACACACAACATACCTTTCACCATATGTTGCACAATTACATGTATAGCACAAACATAGAACCATTTTTTTTTAAATGAGAGAAATTTAAAGTGCAGAAAAATGTTCTGCAAAAATGTTAAAATATGGAACATCTTTCTACACTTTAATTTTTTCCCATTTAAAACAAGCATTGGCAAAGCCAATAGGTCTTGTCTCTGCAAAAGCTACTGGGTTTGCCAGTGTGTTTTAGCCATGTTGTTCACCAGTGTGGCTGCTGTTCAGCATGGCTAAAAGTGGCATAGAGAAGAGTAGTGTGGCATGTCGTAGACTGGAATGCCGAAGAGTGAAGTAGTGTTGTAGAGTGGAGTGGCAGAGTGTTGTGTACTGGAGTGGCATAGTGTAGAGCAGGACCAGACAGGGAATTTAAACAGCCCTTGCAAAAAATATAAATTCACCCCCATTTGTAGAGTGCTAATGCACACTAGAGGCAGAGCAACTTTTTCAAGTTCCCTCTGGGATTGCTCACGTGCACCACCACTCCTGGAGGTCCAAACGTGCCTCAAAGTGTCAAACCAGCATCCCAGGGGATTGCTGGCTTGCCCTTCTGGCCAGTCAGGCCGTGTTGTGGAGTAGCATAGAGTGATCTGGTGTAGAGGACATTGTCGTGTAGTGTTGCAGAGTATAGTGGTCTAGACTGTAGTGGCATTTAATTCAGTGTCATAGAATGCAGTGGCGTACATTAGAGTGGTGCATAGTAGAGTAGAACGTCGTGGAGTGCAGTAGTGTGGAGTAGATTGAGTGGAATGGTGCAGGGTAGACTGCCGTTGTGTAGAGTGGCATAGAGTATGATGGTATAGAGGAAAGTGATGTAGAGTGCAGTGGTACAAAGTAGATTAGAGTGGCGTACAGTGGATTGGCATAGAGTGCACGGGATAAATAGTGTTGCAGAGTAAAGTGCATTGGCGTAGAGAGTATTGGCATAGAGTGTAGTGGCGTAGAGTTCAGTGTTGCAGAGTGGCGTTGAGTACAGTGGCATAGAGTGGCATTGTGCAGAGTAGATTGGTGTGGCCTTGACTGGAGTGGTGTAGAGTGCGTTGACACACAGTGCATTGGTGTAGAGTGGCAGAGAGTGCATTGGTGTAGAGTAAGTGGTACAGGGTAGAGTAGAGAGGCATATTGTGAAGTAGCGTAGAGTGCATTGGTGTGGAGTGGTGTAAAGTGGAGTGGTGCGGAGTGAAGTATTCATGGTGTAGTAGCACACTGCCATTACAGACAACACATTTTCAATTGAAATGACCATTACATTTGCACAGACATACGGGTTTGCTAATACAGCTATACAGTGCGCAGATGAAAATGTGTGGAAATTGCATCACTTAGTTTAATTATTGGTTTTGATCATATTAAAGTATTTGTTTCCAACACATTTCAGAAATAACAAAAAATGTTCTTCATTTATGTGTTCATAATTTTGATATATTCTGAAATACTTAAACAGTTCATTTAAATGTTGCAGTGTGCTAGAAAAATACATTACTACAGCTAGTATCCAGCAAGATTGTCACATAAATCCTCTCACTTGGAAGTCTGAGATAGAAATGTAAACAAGCGCCCTGGGGAGACAGAGCCTGACAAATGACCTGGGTCTTTGAATGCACAGCAAGTGTAATGATAAGAGCAAGATTTAAAAGCATGTTAACAGCACACACGTTTGTGGTGGAATACAGAACACACGTTTTAAGCAACCTGTTGGGCAACAGAGGGGCAAACTGAACCTGGAGAGCCTAAAGTAAATACATTCAGCAAATGGAAAGCCAGAAAGTGTGAGTTAAAACCACAAAGCAAATAGTAATCAACGAGTGGAAGCATTCCTAAGTCAACTTTCTGAAAGTTCCAAAGTTGTGTTTAGCAAACCAGATCGCTGGTAGTCTGACCTAAAAACAACTGCATTTTCCAGGTATACATGTGGCACAGTGACTACTGCCCTATGGGGGCAAGAGACCTGCTGTTTGTAAATGTGACACTGACATTGGAGAAAATTGAAAGGAAGAGGAGATAATTTAATGCTTAAGGTAACTTCATTTTAATTTTCTCCCAGTTAACAGCATTCAGAAACAGCATTTTGTTCTCACAATCCAATATGAGTTCAGAAGGACTTTTATTTAGGAGGTAAATATCTGTGCTTCAGTTCCTTCCCTTTGTGCCCTAGCCCAGCACTGCTCATTATCAGGCCCTGCTGTCTGCAACCTGATAATCTAAAATAAACACAGCCTTCCCTTAACCTTAAAGGGAAAATGTGACCCTGTGCTTGGATAAAAATAAACTCAAGGCTGTGAGGTATTCTGAAGGTGTTTGGAGCTGTTAGCTCGTCCATGGACTGGTTGTAGAAAGCTGCTTTAATCAATGCATCTCCTTGAAGTCCCAGTGAAATCTTTTGCTGTTGAGAGCCAGAGTGCTCCTTAGACTACCAAGTACCCAATTTTTTTCGAATGGCAGTGTTGTATCTTTTTGAGCATCTAGGTCCCCATTGCTCTTCTATAGCCAGAGACCACAGGCTTTACTCAAACTGGCAGAGGATCCCACAGGCAAAACTCAACCACATGGACTCCCTGTTCCTTGTAGTGACAGTGTGTTCATACACCAACTCTTTGTAATTTATTGTTTGAATATTTTTTTTATTAATGTTTTTATTCGGAATATGAACTCCCACCTATACCGTATGCTAGCTCTTGGTATTTTAGAGAGTTGGCCTGTGCCCCAGTGACTGTAGTGAACCAGAGCCCTCCTAACCCAGACAGCGCTTAATTTAAGCGGTTTGTTTCCAGTGCTGTGCTCCAGTTCTTAATTGTCAACACCGGCACTTATGACAGTCTGCTACATGGTAGAACTGTTTGTCTAATATAGAGATGAGCTCAACAACAGTTTATTAATTCTTTATACATTAAAATGGCTAATGCCTGCTACCTAAGCCATTCATATAGTTTTGTGGGGCTGGAATAGTCTTCATTATCACTCTTGTAGGAATGTGATAGCTGGACGTTTTGTTGATGCTGTCATTGGCAGTGCTGGCAGGGGCAATGGGTAGTGCAAGCTGCAGTGGCCTCCTGATGAGTGCCCTGGCCCTTATTGTGTTACAAATTAAACATTGAACTGTAATTTACAAATGATAGGTTATATCCCATCATTACATGTCATGAAAAATGGTCCCATCCACACCCTTTGGCTTAAAAATTGAATAGAACTCAACTTGATTATCAGCTTCCTTTTTAATCAGCCTTGTAATACACTGGGACACCAGTGCAGCGCCAAAAGTGAAAGATCATTGGAGTTCACAGGATCTCCTTTTCGTCCTCGGAGGCCCTTGAAATTCCCAACCGTTTGAGCACAATATTGTTTTCCATCCTTGGATGACCAGGCAAGCTGGGGCAGTGGGTCATAATCACATGGGGACCAGCTGGCGTCAGTTGGGCCACATGAACACAGGCTGCGGGCGTCCGGTGCAGAGTGAGCAGGATTTCTGGATCCAGGGAGGTTCTGGAGTCCTTTCTGGTGTTTCTTCCTGGATAGGGCTGCTGTCCACAGGAGGTCTTGGTCCTCTGGGGTGCAGGCAGTCCTTGATGCTTTTAAGAGGTTGCTAGTCCTGCAGGATGTGTTGCCTTTTTGTAGCAGGGCTTCAGAAGCTGGAGACAGTTCTGTAGGACTGGGGCCAAGTCAGTTGGTGTCTTCAGTCTTCTCTGCTGGGGTCAGCTTAGCAGTCCAGTTCCTCTTCTTGAGGGCCGCAGGAATCTGTTGAGCTGGGTGCTTGCGGGGCCTTAAATCCTGAATTTAGAAGTGTTACAGGGGTCAGAGGGCAGTAGCCAATGGCGACCTTCCTGGAGGGTGACTAGACCCTTCTGATGTCTACTCCCCTTGGGGAGGGGGACACAGACCTATCCTTATTGGTCCCTGTCCTCCAAACCAAGATGGAGGATTTTGCAAGGAGGGGGTCACTTCAACTCTGGACACCTTAGACTTGGTCGCAGCTGAAGTGGTCACTCCTTGTTTTTCCTAAGTTTCCTGCCGGACTTGCCGCCAAAAGTGGGGCTTTGTCCAGGGGGAAGGACATGGGGGGATCTCCACTAGTTGGGGTGCCCTGGGGCATTTTATCTGGAGGCCTGTGCCTTTGAGGCTCTCCACCAAGTGTTACAGTTCCTGCGGGGCTTGGGAGGGGGGGAAGGGGTGTGAAGCACCACCTGCCATTGCAGGTTTTGTTTATGGTCTCAGAGAGCACAAAGGCTCCCACCCCATGGGGTCAGAAACGTGTCTTAGTGGCAGGCTGGCAGAGACCAGTCAGTCCTGCACTAAAGGACTGGGTAAAATACAGGGGGCATCTCTAAGATGCCTTCTGTGTGCATTTTTCAATAAATCCAACACTGGCATCAGTGTGGGTTTATTGTACTGAGAAGTTTGATACAAAACATCTCAGACTTCAGTGAAGCCATCATGGAGCTGTGGAGTTCGTAATGACAAACCCCCAGCCCATGTACTCAGTATGGCCACAGTGCACTTACAATGTCCAAGAATGGACTTACACTGTAGGGGAATATTGCTCATGTAACTGTGCCCTCACCTGTGGGATAGTGCACACTGCCTTTGGGCTGTAAGGCCTGCTAGAGGGGTGACTTACCTTTGCCAAAGGCAGTGGTTTCTGGGCATGGCACCCTGGGGGGGATGCCATGTCGACTTTACCTTTTTCTCCCCACCAGCACACGCAAGTTGCATTGGCAGTGTGCATGTGTTTGGTGCGGTATCCCTTAGGGTAGCACAATATATGCTTTAGCCCCTAGGGACCCTCCCTGGTCACAGGGCCCTTGGTACCACTGGTACCTTTTACAAGGGACTTAGCTGTGGGTCAGAAGGTTGTCAATTGTGGCACAATAGCACAGTTTTAGGGAAAGAACACAGTTGTTGGGGGCCTGGTTAGCAGAATCCCAGCACACCCTCAGTCAAGTTGGCATCAGATATCAGGCAAATGGTGGGGATACTGCAAACATGGGGCCAGTTTCCTACACCACTAGTAGGCCATCACTTTTCTGTGGACAAGCAGATTCTCCACTGGAGATTGAGTGAGCAATCCGGGGACTCTGAGCCTCTCGTATGTGGTTCATACAAGCCCGTGCTTACAACCAGTCCTCGTCAGGTGCTGCAGTTTACCTATGTGACTGCTCTAATTTTGTCAAAGTTGCCTGAATACTGTTTTTGCTGGGCACACTCACGCTTTTGTCACACTAGGGGCACGCCTCAAATAATGTATTGTCATTTCTGATTCGGTATATGGTTGTAATTGTATACATATCCAGACTTTCGTGGTATCTTAAAGCACCTCTATTAAATGAAATGTTACACCTGAAATTTTTACTTCACCCAAAATAAAATGATTTTTTTTTTTTTCTTTAACAGATTTTTTGAAGAGACCTCTGGAGAATTATGCGAGAAACTTGAAGGTACCTGTTCATGTTATCCGAATGGAGCAGCGCTCTGGACTGATCCGAGCCAGGTTGAAAGGTGCCGCAGCCTCTAAAGGCCAAGTCATCACTTTCCTCGATGCCCACTGTGAGTGCACTGTTGGATGGCTAGAACCTCTCCTGGCACGCATCAAAATGAACAGGTGAGCGTGCAGCTTTCTTTTGAGGTTATTTTCTTTTCGAATAACGTATACCGAAAGTAATCCATGAACATGGTCGAACATGTAATGTTTTGCCTTATTGTTATACTGATAGAGGAATTTCTTAGCAAAGCTCAGGAGTTATCACCTGTTTTGACCAGGAAATGCCAGTCTTATGGATTCTTATCAGAATCCTAGAAGTTCAGTTCACCAAATCAAATGTGAGTTTTGAATATTGGCCATACATCTTTTATGACAGATGTACGCTTATCCGCTAGGTTAACAAACTCTTACCATCTATATTGTTACAGTGAGGAATAACTATTGTCTAATGTGGGTGATATCCGTGTCCCAGCAGACTGGTGTTTCATGTTGTCATTTTTCTAAAAAAAAAAAAAAAAAAAAAGAAAAAAAAAAAGGCTCTTTTGTGTAATGTGTAGTTTTGTAGCCCACGGCAGTCTTTTGACTTTAATATCCTTTAAATATCCTTTATTAGTTTATCATCTCTTGCTCCTAGAGCTCACTAACAGTATCCACCAACACTTTGTATCTATTGTGTTTTATTATTGCTGCTCTCTGTGACAGAATGCCAATTAATCAAATACTCCAAACGAAAATGAAGATACAATGGTTGTCCTTTGCCTTGAGTGTTTTGGGGAGACACTTTGTGTTTAATAGTGCTACCATTTGCCCCTCACTGACTCGCCCTGTTTTGATGATCTTTTTTTATAGTCCGCTCTGGTTGAAGTGGCCGAAGTGTTTCCATAGTAAGTGCGCCGCTTCAACATCTTTTTATGTGTAACATAAAGATAGATTGAAAAGCCGCACGAGTTTATGTTGTGAATTAAATCCTAAAATAAACACTGTATACAGAGAGGGCTTTTACTCGGCCCTCTTTCGGGCATTGCTTGTTGAAGTGTCATTCGCAATTTGAATCAACGCACGGAACAGCTGTTCAGTGGTGGTAATGCCCGTCGACATGACTTAGGAAGCATATCCTCTTTACTGCCTTAGTCTGCATATGGCAGGCGGGAGCACTGACTTGAATGAGTCCTCAGGAGCACTGGCAGCATAGGGGAAAAAGGGAGAGGCTGTGCTTAGACCAGTTCTGCACCCTAGTGGTGGGCAGATCAACGTACCGGTGGAGTTGAAAGTCCTCTGAGACAAACTGAAAAGTAGCCAGCTGCCTTCTAATAGCTGGTGTTTTGGTGCCCTGTGTCCCTTTTTATTCCCTGTACATAACTGCCCCCCATGGTCAAATCTTCAAAACGTTTTGTTACACACACATTGTGTAGGTTTATTGAGCTCCTCTCGTTTGGAGGTAGCTCTTGATCAAACCCCCAAGCCGCTCTTACAGCAGTAGTTTTTAGGGTCGCGCATGCGTATCGAAGCGAGAAGCTTTTGTATTTAGAAAAGGGATCGGAGCCCTGTCAACTTCACGTCATTGTTTTTTATTGGTTTGTGGGCTTGCCTAATAAAATCTGCTTGCTTTCATTAGTCGAAGGCACGCATACGTCATGCCTTTTCCGGTGACTAGCCCTCCTCGAGCGCAGCGACCAAGTACAGAAAACATGCGAGGCTCGCTGTTTTCCATCGGGCACGTGGACTTCTTTTTCTCTAATTTACGAGCGCGATTTCGCTTGGCAGAAGTCCAGTGCTTTAGATAGTTAATTTCACTTTTTCGGGTTATGTACATAAATGCACTTTTGCCCGATAGGTGAAAAGTCGGGTTAGGAGTTTACAACGCGATCAGCTCCAACATGAGCAAGCGCGAGACCCGTTGCATTGTAAATGCTTGTTTGTATTTTGTTAAGCAGCAGGTTTGGGGGCTCTTAGTCTCACCAAGAGAGATGTGGAGCCGCACGTTCTACTGTATGCTTGGTCCCCATCTGCTCTCCCAGCCTGAAGTGTGTTCTGCTTTCAGCGCACAGCGAGTTGCCTTTTCACTCAGAAGGCTGTGAAGCGCACCAGGCTACCACAGAACACATATTGCATTAGGGCACTGAATCAGCCACTGCTTCAAACATTCCTGTTTAGAGTCTTCTGGTTGAGCTGTGTTGACTGGAGATAAAGAGGAAAGATTACAGTTGTACAATGTACTCATTTGTTTTGTAGAGGAGGCAGATGCCCAGAGGCACCATGGTGCTAGAACTTAGTGGAAGATGTGAGCATTCCTTATCAAAGAACCAGGTTTTTAAGGTCTTCCTGCACTTGGTCTAGCAAGTGATGATGTGTAGCTCAAAAGGAAGAAAATTCCAAAGAGTAGCTGCTTTGCCAAAAAGCTTGGCTACCTTGGCTACCTTTCTTTGTCTTTGGAGTGTACAAAGCAGAAAGGACTGGGCAGAGAACAAAGAATGGGGAGAAATGTATGGAGATAACATTTGTTAAAGAAAAGACTGGCTAGTGTGATTAAGTATTTAAAACCGAGACATAGCTTTCAAATATTAAGCTTCCCCAAGTGGTTAGACATTGGGAGCACATGAAAGGAGTTTAAGTAACAGTCTAGCTCATGCATTCTTAGCCAGTTGCAGTGAGTGGTGGGTGCAGGGCGGCACAGGTGAAAGGCACTAGCATAACTCGGATGATGTTAACGTGGGCATGCTCTGGAACATATTTATGAAAGAACCCTTTACAGGGTTTTTTCATTAAAAATAGAAAAAAAATCAGGCAGAGACCTATTTTTCAACCTGTGGTTTGAAGGCTAGTTTATTAAAGATTAGTAACACAAAAGGATGATGGACGGAGTGCTGACAATGCAAACACTCACCCCCAGTCACAGATCTGGGTTTAATCCATCGTTCTTTTGCTCACCATGCCACCCCAGTTCGGACCCAGCCATATGCAAATCAGTCTTGACCCTGTTCCTCATGAACAGTCCAGCCCGAACTGCCAGGCCAGGTCCTCCCTGGACCAGAAACAAGCATTCTGGGACCGGTTTCAGGGTATCAACCTTCTTAAGCCAGGCTAGCTTGATTCCAGTGGCACAGTGAGCAAGGGACCCATGTCTGGGCATACCCTTCCCACTTAGGGTAACATTAGTAACACAAAAGGATGATAGTTTATTAAAGGGACACTCCCAGAGTGGGAGTAAATCAACAACTTGGGGATTCTGGCCACCAGAGGACCAGGAAGTTAGAATTGTAACCATCAACTCCACATCTGTCTTACCTGTATTTAGTTTCAAGTAGTTATTCATTCAAATGGTCACGTTGTCCAAACAAGTGTGAAAATGTAGACACGCTGCTCCAGAATTTCCCTCTTGTATAAAAACTATAAACCTGAGGTCCATACTCATCTGATGGCTCTGAAAGAAGCAGAATGCCTCAGTGAGAAGAATGCTTGCTGCTGAGGCAAGCAGTAATCTGAAGTTTACTAGTTAGAATTCTAGCAAGGCCAGTCCATCCTTTCATCTATTTGCTGGCAGTAAATTGAGTACCTTTAAATTGAGGAATAGAAACACTTTATTTAGAGCACTTACAAATGTCAGGAGTGTTTTCAATAGTTGTTTAAATGAATGAACTTCTGCAAGTGTTTGTCGCTTAGAGAATCCTGATGAACTTGCCCAAAAGCCCTAGATTGCTTCCATTTGCTAGACGGAAGGCTTGGAAGTAGCCTCACCTATAGCAAGGCAATGTCAATAACTAATGGTCCAGCACTAAATGATTAGTGCTGGGACTACCCAGTCCTACTTAAAGCATTCAGAAGTGGAGCAGGACAACAGCAATCTCATATGGCCTCACTAAGTGTCACACAGTAGGAGAAAAAGTGAGCTGGAAACTCCTGCGCAGTTCCAGTTCGTGTGTCAGGACATCCCTCACAGCTCAGGTCCACTAGGGGGGGTTTGTAACCTCCCCAGTACCTCATCGCTAGCCTCATATGCCTTTTCTTTTTTTTTAGGCTGGGCATTTGTGCGGCTAGATGTGAATCTTCAGCAGTGCTAGTCACTGAGCCATTCCCCCTCCCATGACCCTGCCCATTCAGACACCACAATTGGTTACAATAGGTGGCTTGATGCTGTGCCTCCATCACTCACCCCTCCTCCCACACAATAAAAGTTCTTCAAAGTTTATTTTATGTCCTTTATATGGCCTCCGAACCTTCACATAAAATGTATGTTCAGATATGCCTATGCCTTCTTACTCTGTCTGACAAGTTTGCTTAAGGCTACAGGGAGACTGCAGCTGGAGATCTTATCTTCTATATTACCTATGCATTCATATAGTGGAATAAGTTATTCTGCCTTATGTGTAGTCACCCACAGTCTTCCTTTTTCAGTTTTCTCAAAGATTTAAGTTGTCTTCACAATCGCTAGAAATGCATGTTTTTCTTCCATCTCCCTTTCCTGATAATGGTACCCAATGTATGCACATAATTATTTAACATCCTATGAAAGTGTCCTTTTAAACATAATTTGTCAACGAACGCATCTCTCGGAAATGTTGAAAAGTCACTGATGAATCTGCCTTTCCTGCTATGGGCTCCCTCCTCCTGCTTACATCCTTACAGTGGAGTGTATTTTCCTGCAAAGGCTGTGAGATGCATTGAGCTAAACCGAATAATTGATCCTCAGTAAGCCCTCCTGTGATTGCTTGAAGACGATGGTTCTGCATAGAGTGGCGATGTGCCCTGACACTTGGCACTATACATCACACTGTCAATATGAATCTGGGAGTATTGTCCCAGATACCACCTTGTACTCGCTTGCTGACTGGATCAACAAGTTTCTTAAATGAAATAATATAAAAGCAACTAGACCAGTATGAAAAAGTTATTGACACTATAAAAACATTTGCTTACCAAAGCTGTAGGCCATATACTCCCTACAAAAGTGTAAATTAAACACGATCCTTAATACTACAGCTATTCTGCGTGAAGGACTAGGTAGATTCGGTTAGGATATGTTGAACATCAGTGTCCAAATGCTCATCTCTTGTCTTAGGGATTAACTGGTTATTGTCAAGGCCCCAACATCAACTGAGACACTGCTGATGAATTTGGGCAAACATTAGAAAACATTGTAGAAAAATCTCTTTCCAACACTGGATTGCGAGTCACACAAAGCAATATCTCACACACGCATATCCTAGAACACAAGTTTTTTTTTAATATTTACCAAAATGCATAAAGATTCCGTCCACCCCCCTGGACAGACCAATAATCTCAGCAAATGACTTATTACAAGAACCACTTGGGAAAATGTGGATGCATTTCTGCGGAAGGCAGCTAAACCAGCTCATGCATTTGTATGGGATAAAACACGTTTGAGAGAGCTTGAAGAAATTGCATTTTCAAACAGAGCAGAAATCTGGCTCAGTACGACCAACTTAATTTATCTATGTAGATCCATGCCACATCAAAAAGACCTGGAAGACATGGAGTTTCATCTTTTAAAGATTGAGGAACTAGATTAGAATAAGGCTTTTCTACTTTACCACAATTTGTTTTTATTGCATCACAGCTATTTCCTGACTATAAATACATTGTAACTACAAATGAGTTTTTTTAGGTTCTCCAACATATGCGAATACGTTTTTGCGCAGCTAAGAAGAAACATTTCTGATGGATACAACTACCTATGGATTCCTCACCTAATGAATACTCCATGGCGCCAGCATTCGACGGAAATCTTCTTCCTAGCTTCTGCTCGTCGACGAGGACGTCCCATTTGCCCACGCGACGCCGTCTGACGTCATACAGGCAATAAGGGGTCCTCGCCGACGTGCCGACGTCGGTTCCCTTTTTTCCGTGCGTTCGAAACGGTTATCTTCGAGGGAGCTACTGTTGCTTTCGAAGTTAGTGTTTTTTTCTGCTGCGTGATTTTTCTCTGAGGTTACTATGTCTCAGGGCTTGAAACCAGACTTCCTCTGTCGGGAGTGTGGGGGCAAGATGTCCGTTACTGACCCACATTCGGACTGTTTATGGTGCTTAAGCTCCGACCACGACGTCGCAACATGTGAACACATGAATCCCAAGGCCCTAAAAGAGCGAGAGGCTAAACTCTTCATGGCAAAGTCGAAAAGGAAGGAGAAGAAGCATCATAGGAAGTCCTCCTCGCCGAAGTCTCATCGGCGTCATCGAGACTCCTGGCGCCGTAGGGATTCACAGTGCCATTCCAGCAAAGAGAGGTCTCGATCGAGGTCGCCTTCGGCTCGGCGTCATAAGACTTGGGAGGTCAGTCCCACAGTCACTCCACATCCATCGACGCCGTTGCCTTCTCCGGCTTCGCCGACTTCGCCTGGGCAGACATCTTCAGTGGTTGAAGTGACGCAGCCTCAGGTGTTCTCTCCGGCGTCGCAGACGTCGAGGCTGGCGTTGGGGTCGCCTTCGATCCAGGCACCACAGTATCCAGCTTTTCCTGCCCCTGGAGCCGATAATACAGCATTTTTGAATGCGATGTATACCATCTTCCAGCAGATGGCTCCAGGAGATGCTCCGACTGGTCCTTCGGGGCCGTTGGCTTTCACCTTGGGTGCTCCGGCGCCGCTACGGCCAGCACCCTTCATGCCCTTTCTCCCGTTAGGGAATGAGGGCTCGGCGCCGGTGTCTGCTCCGGTGGCCCCAGAGGTTTCGGCCCCGGAGGTTTCCATCCTGTCGACTTCGGGGTTTCGACCAGTGACTCCGACAGGACCATCGGAGACTCCAAGACGCGCCTCTCTTCATCCGGCTCCTACCTCGGCGTCGAAGCTGCCTGTGGCGCCGGACATGGCGTTGGATGGATCTGGAGATCGGCGTCGATCCTCGACTTCGGCTGATGCCATGTCGACGCCGCGTATTGAAGAGAGGCTACATTCTAGGAGGCGTGCTCTCAGTCTCTTGGAGGAGCAGGAATACCAACGGGTCTTGGAGGAAGGAGAGATTGAGGATTCTGGCGAGGGTCTTCATGGTCTGGATACAGCTAGTGGGCTGGATACTTCCCCTGAGTGGGACTTGTCATCTCCAGGGGAGTATACTGAGGAGGCAGCCACTTTTCACGCTGTAGTAAGAAAGGCAGCTAACTTTCTTGAACTGCCTTTGCCGGTAGCGGAGGCGAAACAGAATTTGTTGACTGAGGTCCTACATCCGGCCTCTACTGCAGCGGAGCCTCTTTTACCATTCAACGAGGCTTTGCTTGATCCGGTGTTGGAGGTGTGGAAGAAGCCGGTATCTTCCTTGGCTGTTCATAGTGCTGTGGCCAGGAGGTATCGGGCTGCACCATCTGACCCTGGCTTTCTGTCCAGACACCCTACGCCGGAGAGCTTGGTGGTCCAGGCCTCCTGTTCTTCTAGATTTGCGCCTGGATCTTTTCCGACGGTGCCGGGGGATAGAGACTCCAAGAAGTTGGACTCACAATCCAAGAAAATATTCTCGTCCTGCAGCATGGCGTTGAAGTCCACCAACGCGACCTGTATCTTGGGGAGGTACATCTATGCTCTTATGGACGAGATAACATCATCACATACGGAGCTTCCCCAAGGACTTTTGAATATGTCTCGGATGCCCAGGCTGCTGCAACCCAGGTTATCCAATCTG
Source organism: Pleurodeles waltl (assembly GCF_031143425.1). Taxonomy (NCBI): domain Eukaryota; kingdom Metazoa; phylum Chordata; class Amphibia; order Caudata; family Salamandridae; genus Pleurodeles; species Pleurodeles waltl. The sequence continues at coordinate 160,774,349 of NC_090439.1, read as the reverse complement.
GGTTGGATACGACTGACTCAGTGGCTAGGGCGATGGGCACGGCTGTGGTTGCGAGGAGACAGGCTTGGCTTCGCAACTCAGGGTTCTCTGCGGACGTGCAGTCGACCCTGTTGGTCACAAATGGGGACAAACTTTTTGGAGCCAAAGCGGATTCGGCCTTGGAAAGGTTTAAAGAAAGCAGGGCCACGGCCAAGTGCAAGCCGCTTCTTCTGCCTCCTCCAGATTTTTTAGGAGGTTTCGTGGATTTGGACGTGGCTCTTCCTCCTCTTCCTTTCGGGGGAGATTCCAGCAACCTGCCTCTTCTCTCACCTTTAGATCAATTCGAGGGAGGGGTAGGGCCCGCACCAGGGGAGCCTCTCAGCAGCACTCTGCCTCGTCCTCTGGAGGGGTGCAGCAGGGGAAGCAGCCTTAGGCTTCCACTAATTCCCACTCACTCCTCTCCTGTAGGGGGAAGGTTACTGCATTTTCTTCACAAGTGGGAGGCTATTACATCAGACACTTGGATTATCAGCATTGTGGGAAAAGGCTACACCCTTCCCTTTCGGGAGTTTCCACCCCCCATCCCGCCCATCTTATTGTTCAAAAGAACACCTCCTGTTGTTAGAACAGGAGGTTCAAGTCCTCCTTTTAAAGGGCGCGGTGGAGTTGGTTCCAGAGCAGGAAAGGGGTCGAGGTTGTTACTCAAGGTACTTCCTGATTCCCAAGAAGGATGGTCGGTTGAGACCAATCCTGGACCTGAGGATCTTGAATTGGTTCCTCAAACAGGAAAAGTTCAAGATGCTGACCCTAGCTCAGGTGCTTTTGGCGTTGAACAATGGAGATTGGATGGTGTCTGTCGACTTGCAGGATGCTTATTTTCATATCCCAATACTCAAGTCGCACAGGAAGTATCTCCGGTTTGTGGTGGGGTCGCAGCACTATCAGTTTGCGGTCCTCCCGTTCGGTCTTACTTCGGCACCCCGAGTCTTCACGAAGGTGATGTCGGTGGTTGCGGCAGAGCTCAGAAGGAAGGGGATAGCAGTATTCCCTTACTTGGACGACTAGTTGATCAAAGCCAAGTCCCCGGAGCTTGTGTTGCATCATCTGCAGTCAACAACCCAGTTGTTGTTCGACCTGGGTTTTTCGGTGAACGTGCCCAAATCTCACCTAGAGCCCTCTCAACGCCTCCTGTTCATAGTGGCAGTACTGGATACAACATTGGATCGAGCCTTTCCTCCGCCTCAGCGGATTCAAGATATTCAGGATTTGGTTCCAATGTTTCGAAATGGAGCGGTCGTTCCAGTCCTCAAGGTCCTTCGTCTGCTCGGTCTGTTTGCCTCCTGCATACTGTTGGTCACGCATGCTCGCTGGCACACGAGGGCTCTTCAGTGGTGCCTCCGAAGGCAGTGGTCTCAACACAAAGGAGATCTCAAAGGTTCTGTCAAGATCTCCAGAGACACTGCTGCGGACTTGAAGTGGTGGATTGCGGGCAACAATCTTTCACAAGGAAAGCCGTTCACGCAGTCACCACCAGTGATCACGGTCATAACGGATGCTTCCACTCTAGGGTGGGGAGCTCATCTGGGGGATCTGGAGATCAAAGGGCTTTGGTCTCCAGAGGAACAGATTTTTCATATCAATCTGTTGGAGTTGCGGGCTGTACGTCTGGCTCTCAAGGCCTTCCTCCCATCCCTTCGCGGTCAGTCGGTTCAGGTCCTGACGGACAATACTACCGCGATGTGGTATATAAACAAACAGGGAGGAGTGGGGTCGTACCTTCTCTGCAGAGAAGCTCTTCGGCTATGGTCCTGGGCAAAGGACCATCAGATTTGCTTGGTAGCAAATCTGGCCGGAGTCTTGAATGTACGTGCGGATGGTCTCAGTCGCCATTTCTCGGCCGACCACGAGTGGCGTCTCCATCCAGATCAAGTCCGTCTAATCTTCCAGTTGTGGGGGGTTCCTCGGATAGATCTGTTTGTCACCCGGGAGAACTCGCACTGTCCGTTATACTGCAGCCTCCAGTATCCGGTGCAGGGGGCTTTGGGGGACGCGTTTCAGAGAACCTGGTGCGACCAGTTGCTTTATGCGTTTCCCCCCATACCCTTGATTCCTCGAGTGTTGAGGAAAGTTCGCCAAGACCGGGCCCAAGTAATCTTAATAGCTCCGGATTGGCCAAGGAGGGTGTGGTATTCCGACCTTCTCCAACTCTCAATGTGCCCTCCGCTCCGTCTCCCTCTCAGGACAGACCACCTCTCGCAGTCGCAGGGGCAGGTTTTACACCCCAACCTCCAGAGCCTGCACCTTCATGCCTGGAGATTGAACGGGGCAACCTGAGTTCCTTCTCTCTCCCACCTGATGTAGTGGATGTTATCTTAGCGGCCAGGCGACACTCCACTAAAGCTATCTACGCTAATAGGTGGTCCAAATTTGTGGTATGGTGTGGAGAGAGACAGATTGATCTCTTACGTGCTCATTTGTCAGATGTTTTATCTTTTGCTTTGTCTTTAGCGCAGAAAGGTTGTGCAGTGGCTACTATTAAAGGTTACTTGTCTGCCTTGTCAGCCTTCATTTGTCTTCCAGACCAACCATCGTTATTTAAATCTCCTATAGTTCTTAGATTCTTGAAGGGCCTTATGAATAAATACCCTCCTAAACCTTTTGTTATGCCTCAATGGGATTTGTCCTTGGTCCTGACTTTCCTTATGGGGTCCCCTTTTGAGCCTATGCATTCTTGCCCTTTAAGGTTCTTAGTTATTAAAACAGTCTTCCTGGTGGCCATAACATCTGCAAGGAGAGTGAGTGAGTTTCAGGCTTTATCGGTTAAACCCCCTTATACAACTTTTTATGGGGACAAGGTAGTGTTGAGGAACAAGGCTGCTTTCCTTCCGAAGGTTGTTTCACCCTTCCATTTGGCCCAGACAATTACTCTGTCCACGTTCAATCCTCCGCCTCATCCTTCAAAAGAAGAAGAGAGACTTCATCGCTTGGACCCAAAGAGGGCGTTAAGCTTCTTCATTGACAGAACAAAGGATTTCAGGCCGGATGATCAGCTTTTCATCGGATACGTGGGCAAGAGGAGAGGAAAGGCAGTCCACAAGAGAACACTCTCCAGGTGGGTTGTTCTTTGCATTAAAATGTATTACTCTTTAGCAAAGAAGGATCCTCCTGATGGTATTAGAGCTCATTCCACCAGGGCTAAGTCGGCCACTTCGGCCTTGGCTAGGGGTGTTCCTGTGGTCGACATCTGCAAGGCTGCAACTTGGTCGTCCCTTCACACTTTTGCGAAGCATTGCTGCTTGGACTCTGAGGTCAGAAGGGACGGCCATTTTGCATGGTCAGTGCTGCAGGATTTCTTGGTTTGACCATACAGGCACCCACCACCGAGTGCGGTTCTGCTTTGGGACTCTATTCATTAGGTGAGGAATCCACAGGTAGTTGTATCCATCAGAAGAACGAGTTACTTACCTTCGGTAACGACTTTTCTGGTGGATACATTAGCTACCTGTGAATTCCTCACGGTCCCACCCACCTCCCTGTTGCCTTTTTGGTCTCACCAAGTAATCCTTGAGTGTTCTCCTCTTGGTCTTGAGGACTGCAATAGATTATGTATATATGGATATTTGTATATATATATTTATTTGTGTATATACATGTTTAGTGTATATATGTATTGATCTTTAAAAAAAAAAAAAAAGTTATATTAAATCTATAGCCATTTTCTTGCAATGATGTGTAGTTTACAATGTTATGAGATATTGCCTTTATCTTCCATTGCATTGGATTATTGTTCTCAGGCACGTAAAAAAGTGTTGGTACTGACGTCAGCATGTCGGCGAGGACCTCTTATTGCCTGCATGACGTCAGACGGCGTCGCGTAGGCAAATGTGACGTCCTCGTCGACGTGCCGAAGCTAGAAAGAAGATTTCCGTTGAATGCTGGCGCCATGGGAGTATTCATTAGGTGAGGAATCCACAGGTAGCTAATGTATCCACCAGAAAAGTCGTTACCGAAGGTAAGTAACTCGTTCATTTTGATCAATGAATGTTGCCAGAAATTACTCAGTGTGATCCTTAAGTACAGGGACTATCTTTTCCTGATTTTGTAAGGCACACGAGAATAACTGAATAACAAAATTGAAGACCTTATTTTCCAACATGAAAAAGTCAGGTTGATTGATATCCTGTGTAATCTGTTCAATTTGTTGATGTGAACTTCACTGCACAGCAAAATAAAAGGCTCCATTCTTCATATACCAAAAAAAAAGTCTATCTTCATCTTGGCAGCCAGTCCTCCCTCCACCAAAATGGCAAATGTCTGCCATTGGAAGAAGTTTGTGGCATAGATTAGTGGGTTGAGATATTGGCACATCTGTCCAATGGGGAGCATAAATAGGTAAGATTCCAATGTCCTGGAGAAGGGCAGTAGTAAAGTCAATTTTTCAAAACAGGGTAGATGGGGGTCTTCTCAGTAATTGCAGCTTGAAAATTCTCACTAATGCAGTATCAAAGATATCTGCAAACATTAATTTATCACTCCTAGATAAACGGATTTCCGACAATGATTTAATGCCAGTCAGTAGACTAAGGAAGCTTCCGTGAAAGCCATTCTACAATGGACTACTGTTCACACTATGGACTATTGTTCACTAGACTCGTAAGATAAATGAAAGATTATGCTGTTTTGTTGACTTCTGAACTGCATTTGATTAGTAGACCAAGGACACCTATGGGATTAGGTTGATGGCCTAGATAATCCTGACTGGGTTATTATAGTTTATTATAGATTATTTTAGGCATTGCAGTCTTAAAAGATCTGTCTCTGCCTCTCAAGAAAAGTCAAACTATATAATGGGCTACCACAAGCCAAGTGTTTGCTTGCTTAATCTATTTTAGGGCCTTATTTAACAAATTTACCTTTTATTTTAGACACTAATTCCTTCTTGCCTTAGAAGGGAGACAAGTACACATCCTGTATCCGCTATATGTAGATGATTTGATTCAGTTAGATTAGAAAACATTGGGTTTTCAAAGTAAACCTGATGCTCTGTGAAGTTACTTTAAAGACTGTGACCTAACAATAAATGTTGACATAAACCAACTTCTCATGGTTTTTAGATCCAACCAAGTACAAGAAATTAACTACTATTAATATTTAGATGTGTAGGAAAGTACCCTCATTTTGGCATGTTAACCCCAGTTTCTGCCTGATGTCAGTGTTTGACTGTGTCACTGGGATCCTGCTAACCAGGGCCCCAGTTCTTATACTCTCCTCTAACGTTTGTCACTGCATAGTGGTAACCCAGAATTTCATCCTAAATTTGCATACTGGTCACCCCTTTTAAGTTCCTAGTATATGGTACTTAGGTACCCAGGGCATTGGGGTTCCAGGGGATCCCTATGGGCTGCAGCATTACTTTTGCCACTCATAGGGAGCCTGTGCAAAGGCTTCTAAAGGACTGCCATTGCAGCCTGTGTGGAAAGGTGCATGCACCATTTCACAGGCATTTACACTGCAAAAGGTCACTTATAAGTCACCCATATGTCAGGCCCTCCATCCCTGAAGGCTGGGTGTAGAGTACCTGTGTGTGAGGGCACCCATGCACTAGCAGAAGTGCCCCCTCATCGTCCAGGACCATTTCCCAAGACTTTGTGAGAGTGGGTATGTCATTTTAGGCGTGCATTGGACATAGGTCAATACACCTATGTCCAGCTTCACAATGGTAACTCCGAATATGGCCATGTAAGGTGTCTAACATCTGGGAATGATACGCCAATGCTGATTCTAGTTTTTGTTGTATAATTGTACGCACTCTAGGGGATCCACAGTGAACACCCAGTACTGCCATACCAACCTTCTGGGGTTTTCTAGGCAGCCCCAGCTGCTGCCACCTTACAGACCGGTTTCTGCCCTCCTGTTGCCAAAGCAGATCGAGCCCAGGAAGGCAGAACAAAGCATTTCCTTTGGGAGAGCGGTGTTACACCATCTCCCTTTGGAAGTAGATGTTACAGGCATGGGAGGGGTAGCTTCCCAGAGCCTCTGGAAATGCTTTGAAGGGCACTGATTGTGCCCTCCTTGCAGAATCCAGTCTACACCGGTTCAGGGACCCCCAGTCCCTGCTGTGGCGCAAAACTCAACAAAGGAAAGGGGAGTGACCACTCCTCTATCTATCACCACCCCAATGGTGGTGCCCAGAGCTGCTCCAGAGTGTCCCGGGGTTTTGCCATCTTGGATTCCTCGTCGTCAGAGCCCTCCTCTGATAGGTGCTTACCTGTGTAGCTGACCTGTCCCCCTTTCAGGGCTATTTAGGGTATCTCCTCTGTGTTTCCTCAGATTCGGATTGCAAGACTCCAACAGGAATCCTCTGCATCCTTTACTTCACCTTCTACTGACGAAACTGCACCTGGACCCTACAGGAACTCTACAGACTGCAACAAAGAAGCAAAGACGACTTCTGCAACAGTGTATATTCAGCTCCTGCCAGCAACTGCAACTGTTTCCAGGTCGTGCATCCTCCAAGGACTGTCTGTCTTCAGCCTGCACCAGAAAAATGAAGAAATCTCCCTTGAAGTGAAGGAGTCACTTCCCTGCTTCAGCAGGCACCCCTCTGCAATGACGACAATGGCGTGGGTCTCCTCTTCTGAAGTGTGTGGAACCAGCAACACAGGTGGTGGACTGAAGTGGTCCAGACGGTCCTGAAGTCCAGCTGTCTAACTTTGGTGGAGGTAAGAGCTTGCCTGTCCATGCAAGACAGTACCCCCATGCACTGCGTGTTTTGAGGTTGGCAAGGCTTGTTGGCATCCTTCCATGAAGTTCTTCGTGCACTGTGCAGCTCTGGCCCCCAGCACTTCTTCCTGCGACGCACAGATTCCTGAGTGGTTCTCTGGCGGCGTGGGATCCCTTTGTGTAGTGCTGCACGGACCTCCTTTTGCACCTTCTTTGTAATCGTGCTGGGGGACTCCTGTGCGCGCTGCCTGGTCTTCTGAGGGCTTTTTGAGTTGCCGAGAACCCCCTCTGCCTCCCCCTACTGGGTAGAGGCCACCTGGTCCTGAGCAGCGCCATTTTCCACTAACTGCGAGCTTTGCGTGTGCCAAGACTTATTGGCGGAATCAGCGATGCAAAGCAGACTGCAATCATCCATCTGGCTGGGACATCATCTGCACCAACCAGGAACCCACATCCGTCGTCTTAGGTGCAGTACTGACTGTTCTTCTTCACCAGTGGTTCTCCTTTTTCACCTTCATCCGGGTTAGCAGGGACTCCTGTTCTCCCTGGACTCTACAGTGCTTCTTGGACTTGGTCCCCTTTTTCCACAGGTCTTCAGGTCCAGGAATCCATTGTTTGTGTCTTGCAGTCTCTTCTGGTTCTTGCGTAATCTTCTATCACGTGTCCTTGTGTGTTCTAGGAAAGTTACTGTGATTTACTCCTGCTTTCGTGGGCTCTGGGGTGGGTTCTATTACTTACCTTTGGTGTTTTCTTACACTCCCAGCGCCCCTCTTCACATTACACTTGCTTAGGTGGGAAACCAACTTTCGCATTCCACTGTTTTAGTATATGGTTTGTGTTCCCCCCCAGGCCCATTTCGAACTATTGTGATTTTCACTATTTGCACTGTTTTCTTACTGTTTTACAGCTATTTCTGCATTCTAATGTATATACTGTGTATATTATGTACCTCCTAAGGGAGTATAGTCTTTAAGGTATTTTTGGCATTTGTGTCCCCAAATAAAGTACCTTTATTTTTGTAACTCTGAGTATTTTCTTTCATGTGTATGAGTACTGTGTGACTACAGTGGTATTGCATGAGCTTTGCACGTCTCCTAGTTAGGCCTTGGCTGCTCATCCACACTATCCCTAGAGAACCTGGCTACTAGACACTGACTACATTTCACTAATAAGGGATAACTGGACCTGGTATAAGGTGTAAGTACCTTTGGTACCCACTACAAACCAGGCCAGCCTCCTACACTAATGCAGGTTGCAAGTAACCTAAAATGGAGTAAGCAAGCACTTAAAATCTCTTAAAAATAGAGCATCACTTGCAGCAGTCAAATTTAATCTAGAGTTTCTCAATTTGCTCTGCTCAAAAAGTATGTGACCGAAATAACTCTGATTGTTATTGTTAGTTGGCAGCTACTCTCGTTAAACATAATATAAAAACGCCTGTATGCAAGCTAGCAGTATAGGAAGTTAGGAGCCTTTCGCCTTAAAGCCATTATAAAGTAGAACGGATCCATTCATTACTGTTAAGGTTACAGGATATTTGTTGAATAAAGCATCCATTGTCATAACTTTGTCACTTATAGGAAATAAGAATGTCCCTGTACACCCTCACTTTATTTGATTAAACAAATTATGAACATAAGTTTTAAATCTAAGCTTAAGTTGTCATCCAGTATTTCTGATTCAAGGCTTTTGTTCAAAAGAACAAGCAAATAATGCATCCGTCTCCGTTATTAAAAAAAAAAATATATATATATATATTTCAATTACAGGTTGGGAACCACTGTCTTAGCCAATATGTATTTTATTGATGTGGCTATCGAGACAGCTTGTTTTTTATTAGACTTAAGGAATATCATGCATATTCCTGGTATACAATTTAAATGTGTTTGTTTTACAGGCATAATTGTCTGAATAAACTTCTATTTTTACACCACTATAATGACACTATATATTTATTTAGTGTGTGCATTTTACAAGAGTACAACTACTGCTGTCTGAAACCACCGCTTCGAACACTGGTCTAACCCGTTGTTAACTATTCTTGTACTCATCCATTATACATGCACTCATCTTTCAACCACTGACCTCTTCCCTACTCTTCCACACCACATAATCTTTTAAAACTTAAAGTTCTTCAGGTACAAAATAGCCAGGTATATTAGCTTACCTTGCAGTTGTTTTGGAAGTACCTCCTAGCGGTTAGCCAAAGAAAAGTAGTTACCTGACCATTACCGTTTTGCTTGATCTCGGATGAGAACGGGAAAGGGGATATTTTGTCTGGAGAGTGGACAAAGAAGGCTCAGTCTTAAGTCTTTGTGATCCATAAATGTTGCACTCATGTTGTACTGTGCTTTTGTTGTTGGTTCAGTTGCCAGAATACAGCCAGACACAATATTCTTCACTGTGGCTGCCGAGACCTGTGGGGCAAGCAGGTCAGATTGGCCTGCATACTTCAGATGCAAGATCCATGATAGTTTCTTTCAGATGCAAGATGCCAATTGAGTCATAAACCCAAAGTCTGAGAATTCCCATAGGTTGAAAAAGCTTTGTTTGTCAACGATTTGAGGCAATTAAGTTGAACCAAGAGAATCGTTGCTGAGATGTGGATTTGCTTTAAATTTTTATATTCTATTTTACATGTTAAAAAGGGTATATGCATGTAAACATTTACTGCATGAAAGAAAGAACATATATTTATAAAGCACAGCTGCTGCTTCATAAGAAGCAACCTGGCAGTGAAATACAAAGAAGGCGAGTATCTACGGTTCATGGAACAAGAACTTTTTCAACTCGTCTCTGAAAACACTTTCATTAGAGATATTGTGAATATACTGTGGTAGAGATTTCCAAATAGTGGGTGCAAAAAAGGAAAAATATCTGCCACCGGATTTAGCTTTGCACACTTTTGGGACAAAAAGTAGATTTTGGTTTGCTGAGTGAAGCACCCTAGAGGGAACATATTTTTGAAACATATTTTGAATATAGGGAGAACCTTCTGAAAAAAAAACCCTGCGAGTGTTTAAAACTTAGAGTTTTAAACTTAATTCTGGATCTAATTGGTAACCAGTGAAGAGATTTTAGGCCACATCTGATGTAATGTCTTTTAGGAATGTTCAGCACTTGGCGAGTAGCAACATTCTGGACCCGTTGGAGTCATGTAAGCAAATCATGAGAGATGCCCAGATAAAGGACATTGGCATAGTCCAGTCGGGAGGTAATCAGGGTATGAATGATCCCCTTCTGAGTAGCTAAAAGAAAATATTTTAGGAACTTTTTCCGAGACTTCAACAGCCAAAGCAGGTAGCGACTGTAGCACTTAAAGGACTACATTGAATCCAGGAAAACCCCTAGATTTCTGTCAACTGTAGATAGAGTATGAACCTGGCCTGGTTTTGGAGGGCCAAAGTAATGAAGGATCAATAGGAGATGGTGTACTGAACGCTATAATCTGTTTTTTCAGCACTAAAGCAGCTGTTTTGCATCCAGCCCCCAACTGCCGAAAGACAGCCCTGGAAGTCACTGACCACTGAATCATTAAGCTGTTAAATGGCCACCATCAGTTGAGTGTCATCTGCATAAGATTCAATGTTCACACCCCATTTTTGCACCACAGGGGCAAGAAGGGGACATGTACACGTTCAATAGAGTGGGAGTCAAAGCTAAACCCTGCTAGACACCACAACCAAGGGGTTTAAATTGGGAAGTGAAAGGAGATAAAAATACAGCTTTTCGTCTTTCAGAAAGAAAGAAATTCTGACATTCATAGAGCCTGCACACTATTCCAGTCGTTTCCAATCTCTAAAGGATAATTTTGTTGGACACAGTATCAAAGGCAGCGGTCAGATCTAATAATATAACCACTGTCTTCTGACCCGGATTGGAATTGGTTCTGATTTATTTGGAAACCTCCAAGGGAGCAGCTCCCAAGCTGAACCCAGCACGGATGCCAGACTGGAAGGAATGAAGGATATTATTGTGCTCAACAAAGCTGTTTATTCTGCTCTTCATTAAAGATTCCAACAACAGGCCCGCTGCTTAAAGGTTGAAAGTGAGGGAGGCCATGTAGAGAGAGGTACATCCAACTGAACAAAGTGCGCAGTTTTGCATAGAGGAAGTAAGTTGGGTCTTGTGCAAATTGCTGGGAAGCTGGAAAAGTTGTTTACGTACCTTAGTTTTTAATAATGACTTAATTTTACATACTGCTCTTGGAGCATTTTCTGAGGCAGCAATTAGTTGTGTAAAAAAAAAAAGTTTCAATATTTTTTTCTAAATTGTTTTAAAGCCGTACAGTAAGCCTGCTTTTTTTCACTATCATAGCCAAATCTTCAATTTTTGATTTTTTTTTTTACTCTTCCATTTTTTTTTTACGCTTACATTTTTCCATGTAAAGACACTGTGAAAACCAACTGGCAGTGGGAGTAGATCTTTTCCCTGTGCAGGTTTTTAACTGTGACAAGTTGTCAAAGCCTGACACTAATGAATTGTCGAAGGCAGTGACAACAGCATCAATTCCTATCGACATATTCGTTTTTACTTCCAAGAAGATTTTGATTAGGCTTTATTTTGGGGTGGAATTCCATGCTCTGAATGTCCCTGCAGAGTTCCTGATGACTATTTTAGTTGAGGCCAGGGTGACAACGAAAGAAATAAGAAAATGGTCAGACCAGGTAAGTTGAAGAGAAGGACCTGACTGTAAAAATGGGCTACTAAAAAAGATAAGATCAAGTGTGGCCCACTTAACATGTTGTATGAGGTTTAGGTCAGCCATAGTCCAGAAACCGCTTTGCAACGCTATCATGAGACATCAATGTGAATATTAAGGTCTCCCAGTATATGAATATTAAAGTCTCCAGTGCCAGTTTGTGTCATAATATAAAGCTTGCAAATGTAACAGATTTTACACTGCCACTGGTTCTACCCAGACCCCAGCCAGCTCTCCTGTTTCTCTCAGCAAACTCCTTTTGACTTGAAATCTGCAGTGGGAGACCATATTCCATGCAGATTGAATCGTAGGTCTCTCTGTTAGACATGCCAATAAACGTGCTATTCAATTCAAATTGCAGTAGTGGTTTTGCAGCATGAATCTTTTTTGAATTCCCATGTTGTGCATTATTTTGCCACCTAGTAGTTGGGTCCATAATCCTCCACTTTTTTGTAGCCCTTCTTCTCTTTGTTGTTTTGTTGATGGGCATAGACGGTACCTCCATTTGGTGTCCCCTGTGATGTTGTCATGCTTCCTCTGGAAGCTTCCACCTTTGGTCACCATCTTCAGATTCTTGTTCTCTGCCGTTGGGTCTGGAAGCCTGCCAAAGGATTTCCAACACAGAGAAGAAGATTGTGAAAAAATGTTTTTGTAGAAATCGCTGAAAAGTTAACTGGATTCATCTACTTCACCAACGCAGAACTTTGAGAGGAAGGGTAAAGAAGGAAAGTACAAATTCCAAAGAACTTCGGAGAATGCCTGTTCAGCTGGTTTCCTGAAGGGCCTCAATTGAGAATACACCCTTCCAGTCTTGTAAGAAATGCCATCACAAGTTCTCCCAAAAAGACAAGCACCTAGTCTGCAACCTTTGCCTCCCTGTTGATCACCGGAGTGAGGACTGCAATGCCTGCTCAGCATTCATGGCGAAAAAGCTGAGTGCAAGGGAGAGACCCAGAAGGGCACATCACAGCATATAGAACCAGCAGACGACACCATAATAGAAAGACCTAGGCCTCTCTTGGTGAAGAGGAACATATTGTTGCTGAAGAAGCAGGGGAAGAGACATCAGACGCGGAGGTAAAGATTGTCAGCTTCGAGAAACAGGCGACAACGAAAACAAAGACGACGTAAGAGAAATACTGGTCTTGAAAAAATCAAAAAATCATCTGAGTCAAAGACGACGTCAGAGGAAGCCTCTGTGTTGAAACACTCAGTCGGCATACATGCCCCGAGACCAGGAACCCCACACCTCACTCCAGAGGAGGAAAAACTCCCCAAAAACCCAAGGTGTCGAAGGATGTACGGGACAAAGAAACTCTTAAGAAAAATGCAACAAACACATTGAACAAGCAATAAAGACACTATTCACTTTAGGGTTCTCTATAAACATAGAGAAATTGTCCCCACAACCAGAGTAGGAAAATATATTTCTGGGAGCAAGGATAAATTTTGTTCACGGGAAGATGTTTTCCAGTGAGAAGAGGACACAATCACTTATTGATTGAAACTCCATAGTGGGCAAGCTTTGACAGTGAGGATGGTGGGGAAACATATGGGGAAAATGGCATCATGCCTCCCCTTAATACCACATGAGACTCCTCCAGGAATGGTTACAGGCTCAATGGCCACAAGCGACGGAGTTGAAAGGATCTAGTGATGGTCACAAAAAGGATACAAGAGGAGATAGTGGAACAGATCAAATATAAAGCAAGGAATGAAATTTCAACAGCCATCTCCATCAATAACAGCAGATGCCTCACATATGGGATGGGGAGCACATATTAACTCACTCAAGGTCAGAGGAGATTGGCAGGAAAAGGATGCAGTGCAACATGTCAACATCCTAGAATTGAAAAGTGTTCCTAGCCTTAAAAACCTTTCAATCAGTGTTAGTCCAAATGGACAACACTACAACAATCAACAAACTGGGGGAACACAATCCCTGCAATTATCAAGATTAGCCCAGGAACTCTGGAACTGGGTCATACAAAAGAAGATAACAATAACAATAACAACAATATACCTTCTGTGGAAGGACAATATAGAAGCAGAGAAGATTCCCATGTGAGATGAATCAGAAAGTGCTCAAAAGAATCTTTCAGAGATGGGGACCTTCACAAATCAACCTGCTCACAACACCAGAGAACACAAAATGGCAAAGCTTCGCATCCAGACAACCTCACCACTAGTCCCTGGGGAATGCTCTGTCGATAAACTGGTAAGAGGCATTTGCTTACACTTTTTCCCCATTGCACTTTTGCACAGGGTGATCAACAAATGCAAAAGAAGCAGGATGACTCTGATTTTAATTGTGCCCCAATGGATAAGGCAAACTTTGTTCTGTTCCGGATAGCAAAGGGTAACATGCAAAAGATACCAATAAAACAAAACCTGTTACCCATGGACAAGGCTCCTGAAGGCATAGAATTTGGACCCTTAGTTACCGGAAGAAACATATGGCTGTACTCTGAGAGGCAGGGAGACCAACAACACAAAGGTGTTGGTTTTTTTTAAGTGGAAAAGATACCCCATATGGTGTCCTAAAAGGGAATTATTATGGAAAAACATTAAAATACTTCACACACCTAATTGTTTGTAAACCAACCTATACCTCATTAAGGGTACATTTAGCAGCAATAGTGGCTTACACAAGGGGCCACATAGGAAGAAGTTTCTTTATGGCGCAAGTAATAAATTGATTTCTGGAAGGTACAAAAAGAATCGCACCACCAATGAAGGTACCAGCACCTACATGGAACCTTAACCTGGTGTTAACCCAGTTGATTAAACAAACCTTTGAATCATTGCACAAAGCTTCACAAAAGATGGTTACATTGAAGACTGCGTTTTTGGTGGCTATAACATTGCTTCGGAGAGTGAGCGAAATACAAGCCCTCACAATCATATGCAAAATAAGGACAGAATTGCCATGAGGACAGATCATCAGTTTCTACCAAAATCAATTTCACATGAACCAATCTATCCAAATACCAAGTGTTTTCCAAAACCCAAAGGATCAGGCTGAGAGAGCTTTACATACATTGGATACTGGAAGAGCAATAATTTACTACATAGAAAGAACAAAACCATACAGGAAAACAAAGTAACTCTTTATCTCATTTGGGGAGAACAACATGGGAAAAACAGTTACAAAAGGTACAGTGGCCATATGGATTTCGGAAAGAATACAATTATGCCACACAAATGCTGGTGGAAAAATTGAGATCAAAACCAAGGACACACTCGGCAAGGAAGAAGGGGGCAACCATCGCCTTTCTTGCAAACACACCATTAGATAGTTGTATGGCAGCTACATGGGCATCCACAAAATATTACTCTATAGACATTCAGATGAGCAGAAAGGCTCAAATGGGTCAAAAGGTACTAAAACATTTATTTTCAAATTCAGGTCCATCTACCGCCCATCCACCACAAACCATCCTACCCCCCACATAATCTATGCACAGCATGTGAATCCAGAATAGATTCATGCTGCAAACGTATAGTTCTTACCTGTAGGTGCAATTTTGCAGCTTGAAGAATTTTCTGGACTCACCAGAGACCCACCCACCTCCACCAAGAAGGAGAAAAGAGGCAAAAAACAAATAAGACTATGAAGATGGCGACTTACGGTGGAAGCTTTCGGATTAAGCATGACGACGTCACAGAGGACACCAAATGGAGGTACAGTCAACAATCACTAACAAACAAAAAACAAGAAAGGAAGGACTACAAAATAGTGGGGAATTCCGGCAAACTACTAGATGGCGGAAAAATGCACTGCGTGTGAATCCAGAAAATTCTTCAAGCTGCAAAACTACACCTACAAGTACAGGAACTATCCATTTTAATGAAGCTTATTGGTATTTACTGGCAAGGTTAGTTGGACTGCAGGGTATTCAGGCAGTGCCTGATGGGCTGGTCTGACAGGTCAGTGTGTGGGCTGTTTTTTTGACAATGGTTTTATAGGCTGGCTTGTTTTTACTATTGGTTTGTTGGATATTAAAACATACCTAGCCTGGAGCAAGCTCAAAATCAATGCAGTCTTCCATACCTTATAAAACACTTAAATAGTGGGTCTTGAGAACTTCAAAACTGTCTCAACTTGCAACCGTGGGCAATGTTTTCAGCTATCTAGTTTACTAACTGCCCACTTTTATTTTGTTGCCTGGACATTTTTTTTTCCCCAGTCCGCCACAGTATATTGGTACTAGGGTACACAACATTTCTTGTTTACTGCTAATAACTGCCAAATTCTATTAAGTTGCACCCCTTTCCAACAGATTCTCACCCTCAACCTTTTACTTCTTAGTATACGTTAGACAAAGAGGTTTGGTTTAGTTAAAGTTATTTTTAATTGTCAATAGAGGAACAGTGTAGCATTGCAGAGAGATTTGTTTTAATCTTACCACGTGTTTAATATTTGTAGTTTACTTGAACGCAAATTAAACTAGCTTTTTTTGCTTGCTCTTGGCACTGCCTTCACTGGAGCTCAACAAAACCCTGCCAATATTAAGGACACTCTTTTATTTTGGATATGTGATCTTTTTATTTTTGGGAAGTGGCTTTACTGAGTTGTATGTGGAAGCAGTGTTATCGGAAAGCCACCACTGGCCCAAATGCAAGCAACAGATTTGGGCTGTTGTCTTCTAGTTTAGCAGTTAAAAACCAGCCACTAATGAGGAGCACTTCTCGGGGATCACCACCTTGAAATACATAAGGGTCTTGCATATCTCAGTGACCTGGGTAGTTATGCTGGCAGCAGCTTTGTCTCTTGGTTCCTTCACCCAAGCTAGCCAGGTCAAAGGGTTGGAGCCTAGATATAGCGTGATTTACTAGTGCTCAAGATTGGGCGTTTGGTACAAGACTAACAACCTTGTCTCATAAAAAGCAATTTTTTGGGAAATAGTAGCAAGAAACAAACTTCTGGGTGCAAGGGACTTACAGAGCATCTGCATGAGATATGCATGATTGACAGTAGGCAAAGGAACAGGTAAACTACTGACAGGATGTCAGAAGCCTTGAGTGCCAAATGAAAGACCAGAATCAGATTCTAGAATGTTAGGACTATGTATGGCACAGGCAAGCTGGCTCAAGTAATATCTGAGTTGAGGTGCTACAACCTACGCGCAATGCTTAATTTGAGCTTGTGGTTTTGGGTGCTCACAACTGGCACTTAATTGTCAATAGCTGCATTTAGGACAGTGTACCACGTGATGGCATTTTGTCTAATTTAGAGATGAGCACTATAACAGTTTGAGTATGCACTAAAATGGCTAATACGTACCATACATACATACATACATACCTATAGAATAGTATATATTGTCCCACTTGTCTGAGTGTGATGGTTAATAGTTGTGTTGGCACTGTCATTGGCAGAGGAAATGGGTGATGCAAGCTGCAACAGACTCCTTATTTTTGCTTTACTTTTACAAATTAAGCGCTGCCTACACATCTTGGGGGACAGGGTAAAGAGATGGACCAGATAAGGCAGAATGAAAGACACCACAAGCGATAGTATTGTACTCGGGAAGGGAAGAGGACTAACATCGCAAAGGAGTAGTCCACGTCCTGAGCAAGGCGACAGAGAAATGGCTAGTTAAGTGAAAGTCAGTCAACTACAGCCAGGTAAAATGCAGACACACCAACACCACCATTATGCAGACAAATCAACATCACCATTATTCGGTGGTGTGCTCCGACATATGGCACAAAGGAAACAAAGACATAGTCTACCAACAAATACAGGCTCAGCTTGAAGCCATGCGGAACCATGATGAGAAGATTGTGATGGAGGACTTAATTGCTAAAGTGTGAAATGACAATACAAACCATGACAGAACCATGGAAAAGGAAAGTTGTGAGCAATGCACAACAGTTGATAAAGACTGTTTGGATTTTGCTAAACAGATTATAATGTCACAGGCAGCACTCTCTGCCCCTACTGTGATATTATCAAACTAACTTGGTGCTAAACGAGTGGCAGAAACAGAAATCAGGTTGAGCACCTGATAAGCAGGACCCGAAGACACTCACTGCAAATTGTCAGAGTGAGGAGGGGAGCTCACGTCAAGAATAATCACCATCTAGTGGCCGCTCTTGTGAAGCTGAAGCTCAGAAAAACAAAAGATAAAACATCAGGATGAAAGCACAAAATTACAGAACCCCAAGACCTAGTAGGAATTCATCTTACAAATCGAAAACACAGAAAATAAGTCTGAGCCAACTTCACGCAGTCAACAAGAATTGGGAACAGGTCCCTTCAGTATACGTGAAAAGCAGTGAAACGTGCCTGGGGACCAAACCAATGAGGAAGAAAGAAAGAATGAATAAGACAAAACATAGCAAGCTATTGAACATAGGGCTGCAATAAAGGAACTTACAGAGGCCAAATGTGAGAGGCTGCAGGAGAAGTACAAGTAGTAGCACATAGAAGAAAACAGAACAGTCAAAAGAATGACAAAAGGACATACATCAATAACTTTGCCAGCAAAGCAGAGGAAGAAGCCAGTAGAGAACAGGGGAAGGTCTTTAAGATCACAAGGATAGTCAGTGATAAATCCTGTGCAATATACAACTCCCCTATTATGGACAAGCAAGGCAAACTACTCACAACAGGGAACGAGCAGGAAGCATGCTGAACTTGGCAATCCAAAGAAATCTTGAACAGACCAGTACTACCTAGCAAAGTGGTTATAAGAAGCAGAGAAAGCCTTGAATGCAAACAATGCCCCCCATAAAAAGAAGAAACAGCCACTGCCATCTGATTTCTCAAGAATGGAAAAGCTCCTATCCAAGAACACTTGATTGCAGAAATGTTCATGGCAGACCCTGAAATCTCAACCAAGATCTCCAACCATGTTTTGCATCAATTTGGTAGGGAAGCAAAGTGCCAGAAGACTTGGAGCCAAGGCATCATTTTCAAGATTTCCTAAATACAGAGCCTTGACCAACTATAGCGTCAGATGTGGAATCGTCCTGTCAATCCAAAGTAAAATCCTAGCGAAAATCATTATGCAGCATATTTCTGATACTGTGGACAAGCAGTTGAGAAAGGAGCACTCTGTGTTCGCCAAAGGCAGAAGGTGTGTTGATCAGATCGTTACTTTATGGAATATCATAGAGCAGTGCACGAGATGGCAAAGGCAGCTGTACATCACCTTCATTGAGTTTGAGGAAGGCTTTGACAGTATCCACTGCAACAGTCTCTGGTGTATACCGAAAGCCTATGGCATACCGCAGCAAATAGTTATCCTTATCAAGAACTTCTGTGATAATTTTATCTGTAAGGTGGGAGAAAGTGAGAATAGCTTTGACGTCAATACTGGTCTGAAATGAAATAACGTTGCATGATGTCAGTGTTGCTCTTCAACCTAGTCACAGACTGGGTGATGCGAAGCACCAAAGAAGACCAAGCCAAAGACATTGGATGGACCTTATTCTCTACACTGGAGGACCCAGACTATGTGGATGACTTAGCCTTGCACTATCCCGCATACCAGCATATGCAGGAAAAGAGGTCTCCAGGAAATAAATTCTCCCCTCAACATTTATGCACAGCAAATGGGCCTGAAGATCAACATGAAGTCAGAAGGTATGCTGCTTACCATCACAAGTCCTTCTCCAATCAAGGTGAGTGGAGAGGACCTAGGCATGACTGAAGATTTCCCCTGCCTAGGCAGTACTATCGAACAAGATAGAAAGGCATGCAGTGACTTCAAGAGCAGACTGAACAAGGCCAGGAATGCCTTCAGAATGCTGAACAATGTGTGGAAGTTATCTCAGTATAGAACCAACACCAAAGTGAGGTGTTAATATAGCCATGATCTGTCCACACTTTTGTTTGGACCCGCATGCTGGTGGATGACGAAACACATTGCCAAAATATCAGCCTTCCACATCAGTAACCTGAGTGGAATTTTACACATTTTCTGGCCGCAAACCATCTCCAACCAGGAACTACTCACCAAACACAAGCAAGAGAGAGTGTATGCCATTATGATAAAAACATAGGGACGGATAGGACACACCTTCAGAGAAGAACAATACTCCATTAAAAATCCAGCTCTCAAGTGGACCCCAGAAGGCAAGAAGAAGTCAGGCAGGACAGAGAACACCCAGAGGTGAACTTTGAAAGCAGAAATGAAGACCCTTAACCACAGATCGGGCTCTGTACAGAAATGTGCCTAAGACAGACAGAAGTGGAAGTTCTTCGTTGTTGCCTTACATTCCAGTCGGCATAATTGGCCATAAGTAATTGAGGTGCAGCGGACCTCTCACATCCTGTGCTTCAGTGCCACTACACCTGCTTGTACTATTGGTAGCTACACACTTGTGTATAAACCTAAAAATAGATTTACTTTTAGAACTTCCCTAGCCCCACTCCTGAGAAAAACTCGAGGACATCCTTCCATATAAATGGTTAAAAATGTCCTGAAAAGACTACAGATCCATAACATTATCACACTATCTAAGCCTCTATCCATGTTTTTTTGTGAGGTTTATAAGTCCAGATGCTAGCAAGTGCAACGTCATTCTGGAAGAAGGCTCATACACAACCAACCCTCTGCCATTAAAAAAGGGGCATGGGTTAGACAAAGGATTCAGTATGAAATATTGAACTGTATCAAGTATTAGAAAGGATCACCTCCATCATCATTTTCTATCGACAAGCAGGCAAAAGTATGGGTCGTGCATGGAAGAAACTGACCAAAAACAGAGATCTAACACTCGGCCAGGTGGATGCTGTGGCATTTCAGCTGTGGCCCAGTTCAAACAGTTTGACAGTTTTATATTTTGTTAATGGGCTCATTTCTGAGTGGGGAAGGGTTTTGTTTTAGAGCGACAGTTTAGCCATGTGTGATGCTATTAATTGTGTTTGACCAATGACTTTGTGTTTCACTACTGCACATATTAGTTGCTCAATGTTCACCAGTAGCACATTATGTTTTGTTCAGTTTAGCTGCCTGTTGGCTTTAACGTGGAGTTAGCCATTACATTCTGTATTCAGTCTAGCCGCCTATTGGCTTTGACATGGCATTAGCCATTACATTCTGTATTCTGCCTATTGGCTTTGACATGCTGTATTCAGTTTAGTTGCCTATTGGCTTTGATATGGCATTAGCCATTACATTCTGTATTCTGCCTATTGGCTTTGACATGTTGTATTCAGTTCAGCTGCCTATTGGCTTTGACATGACATTAGCAGCTTAGCTGCCTATTGGCTTTGACATGATTTTAAACCTTGCTGATAAGAGCACATAGATTTTGTGTTGACCTCGCAGTCCAGTCTGAGACCAGAATGGCTCAAGAGAACTGGTCATTCTCCAAGGCCGTTCAAATCTCACACTGAGTTTGCTTTTAAGGATGACTCTGGGCTACAGTGAGTTGGATTCGAATCTGCTTGACTACAGGCTGGAGCTAGACGTCAGTTGCCAGTCTCCCGTTTGGGTAGATAATCTTTCTCGCAGTTGACCGGAGTCATCAACTTGCAGACCCCAGAAAGATGAAACTGAATATATAGGCCCTGCCACCTTGCCCATACGGTGATGAATTTGACTTTTATGCTTTGCTTTGATACTATAATGTAGATATTCTTAGTTCATGACGGAAAGTCTTAATTTTATTAAAGACACGGAGGCGAGTATTATGCGTTCTCTTCTTGCTTTATTAAAACAGCAGTCAAGAAAAAAACTACAAGTCCCATGTGGCTAACACAGACAGCCAATGGGATTGAAAACGTAGTACAGAACATGCTGACCAATAGCAGTTCCCCCCATGCTATTGTGACGTCACTTGACTGCAAGCAGCCCTCTTTACTTGCAAATAAAGTCAATTGCTGAATAAAAGTGGAAACAGAGTACAAAGAATAAACAATGCCATTAGGAAAGCAAACACATCAGAAGAAAAGTCCAAAATTCTACAAATGAAGGCGTATTCCATCAAATGAGGAAAGGATCCTGAACTTGCAATGAACGAAGGATTCCCATGATGTGAGGAAATCCTACTAGGACGCTGATGGATTGGCCGAACTTGGCGCTGGAAGAAAGGGAGGGAGAAAAACAGCATTTATTACCAGTGGTGGGATAATACTCGCCTCCGTGTCTTTAATAAAATTAAGACTTTCCGTCATGAACTAGGAAAATCTACATTTTATGACAAGACCGGAGGCTCCTATTATGCGAGTTTAAAGCATTAATTACATTCAGTGAAACATCATCAACAGGTTTGCAATAAAAGACTCTAAAGGTATTGTCATTAGACCAGGCTGCAGATTTTAGAATATCCTCTAAACGGGAACCCGCCCAGAAAGCTTTGGAGGCCATTGCCCCTCTGGTAGAATGAGCTCCAAATCTGGAAATATCGATACCAGCTAAGGATATAATCCATTTCACCCAACGAGCTAAAGTGGCAGATGAAACCGGGTGGTAAGGTTTCCTAAAAGAAATAAGAAGTTGGGAGGAGGATGTTCTCAAATCTGCAGTCTTTTGTTCATAAACTTTAAGACATTGGCCTACACATAATTTTGGTTGCTGTGGGAAATAAGGATAAAAAACTGACGATAAATTGGTTTTGGTACGTCGAACAACCGAAAATAATACCCCCGAAGGGGTAAACTGACGGTTGGAGACGTCTAGTACTTTTACATCTGATAAACGTTTGATAGAAATTAGACATAATAACATTGTTAACTTAGCAGATAACATTTTGAGAGATAATGGGTTATCCGGCAATGAAATCAAAAACTTTAGAACAACGTTAACATCCCATAATTGATTGTATTTTGGAAGAGGAGGTTTGGAAAATTTTACTCCCTTTAATAATCTGCATACCAGCGGATGCTCGCCAATGGGTTTACCATTGACCTGGATATGATTAGAAGAAATACGCGACCTGTAAAGGTTAATGGTACGAAAAGCCTTACCTTTACTGGCTTCTGCGGCTAGGAAATTAACTACAAAAATTACATCTGCTGAAAAGGGATCAATCTGCCTTCCCAAACACCAGCCGTCCCATAAAGACCAGGCTGCTTTGTAGGCTTTCTTGGTACCTGGGGCCCAGGAATTTGAGATGTATTGGGAAGCTTCTGACGAAATGACAGAGCTAGATTGGGGATTTCTGAGATCTTCCAGATCTATGGAAAACGGACCCCATGAATGAATCTTGTGGAAAACTGAAGGATGAATTCTCCAATCGCTGGAGTCTCGGAGGTGACGAGAATGCCTTTCTGCGACTGAATTGAGAGCTCCTGGAAGGTACTCTGCATGAACCGAAAGATGGTTTGAAAGGCAAAATTCCCAAAAACTCTTGGCCAGATCCGCCAGAGGTTTTGATTTTGTGCCTCCAAGATGATTTATGTACCTGACTGCAGAGATGTTGTCCATCCTGAGAAGTATTGCGCAATGAACTTTGTGCTTTGCTAGGCTTCTGATTGCAAAGGAGCCGGCAAGTATCTCTAAACAATTGATATGCAGTTTGGACTCCTTGGAAGACCATGTACCTCCAGTCGTTATGGGACCACATCGGGCCCCCCAGCCCAGACGACTTGCATCGGATTCTAAGACGAGATCTGGGGCTGATGGAAATATACTTTTCCCGTTCCAAGCGTCCAAATGGTCTATCCACCATTGAAGCTCTGTTCGGGACTCTACGTCTAAGGGAATGAGGTCGGAATATGATAGACCTTTCCTTAAGTGTTGAAACTTCAGTCTTTGAAGGGAGCGGTAATGAAGGGGACCAGGAAAAATAGCCTGAATAGAAGAGGACAGCAGGCCTACTATTCGAGTTAATGTCCTGAGAGAAATGAGAGAGCTGCGAAGGATTTGCAGGATTTCTGACTTTATGGATCTTATTTTAGACGTGGGCAGAAGTAGGGTAGCTGAGATGGAATTGATTTGAAATCCTAAGAATTCTATGGTTTGGGATGGAGTTAGGAGGGACTTTTCTCTGTTTATTATGAAGCCTAGATTCTCTAGAAGAGAGGAGGCTGTTTGTAAATGGAGTAGAAGAATTTGAGGAGATTGACTTAAAATTAGGATATCGTCTAAATAAATTAGGAGCCTTACGCCCTGGGACCTTAGGAAAGCTACCACGGGCTTCAGTAGCTTGGTGAAACACCAAGGGGCAGATGATAGACCGAAGGGCAGAGAGGTAAAGTGATAAGTTTGGTCGAACCAATGGAACTGAATGAATTTCCTGGAGTCTGGATGTATCGGGACGACTAAATAGGCATCCTGCAGATCCAGTCTGACCATCCAGTCGTTTTGAAGAAGTATATCCCTGAGGTGAAGAATTGTTTCCATTTTGAAATGTCTGTACACCACAAATCGATTGAAGTGTTTTAAGTTGATGACTGGACGCATCTTTTTGTTCTTCTTTTGAACTAGAAAGATTGGGCTGGTAAACCCTAAAGGGTGGGGTTGGGTGACTGAAATTGCTTGCTTTTGTAAGAGGGAATCTACCTCTAGAGATATTAACTGGGTCATTTCTGTGGAGAATTGGGGATAAGGAGTGTAAAATGTTTAAACTGGGGTGGAATACAGGTCTATTGTGTAACCTTGCACAGTATTTAAAACCCATACATCCGCGGTAATTGTTAACCAATTTGAAAGAAAATGGGAGATGCGACCCTCGGTTGGAAAAGAACCAAGCTGAGGGCTTACCTGTAGGGTTGGAGGCCTTGGAGTGTCTAAAGGATCTGGAACGATAGCCTCTGCCGCGCTGGGGCTAGAACTGCCGTCTAAATTCATGCTGATAAGAACCGTAGTATCCTCTGGAGCCTTGGTTGACGGAACCTCGGCTGGTAAAGCGGCCCCTGCCTCTACCGGCCCTGGCAAAAACCCGTTGGTTGAACATTTTCCGCATAGACTGTTGTGCTTTGTCTAATGAGGTGAATGTGGCAATGTACTTGCTGAGATTTTTAATGAATGAATCCCCGAAAAGCTGTCCTTCTGTATGAATTTGGGGTTGGACCGTTGCCAAATTAATCATTTTAGGGTCCAGTTTGATCAGGAGGCCTTTCCATCTCTCATGTATGAGAGAGGAGTTAGCATTCCCCAGAAGGCATAAACAACGTTGAACCCATAAGGATAACTCTTCTGGATCTAGAAAGCTGCCATCCAGCCTGGCTGATTCAATCATGTCAAAGATTCTTGTAAGTGGACCTATGACGTCCAATAGCTTGTCCTGACAGGACGACCATGCCTTATCTACTCCCTAACGAGGGTCCTTGCCCTGTTTAGTGAAAAACTTTAACATCTGTTCATCAATGGTGGGAGTGGAAGTAGCTTTGTGTGGGAGGACGGGCGTGGACATTCGGACTTGAGCTTGGCTCTGGTCTGCTTATCTAGGGGTGAAAATAATTTCTGAGCCACGTAACGACCGACATGGTCAGCAGGGAGCCATTCGGTGGAATTGGGGCAAAGTATGTTGGAGGGGTCAAACATGGGAAAACCTTCTGCGTCAAACAAAGGGGGAGAAACAGAAGGACATTTGGGTTTCTTAGGAGGAGGAGGTGAAAAGGAATCAGTGTTGTCTTTGTCAGAGACATAGATATCTGAATCCGCATCCGGGATATCATCATCCGAATTAGGGGTAGAGGTATAGGGAGTGGGAACAGGAATGTGACGTTGTTTGGCTTTACGTTTCAAAGAGGGTTTGGAAACCATATTGTTATACTCCTTGGCAGGAGCCTTGTGAGGAACCGCGTCCTCTGTCATATGTGAGGTAAACTCACTCTCAGTTTGTGCCGGAACCATAGGGTTGGCAGGCAGGTGCTGACTGCATTCCCCCGTAGACTGGGCCGAAGATTTGGATAAAAGGTTAGAAAAATTTGACTCCAAATTCTTTGATAATTTCTGCATAGATGACACCATTGCCTGTTGAACAGAATTCTTGATAAAATTGCGTAATTCGTTTATGTCCTCAATTTCACTGGGAACACCCTGTTCCATAGCAGAGGAGTTGGTTTCCATGTTAAAGTTAAATGAATGAAGAAAGGCAAATAATTATTATTTTTTTTTTTTTGGTGGTCAAAAAATGACTTTGAAATAACAGGAATTAAATTCTAGCAGAATTCCCTATCTCAGCTGGGCAGCCGGGGGTTAACTGAGGATAGGACTAAGGCAAAACAATGAAGAACCCTCCTACACGAGGGCGGGGCCAAGGGAAATTGGTGACGTCAAACCGGGAAAGCAGCCGATAAAGGCACAAGGCGTTGAAGGTGAGGGAGCGCTTGGCTTGCGGGGAGCGCTTAGCAGGGTTTCCTCTCCTCGCGTCAGGCAACCGAGTGACGGTTGTTCCTGAACGCGAGGGAAATCCTCAAAGGAACGTTGCGCACGTTGCGCAGATTAAATATTTGGAATTCCTGCCTCGGAAGCACCCGCTTTGTGCTACCGAGGACAGGAAAAACACAAACGCGAGCGCGAGTAAGCGCCTACATAATATAATGCGGCAACATGCCGACTACAAAATAAAATAATAATATGCTTATACACATAAAACTGAAATTACTGTAAATGAAAGATATGAGGAAAGAAAAGGGTGACTTATCTTGACTGCAGCAGCAAGAAAAGAGGGCTGCTTGCAGTCAAGTGACGTCACAATAGCATGGGGGGAACTGCTATTGGTCAGCATGTTCTGTACTAAGTTTTCAATCCCATTGGCTGTCTGTGTTAGCCACATGGGACTTGTAGTTTTTTTTCTTGACTCCTGTTTTAATAAAGCAAGAAGAGAACCGGTCTTGTCATAAAATCATATATATTTGCTTTGTACATTGCAACTGAGAAGTACTGTGATATATTTTGTTTTCATTGCTGCGAATACGTGTGCTTGAAATCTACTAATTTTGTCTCAAGAACTTGTGGGTGGGGGAGAATTAACAACAATAAAGGTCTTGTTTGAACTCAGAAGTGCATTCCAGAGAGGTTCTGTAAGCTCCGATAGGAGATATGTAGGAAAGCAGAACACCATGGAGCATTGGGATTGTGTACACAAAGTCAGGGTAGGGAATGATTCTAGATCATATTAGTTGTGAAAGAGCGAGACGCACTTCACCGGAGCCCCTAGGAGGTTTGTGATCAAAGAAGTGTTCCTTGACCTGATGATTTAGGAGCTCCTTTGTGAAGTGAAACCTGCGAGGCTGATATATCGGAGTTGTTTACCAGATTTGGGGCATGTAGCTAGACGGGGCTTTCCTTCTGACTTTTTTTTTTTTTTTTTATTCCTCTGCTTTCTGAAATAATTAGTTTTTTTCTGTTTGTTATGGCACTATCTGCGGCCTTGTGGACTTGAACTGTCTAACTGAGGAAATTGCTAGCCCGGCCATTCACAGCGGCAGGTATGCAAGACGCACCCCACCGCACCTGGCTTTTTTCTGATACATAAACCCTTATTAATAGCGGTCCGTAATAACCCCTCTTGTTTCTCTTCCCGAGTTCACCTTTACCAGGGCATACCAGTAGTTTCCACGGGTAGAAACAACTACATGAATTATTAGTGTTTGCTGTGGGTTTCTCCCTTGTCGGGGATGCACTTGGTCCTGAAGACAGTCTATCATGGTGGAAGTGATATGGCTATCCTGTTTTACTACTTAAATAACACCAGCAAAATGGAATTACAGATTCCAGTCAGACTTTGCAAGCTATTACAGCAGAAACTGCTATTTTTGTGTGCAATGAAATTGGACATTTTCAGTACAGAATATCTAATTTTGCTGCATTGTTGTCCATTTTTTATTCTTCACTCCAATATCTAGGATTAATACATTTGGTCCCTTATCATAGAGATGACAAATATCCTGACCTTACCGTTTTAAGTGCAGGCTGTCATAGAATATTTGATCCAAGTCTGTTTAACCAAAACTACAACTACCAGAAGGCAGTGTTGTTCTATATAAAAGCCCAGGACTGAAGCATAGTGTGCTGGTGAATGGTCGTTTAGTATTCCACCCTCTTACGTAAGCCCCATCACACATGCCTCGCATCCTGCTCAGTGTCGACTCCCAAACGCGTAACCGGCGTCCTTTATCCAACCAATAAATATGACCCAAAATGGTATGATATCCTTTCCCCATCCCTAGATATATATTTGCCATTTTCACTGCCACTAAACTTCGTCCTAGCATAGTATCATGCCCCAACTCCTAGCCCGTGATGTTGCATTCCACACAGTTACTTGCCAGCTTGCTCTATCTCAGTACAACAACTGCCAATCTCCCACTATCCCAAGCCCCATAATTGCCATTATCTCCGAGTATGAGGGACACTGTAGAGCAGCTGGTGGTCCCGGCATGCACTTCATGAATTCACCACTTGATTTGTGAAGCTGAAGCATGGAGCTGTACACTCCCTCAGGATACGTAACAATAGGGAAAATAGTAGATGGCAGCAGCCATTGATTGCCTCCTTGCTGCTAGCCTATTCAGAGATATGAGAGAGACCCTTTCGAGGCACGAAAGGACTGCACTGCTTTGCAAGGCAGCTTCTGGCTGTCCAGTGGCCGCATACGTTGTTGCCTGGCCTCACTTCTACTTACAGAAATGAAAAACAGTAACTGCTGTGCTGTGTCTTAACAGTTCCGTATTGTTATTTTCCACTCGTAATGCTAATTATTCTATTATACCAATTGCATTAGTGTGAAAAGTGGGTCTGCTCAGTGGATCAAATGTTGAATCGTAGACAGCAGCAGAAGAATATAGATGTCACCCAGACAGGAGCGTACCAGAACTTGGCGGTAGTTCTGCTGTCCAAATCTGTAGTCTGATTTTATTCATGTTTAAGAGAGATGGTATCAGGCATTCCTGCTTTTCCTATTGTGTCAATTTTCGAGATTTGATTGCTGTTTGTAATGAATCAAGTGATTATATGTTTACAAAGAGTTGGCGTGACAATCTATACAGTTTCAGGTCTGTGAATCATTCATGGTTGTACCTTGTTCAGTTCTGTCCGTGATGAGACAAAGGGCGGAAGGAGTTGTGGGTGATTGGGGCCTCTTCTCTGGTTTGCGGAATAAATCTACTGGATACTGCAATCTAAAGAGAAAAAGATGTCTAGCTAGCATTTGTGTGAGGAACTATGTTTCCGTGCCAACATCTGGTTTGTGTAATGGTGCGTATGTAACATCTGTGACATGACATCGATGATAGTATTTTGTATCATTTTTTACACTTTAAACTTCCAAGGGGCTCCCCTACCAATAATTATTGATTGTAATTTAAGTAGAGCATGTTGCAGTACTTAGGACTTTCTAGCGTCACATGTAAATTGTTATGATTTCTAGAGCGCCCACCTGGTAACTTCTACTTTGATTTGTATTGTCTGCTTAATTCTACACCCGGTACCAATATTGAGTTCTGCAGTTTTTTTTTAGTAATATTTCTCATGGTTAGGTATCATGAGAGCAATCCAAAGTTACACAGGTGTCACTAATTGCACTTGATCTCAATCCATGACGTGTCTGACTTTATTAACACAAGCCAGTCCTCCTCAGATGACTAGTGCAGTTAGTTAAAAAAAAAAAAAAAAGGGCTCGTGCACGGACACTATTTGGGACATCTGTAGGCATGGTGTTTAGCATTTCCGTGGTGCAGTTTTTCGTCAACTTGCTCTGGCAATTACGCAGCCGCAACCAGATTCTAAATTGTTACTTGCCGGTTCTTTCTTCACCTGCAGTGCCGTGCTCCTAGATTTATTGGTTTCTATGTTATGGTTTCTATGTTATGGTTTCTGATGGAGTCTTGTAACCGGAGATTCTTCACTGTGTGAATGACCCCAGGGCCCAGACTCTATCTGGAAACTCAAAAAGCAGAGCTCCTGCTGGGTGGCAGGTAGTGCTATCTGGCTCCACGCACTCAGTGATAAATGAAGGTGCTTATGATCCAATCCATGTGCACTGACGTCCGTTCCTTTCCTTTCTTTCCATGCTGATCCAGGGAAACAATCTTTTTTTTTTTCTTCATTCCGTGAAGAAATTTTCTCTCAACAAAATAATTTTCTCTTAAATTCTTAGTGTGCAAGGGACCATGTCACCCCATAAGACTACAGAGTTTAAATCTTGAAGGGACTGTGGCAAACGGCGGTCTGTTACTGATCCTCATGAGGTTTGTCTCTGGTGATGGGGTTCAGCACACATGACTGCACTCGGATAAATCCGAAAGCAATCTGAGTACATGAAGCAGAGCTCTACATGGCAAAACACCGCAAGAGTCCAAACACATCCTGCTTACAGTGGAAGTCAAGAGTGCGGACCCATTCGCACTCCCATTCCTGAAATCTTTCCCTCTGTAGATCATCTGAATAAAAGTCTTAGCGCTAGTATGGTAAAAAACACAAGAAGTCCAATAGGACTCAGCCGCTTCCTGTGACTCTAGATTTCCCGCAAACATGTGAGGGAGTCACCGTGCCTTGAGTCGCACACGTTCCAGTGAAAGGTCGATTCCAACCTTGTTCTCAATGCACCCTGAGTTTCTGGGTCAGTCAGCTGCCGCAGCAGCTGGTAGTCTTTAGAGAGAGCATGCCACGCATCTTCATAATTTTTCTAGTTCCTGCTCGTGCTCTTTTGAGGATCTGCAGGGGGGTCCAGTGGGATTACTGCTAGCAGATCCGACCTTGTGGTGGCTTGTGCACACTTCAGGTTTGATGCCAAAATCTGCGCTGATTTCTTGGGTCTCAACACTGGTGCTGCTGAAGAAGGGTCCATATCGTATTGTATTATCAGACTCTGAACTGAATTCTTATCGGCCAAGGCTGCACCTCAATCCCATTGTGGTGCTGTCAATAATCAATCTAATGCAGGCATTGTACGTTCACCATGCAGTCGTGCCCAAACACTACACCAACTTTTTGGCTTGGACTGGGACCAGAGTTAGCTATATGGAGTTAACAGTGGGTGTAATGGTGACAAGTTTGCCCCACCGTGTGATTGAGGATAGCATAGTTAGACCTCCAGGATGCCAGCTGATTGGATAATTCACCCCTTAATGTGTTGGTTCCTCTCCCTATCCACCATCTAAGGAAAACTACATCCTTTGCTACAGTCATTAGAAGACCTGCTTGGGTCCTTCACCTCCCCACTATGGAAGTAAAAGCTAATGTCCTCACTGAGGTCCTTCAGCCTGGCCATGTACCATCCAAACTTCTTCTGCCCTTTGATGAGGCCCTCACTGATGCTAAGCATCCAAACGTATGGAGATGTTTTGTAAGCATCTGTTTTCATAGTTCAGTCTTGCCCTGAGATCGGTCAACATATTCTGCCTCTTAAGGTGCTATACCCATGCACTCTGGTCTTTCATTGAGAGGCCTAATAGGCAGTTCCAGAACACCTACAGGCATCTCTAGCCCAAACCATTCAGGATAGCCGAAATGCGGCTAAATTTATCATCTGATCATACCTAGACACTACTAATTGTCAAAGTAGGGCTATTGGGACAAGTGTGGTGCTTCGGCCTCATGCATGGATGAGATCCACATGCTTCTCATCCAAACATCCCTAATGAACATGCCCCTTAAAGGAAGCAGACTCTGCTATAGAGTATTTTAAAGAGCGCAGAACCACAACACACTCTTTGAACCCTTCAATAACAGTTTGGCAATTCCCACATAGTGTCACACCTTTTGGGTTTCACCTGCTCTCTTGTAAGTAAATCAAAAACAAACTAAAAACAAGCTTAGAGAGCAGCTATTACCTTTATTTACCATTGGTTGACTCCCACATCACTCTTGTTTCCTTTCTTCCTGTTGGTCAGCTTCTCCTCCTGCCTCCAGCATCCTGCTCAATTTCACATCTACACAGGAACATAAACATGATATATAGAAGGAATAGGTCATGCAATATTTTATGCCAAAATTAAACATGAATTTATCACTGGGATATCAGTATGATTTATATGCAACGTTTTATTTGCTTTGCTTTTGTATAGTACTTATGTCTCCTAAACTACAGTAGTACATGGATTGTATTTTGTAAACACACAGAAAAAAACACAAAAGAAAAAGGACTGGAAAGTCACCATAAATATTCAACTCAAAAGTAATAATTTAAAGTACAGTCATTCTTGTCTTCAATCATCAGACAATTTCACACATGGTGTGGTTGTGCTCCTTATTTTATGCATAATCCATCTAAGAGGTAGTTCTTCCGTGGTGTCACATACATGGGCATTTTTTAGCCCCAAACCATTTTAATTGTGTGTCCATAAAATGTTAATTCTTAAGTTTCGATTGACTCCTCCAACAAAACTTGTCGAAGCATTTCCGCCCCACTGTTACTTTAGGCCTCTTCAGGATTTGGGAAGAACAAAGTACCTAATAATCAAGTGACGTATACAACAAATAAAAACTTTGTTGGTGCCTTCTCATAACCTTAGATCAAATGTCAAAACCGTCTTCATCCTTGCTGTGGAGCTTGGCCCCAGTACTCCTTTCGGCAGTCAGTGTCCTTCTACTGGCCACACACTTGTAAAAAGGTACTTTAAAAAAAAAAAAAATGTATTTCCAGGTAGCACTCTGTAAGAGTATCGCTAGCGTCCTCATTCCCTTTGTGGCTTGCCCGTCCCTCCTGCCATCAAAGCCCGAACCGTTAGTATGAATAAAAATAACCATGAAGCACTCAAATGCCTATTTTTGCTGTTGCAAAAAATTAATCCTTGGTGACGAAATGTTTGAGCACAACAAGCTCTTCTTTCACTTTTTGCTGAATATTTCTTCAACCAAGCACTTGAAAAATATCACAAAATAATTTTTTTACATTGTTTTACAATATCGCCACCAATTTAAGATGACATAACAAATTCTCCTCTTTTAAAAATAATAATAATTGTAGGCATCCAGACGCAGGGGTGGCTCCTCAGGTAGGGCGGAGGAGTGTCGCCCTCCCAGCAGCAGCAGGAGCTGCAAAACCTTTGAAAATAAAACGATCATAAACCTTGTTTATTAACGTTTTATTTTTAAGGTGGGCGAGGCCCTGGGGGTGACAAGCGTGAAGGGAGTGCACAGAGCACTCTCCTCAGTGTGCATGTATGTTTGGCTGGCTGTTTAGAGATGGCAAAACACACATGCGCACATAGGCTCTCTCCAACTCGGCACTGTGTTGCCGATTTGGAAAGAGCCAGCCCAGGCTCCCAGTCTGCTTTGGAGCACCCAGGCAGGGCACTCCAGCCAATCATAATGCTGCTTTGAGCAGCATCATGATTGGCCGCAGAGCAGGCTGGGAGCCTGCAGTGCAGCAGAGAGCATCGGCAACGTCCAAGGTTTTTAATTTTTTATTTTTATTTATATTTTATTTCTATTTAATCCCCTCGACGCGGCCCTTTTCGAAGTCGCTGGTTGCAACTGTCCAGACCACATACACGCCTCTATTACACACCTATGATATAACTAGTTGTCAAAACTATTGTGGGCACTCAAGTCATTGTCTGAAATAAAATGCAGTATAATAAAGCAGTACTACCACGAGACCAAGAGCCCTGGCAGTGTGAATATTACAAAGAGAAACATGCTAACCAAAATTGCATTATTTACCATCACTGGGGAAAAAGCAGCCAGATATTCACAAATATAAAAGTCCTGAATATGCAAAAGGAATTTTGCATCCGCTGTGCTTTTGGAAGCAACTGTGTTCTATGGGTATGCAGTGTCTTTTTAATATTATAGTAATTTTATTCAGTGCTTGCAGACAATGTGACAAGGCTGTGTTTACATGAACTCTGTCCGCATACCTCAGGCCATGCTAAAGATGGACATGTATGGATTTGCATGCACACTCTTCACATGGCTTCACTTTATACATGAATAAACGCACATAAGGAAGGTGTATTTCTATCCATGTTGTGGGACTTTTGCACTAACCGTTCAAAGACACAAACTGTTCACAGCTGTGAACAAACTACATCTAACACATAACAGTGGTGATCTCCAGAACAGAGCCACTGCCCTTACATGCAGCATCACTGTGGGCACGTCTATGTCCACAATACGTACACACCTGCCACCCACTCCTATTGGTTGCATCTGAGGTCCAGGCATCTCTATAGGGCCCAAGTACATGGCAGCGAAGATATGGAACAAACTACCCTTTGATCTCCTTACCTCACCATCTCTTCCAGAGTTCTGAAAGTCCTTGAAGACCTGGCTATTCGGCTAGTCAACTGGACTCTGCCAGCGCCTGGATAGCCTCACAGGTGTCTACAAATCTACTGATTGATTGATTTAAGTTCCCCTAGTTACATGATACCAGTGCACTCAAGACAACCCCTGTCTTCTATTGCTGCAAAATACCTGCCACCCGCTGTCCCTAATCAAGCCATTCATGCTGTTATAGGCCAGCAACACTGAGTTTGAGACATCCAACAAGGTAAGCTACACCATACACCAAAACCAATTCTCTCACATGTAGAAAAAAAAAAACATTGACAAGGACAATAGTTTTTCCATAGGTGAAACCCATTGGCTTTGCCAGTGCTTGTTCGAGGATGTGCCAGGGACTTGACATATCAGCAGCATAAGGCTGACACATTTGACTTCCCATCTCTCTCCAGGTCAAGATTGTGGCCCCAACTGACACGACCAGGTCATCAGTGGCAGCTTACATTGCTGTCCTCCACCCTCCAAGCAACAATTTAAAGCCATCTTTAGTGGGCCCCTAGTGGCACACAGGCTTCCTGTAGGAGGCAGAGTCAGCCCTTTCCTTCAGGGGTCAAAGAGTATAATTTCCAATAGGTGGGTCCTTCAACTTGTCCAATGAGGCTACACCCTGGCATTCCTTTTCGACCAGCCACCTTCATCAGTGAAGCTTTAGGAGGCCCATATAACTATTTTGTGCCAGAAAGTGCAGGCTGTTTGGTGAAAGGAAGCCATAGACAGTCTCTTAAGTGGGGAGTGGATGTTAGTCTTGCTTGCTCCTTGTGCCAAAGGAGGACACAGGTCTTTATCTTATTTTGGATCTTTGTTTTCTCAGCACATTCCTGTGAAAAGACAAATTGAAGATGCTGACGCTGTCCAAGGTTCTGTCTGTCTGGATCCTGGAGATTGGATTGTGGTGTTGGATGTGCAGGATGCCTATTTTTATATCCCTGTCCTGCAGGCGTACAGGGGCTGCCTGCAGTTCAATGTGGTCTCAAGCACTTCCAGCTTGCTGTGCTCCCTTTTGGGCTCACCACTGCCCCTCAAGTGTTCACAAAGGTCGGTGGTACCTGTCTTCCTATACCATAATGACTGGCTATCGGAAGCGGGCTCGCAAGAGTCATTCGTGGACCACCCCCCCATACGATGGCAAACCTCTTAACATAAGTTCTATTCTCACTCGACCTTCCAAATTCACATTTGACTCCTTCAGAGACTTCCTTTTATCTGAGCCATCCTGGGTGCTTTGCGTTTTTGGGCCTTCTCTCTGGATCAATGGGTCCAGGACATTTGAGCTGTGATCCCAATGTTACAGACTCTGCCATATGTTTCAATGAGGATTGCTTTGAGGCTCTTTGGTCTACTGGTCACCTGTATCCTGCTCACTGACCATGCCAGATGGCACGTGAACTCTACAACGGGATCTGAAGTCTCAATGGGTCCAGCATCACACCACCATCCTCTACCCCACTCATAGTGAACGGTGATGATAGACACAGCACTACTGGGATGAAGGGGCCATCTCTGAGAGGTGAAGATCAGAGGACTCTATTCTCCGACAACGACCCACCTCCACATCAGTTTGATGGAACTGTGGGCAATTCACTTAGCATTGAAGGCCATCCTGCCAACCTTCAAAGAGAGGCTGGTGCAAGTTCTTAGTGGCAACACCACTTCCATATGGTACTGCAGCAAGAAGGGCTTGGTGATGTCCTGGGTTCTGTGCCATGAGGCTGAGTGACTCTACAACTTGCTGAGTCTTTAGGGCTCCTCCCTAGGCATCAACCTCCGGTGGTATCTTTGGACGCCAGGGTTAATCAACTCACCCAACAACTCCTAACAGATTGTGAATGGAGATAGCAAATTGCATCTTCTGACAATAGGGAGAGCCCTGGCTCAATCTCTTCCCCCATCACCAGGAACGCTTAGTGTCACCACTTTTGCACTTTGGTGTTCTCAGGAAGGCTCTCTTTCAGAGATGCTTTCCGCTTAGTGTGAAGCATGGGATTCCTGTATGCCTTCCCACCACTACCTCTCCTTCCTTCCTTTGCTGAAAAAAATCAGCTGTGACCAGGCCCAAGTCTTCTAAGTGGCTTCTGAGTAGGCCAGGAGAGTGTTGTACCAGAAACTTCAGAGCTTAAACATTTGTCCTGCAATTAAGGTGCCGCTCTGAGAACATCTTTTACCTGAGGGCAGGGTCTTGCACTAGGCCCTTTGCGCCTGCACCTCCATGTATGGAGACTAAGCTGCTGCGGTTGATGTCCTTTGATTTCCCTTCCTAATTCAATGCATTTCTGGCAGCCAGGAGCCTTTCAACAAAATAAATGTATGCCAGGCACTGGGATAGGTTTGTGGCTTGGTGCGGCATCCGCTAGACAGACCCATTGCAAGACAAACTGTTAGATGTCTTGTTTGTTTCATCTTTGGCCCAGCAAGGTCTTGCTGTGGGCACTGTTGGCCCTCTCATCCTTTTTGCATTTGCCAAACGAGCCATCCTTAAACTTGAAATCATCTCTTGTGATAAGGTTTTTCAAAGGTTTGTAACGTATGTTTCCGCTAAAGCCTTTGTGATGTCCTGTGAGACTTCATTTTCTCATTTTCCCAGTGTGTACACCATTTAAACCACTGCACAGTTGTCCAAATCAAATTTTACAAAGTCTTCCTTTTTTCTTTGACTATCAATTTGTTCTACCCAGCCAGGACTGTTTAGTGGATTTAAAGGTTTAGATCCTCTCCCTCCGGGAAAGAGTTTATTTATTTTCTGGGGGGCAGACACTGGCGCTCTTGTGCTGGGTAGTAATGTCTGTTAATAGTGTTATTGCCCCCAGGCTTGCACAGCATGGGCCAATTTGTGTCTAGCTTGATGTCTGGGTGAGAAAGTTGTACACAGGCCTAGGTATGAGCAGAAAGTTGTGCAAAGCTAGCATACTGTATGCAGTCTGGGTAGTTAGCTCTTACCGAGATGAAAACTAGGTGAGTGCTAGGCCAAGATTTGCATTCAAAGGAACCAGCTTTGTTAAACTTTTGCTAATAATTTTTGTCTACAGCCTATCAAATTAAATCATCCTTCATCTGTGAATAGCAATCATGAAAGACCAATTAAAGTGCTGAAACAGTACTTTCTCCAAGACCTATGCTTGCATAACAGAAATTAAAACCAATTGTGTGTTCTTCATTTTCACATAGTGAAGTACCCTTCAAAGTCTCAGGTGTATTTTTAGGTTCTGTCCTGAGCAGTGTAAGAAGCTCATGTGCTGTCCTTGCAAAGTCATTGTAAAACAAAACAAAAAATGCTTAAAGAGGGCTTGAAGCCCACCCACTACTTATCATTGGTTGGCTAGTATGTCACTCATTTTCTTGGTCAGCAACGTCCTCTTAGGCTTCAAACTTCTGTCCCTCTGTGGAAATGGACCAACTGCAGTTTCCTGTCTGTAGCCAGTATCCTTCCACTGGCTGCAGGCACTCTGTTCTCTTTAGCTTTCAAAATGCACTCTGAGTGCATGTCACTGCAGTGTGTTTTCCGCCCTCCTCTCATTCTCTCGTGTAGCTTTCCCTGTCCGTTGATGGTGCTCCCCCAGCTGTCTGTTCCTGCTGCTTCCTCCCTCTTCCCCAACCCCTCCCTCGTGTGGGTTGTTAAAGATATTCTCTTTTTTAATGCCTCCTCTGGCCCGCCTGTTTGCCACAAAAACTTGACACGGCCAAATACCTCTTGCAGAGTTATTGGGCTTTGTTACTTTTTTAAAAAGATGTTGCACATCAGTGCCAGTGGCTGCGCAACATGGCTTAAAGTAAGCACTATATCGCGGCCTACACTGACCCGCACCATATGGCATTGTTTCAATATACTTCAATCCATGTTGCACAGCAGCCTGCACTGCTATGCAACGTCTGAAAAATATTGACAATACTAATAGGTCTTGCATAGGCAAAACCTATTGGCTTTGCCAGTGCTTGTTTGTTATCACCTTGTGGAATTTAAAATATACATTAACAACATTGCAAATAAATGAACCAGGTAGCACCTTTGAGCATGTAATTGTGCTGTTGGCAGAGTAACTAGATAAACTGAGTTTTCTTGCATTCAAATGAAACGTTTCCGGTTCCTTCATTGGAGCGCACAAGCTGTAAGATTGTATATACATGTCCAAGAAAATGGAGTCAAATACCGCGTCTCACTTTGAACCCAGAAGCCATGCTTAATTTGCAAATAAATTAAAGCAATGACCCGCCGTTTTTAGTGGCCCCCAGATGATGCTGCCATGTATTAAGAATGCATAGTCATGATTGCACTTCAAGTCTTTCTTCCACTCTACGCATCCTCTTTATCTTTTGCAGGTTCTTTTTGTATTCCCCTTTTCTTTGGTACTGGTTTCCTCTATTTCTATTCTCATCTTTTCCCTCCTTCCTATTTTTTGTTGTGGGTCGACGGCTGAGTTAGGATAAAAAAAAAATAAGCCGCTGAAACCATAAATGAGTACTGGAGCTGACCGCTTGAAGACATTAAGCTTTGTTCAGAAGCATAAATAAGTTGTGTCAAAAGCCAGAGATCAATGATCACCCCAGCGGGTCCCAGGCCTGTGTATTCATTTGCAACCAGTGTGGGCCACTGCCACTATGTTGACAAGTGCTAACTCATAAAGAGCTGTTAACAAAATATGATTATGTAGTGTTTGTGTCCCTTCGTGGTCCAAAGAGGGCTTGACATGAAAAGACATACTCTCCTCCTAGTTGTGCCTTGTAATGTCCCGATTAGGGGGTTAATATTTCTCTCAGGGTGCATGAAGCTTCCACTCCTTTGAGCAGAGAATGATTGGGAACACAAAGCAGCCCTGGCAAATTTTGTCAGGCCAGCCCCCATACGGTGCATAGCAAGCGAGCCAGACCACTACAGTGGGGCTTGGAAGGTTCTTCCCATCCCCCAGAAGAAATTTTGGGAAAGAATGGCAAAAACAATGCTTTCTGCAACACATTTTTCATTATATATTCAATTGTATTAGTTTTAGAGGACAGTGAATTATGACTTTACAGTACACCAGGATATGGCAATCTTTATTGGGGCTCTTCGTTGATTCACTTACCTTCCCCCTCTAACAGTGCATCTCAGCCCTCCATAGCTCCTCTCACATGTTTCATTTTGTTTTTAGCATCTCTCTTACCGGCTTAGGATGTTGGAACACTTTACATCACAAACATATACAGAGACCATGATGCATACATGTGTAAATCAGTGTATAGAAAATGTTACTAAGACAAAGGGGACTACAAGGTGTAGGATTCATATCATCCATAGTGGTAGGCATTTTTTAAGAGTGCTTGTTCTGGGGAAGCATAAACCCAGGATTCATAATGTAACACAGAAGTTAGGGTTGCCTTATTAATAACAATGTATTTCTACCCAAACAACCCCTTTTTTAGCAAACTTAGGATAATCAAAGACTGGGGAAAAAAACATAACTTTCTAACCTGTTCCATGCAGTTTGCTTGCAGCTCTGTGAAGGAAGTTCTTAGTTCACTGTGCTTGACTATGATTGGAACTTACAAACTGCACAGTAACAAAAGGATCTCTGTGTCAAAAGCAGCAACCCACTGAGCATGGCACTTATAATACTGTTCTGTGATCTGCATAGTATACGTTATTTGCAGCAGACATATTAACCCTCTCCACTAACTTAGATGAGTCAAAACTGCCACTAGACAAAACTCCGATCTCTCTCCAGCAGGTACATTAATCACCAGAGCTATCTTGGATCTTGTATTGTAGCCTGAAAACTTTGGATAATCAAGGAGCTCTGTAGTGCTTTTAAAACTGCTGCACTTGTACACGCCTGCCCCGATCCCCCAGTAGTAAAAGTGGCCCTCCACCCTTTCAGTCTCCTGGGGAAATGTCTGGTATGGCTGGTACAGCCTTGCCTTTGAGGCCCTGTTCATGAAATCAAGCGTTGTGATGTATGTGTAGCACGCATCAGCTAATACAATCTGCTCTTGGCTTATGGCAGTGGAGACTTTCTAGTGAAAAATATCACCTAATGTTGCATGGTACACTATGCCTGATCATCTCTGTGAGTGTACTTCTGTGTGTATGTTTGCGCCAATTGTATTTGACTTACGACAATATTAGGTAATGTTAAGTTTACAGTGCAAAAATAGAATGTCCGGAATGCTGCCAATACGTTATTCATCCCATATCCTCCCCTACCCCTTACAGGCATTGCTTGGGACTACGCATATGACAAGAGAATGAAAAACAAGCATTGTCAAAGCCAATAAGTCTCACTTATGCATGAGCTAGTGGCTTTGTCAATATGTTTTAGCCATGTTGTACACCAGCATGGCTGCTGTTCAGCATAACTAAAACTAAGCTGCGCTGTCTGAGAGACGGCAATCTAATGAGTGTGCTTTCTTATGGAGTGTATGCTCTGCTGTAAGGATTTATGACGTCAAAAATGATGTCATTGTTGATGATAAGAGCAGTGCATTCGTGAAGTTGGATTTAATTGCAGAGCTACCTAAAGTGTGAATTGATTTTTTAATGTTTAATTGCTGTGTGCCACTGTATTTTGGCAAGTGTAAGTCTCTTCTTGAGAGTAAGTTAAGAGTGGATAGAAGCATTTTTTTAAGGTAGTCTTATAAGTAATGAATAGTAAACGGTCACTGAAAAGTTTTGCAAGACATGAAGTCTATCCATAATGGTGAGTACCCAACTGGCACTCGCCCACCTAGCAGGGCTTAGTCACGTATGATATCACAGAGGACAGGTCACCTTAAGATTTGCATTGTTAGTAAGAAAAATATGATATTGTGCTTGCTAAAATATCACAATTGTGATGTGATTATAGTGTAGCACAACATATTCTTTTGCTCATACCAATGTTCTTATTGTGATGTCAAGTCGTTGTTGTGCAATGAATGCCATTGCTAATAGTCAAAGTAGCAGAACTCTGCCAAAGCCCCCTACAGAGTGAGTGGTACTTGAGTGTGAGTGCTTGCCATGGTTTTCTGGTTTAGGTGGGTTTTTGGACCCTCTGTAAGAGATTCATCAAGGCTATCATAGCTCCTCTAAAGATGTGAACCAGCTGCTCAAAGGACGTAGAAGCCACCCCAGGTCAATATGAACAAAGACTGTTATGGTTGGTATCTGGTATGAAACCGTAACCCATCCTTTTTATGCAGAACGCTACTCATTGGTAACAACTGCGGATTGTTCATGGACCTATCCAAATTTGTACTGAACATATTGCTTGAGACATTATTGAAAATTGACAAGACACAGTGGCCGACTGTTTCTGAATATGGAAACCTATATAGAAAATATATGATTAAAAAAAACGATATGCACATGGAAATGAGAAAATGTAATTTTTCTGTCAGAAAACAGATGTTTGCCATTAACAAAAAAAAGTGCTTGAGAAAATGTAACATTAATTATGATTGAAGAAGACTGGGGAACTGTCAAACATGTATTTTCCAAAAATGTATTAAAGTATTGTAATGAAACTGTAGTAACATTGCTTTTATGTACTTATCTAGAGTGTCCAAAAACGTGTTTAGGAAGATGGTATCTCGTTTGGTACAAACAGTAGGGAGTTACCCTCATTGGTCACAGTGACCTGTTATACAGCGTCTACATAATAACTTTTGGGAAGATGAGTTGAGAGTAATCGTGATCTCTTGCGTGATTTAAATATCAACAGCCGCACTTTGGCCAATTCGAAGTCCTCCAGAAACGTTGCAGTGATGTGTGTCCATGGTGCATGATGTCATGAGTCGCTCCGTTATTTTGGCATAAGTAACATCTGTAGCGAGAATAGTGTTTTTCTCGCCACTCAACCAAGTGCTGCCTTTAGTAGAAACGTTCATTTGGGGATTACTTTACTTAGTTATTTATATTGAGATTTGTGGTTGGTTGCTGTTTAAATGTATATTCACATTTAAGACTATTCAGAACATGATTTCTGATTAGGAAATCAAGTACATGAAAATGCGCAATCAGTATTTGAGATTGTTTTTGGCTTCCAAAAACCTGTTTGGATCTTGTCGTCGTGTCTATCCTTAACAACCTGTGCCCTTTCCTCCCTCTACAGGAGAACAGTTGTTTGCCCCATTATTGATGTTATCAGTGATGATACGTTTGAGTATATGGCAGGCTCGGACATGACTTATGGTGGGTTCAACTGGAAATTAAATTTCCGCTGGTATCCTGTCCCCCAAAGAGAAATGGACAGGAGGAAAGGCGATAGAACGCTGCCAGTCAGGTAAGTCTCTGACCATTACCTCTTCTGAATTTTCTCCAGAAGGTTAGTTGATCTTTGCCACTCAATTTATCAATGTAGAACCTATTTTGTGTTGGTTTGCATTTCATATTTTATTGTATTTTATTGTGATTATAATTTCGTATTCAATATTGTCCTTATACCCGATACACAAAATTAATTCACTTTGATGTGAGTAACATATGCTATGCCATTAGTAATGATTACCTTAATTCTACTTACTGGAGTCATAAATCTGTGGGCTAGTTTGTCAAGTTTTAAATGATACATAACATTTTTGATGAGGGACGAAAAGAGGCAGTTTCCGGCTGGGACAGAAAATTGGCCCGGCCACCAAGATAAAAGTGGCCCTCAGTGAATTAGATGGCTAAAAAAGAGGCCAGTGTTTGCAATTTAGAGCAATTTTAAACTTGTAAAAACAAGCTCTATATGTGTTTTGCAGTGTAAGGAAAACTATATGGTTTTGTGCTTGATGCAGGTGATGTTTGCTGTAATAGTGGTCTCCAAACATTTTTTTGCCGCCCCCCCCCCCCCCAGTTGATAAATACAAAATCTTTGGGCCCCGCCCTCAGAATTTTTCACAAATATTTGATAAAGATGGCAATGTTTAAATATGTCTAGACCTATTTAAACATTGCAGTTAAGTACTGTTACCTTTTTAAAAATACAATACCATACTTCTGCTTAAAACAAAGACCTTTTATCTGTATAATGCTTCTTTTGGCTAGAGTCTGGCGCCCCCACTGGGATCACTTGAGGTCCCCCTGGGGGGGGGGGGCGCCCCCCAGTTTGAAGACCTCTGCTCTAATATCAGGGACCATTAAAAACAGTCTCAGCATACTAGAAAACATATAACAAATTCCTTAAATCATTGTTCTAATAATCCATGGGGTTATCCTGAATTTGGCAGATCTTTTTGGGTTGGATTTTTTAATGTAAAAAACTTGTGTTGGGTTGCAAGAGCAATCCAGTTTTCGTTTTAATTCTTACAAAGACTTGGCTTCAAAAGTTGAGAAAATAAACTGTGCGAGTCACAATCAAGAGGAATACAATAACCGTGTAATTTATGCATCTTTACTGGAGGCAAATAGTATCTCCACAGAAGACTGTTCTGTCACTTTAGGATTACAGTACAGTCTAAGCTTGTTCAGATTTGAGCATTATTGTGTGTATACCCTAGCATCAAGTTCCTTGCTAGGGTCTACTTCCGT
The DNA here is from genome assembly GCF_031143425.1 of Pleurodeles waltl. Lineage (NCBI taxonomy): Eukaryota > Metazoa > Chordata > Amphibia > Caudata > Salamandridae > Pleurodeles > Pleurodeles waltl. The sequence goes on along the minus strand of NC_090439.1, from coordinate 160,731,346 downwards.
ATTTTTCATACCTTTGGGGCTGAGAGATTTGGGGTTTATATTGCAGAAATAGAATGTATTGAAGATGGCCTTTAATTGAGTATTAATTAACCTGATCCATTGCACATATTGAAATGAAAGACTCCTTCTGTCATTTTCTTCATTGGCTATATTTCTCATCCTCTAATTGCTGAAGATACCTGCACCTATTAGTAGTCTTCCTGGAACTGTTTTTGTAAGTCATTATGTTGATAACTATTAATTAGTAGATTTTGATTTGAAGTGTCAAAACTAAATTGAAATAGACTAGATCATTAATGTTCCCATTGTTTTTAAAACATTATTACGACATATCTATCTTCATGCAACAGTTTCCAAGTGATGCATTTCTTGATTAGTGGCCCCCGGAGGAAAACAGTTAAGGAAATAATTTTATCCAGTACCTCCTCACCAGTAATCTCTACAATCCAGAGCAATCTCGCCTGTGACAGCTCACATATCTAAATCTCGTAACATGGCGGCCACTATCCATCCTAATGCCCCAATCATCATCCCTCTGGGCACCTTCACTACTTTATATTCACATGTCCTCGGTATACTCTTCAAACTTGTATTACGTATTGCCTGCATGAGACTGTCCTGCTTTGTCTTCTGCCTGAATGACCAGTGCTGCTAGTACTTTTTCAGCTCTACGTCCACCTCTCTGCTGCTGGCATTACCTAGAGCAAAAAGAATATACCGGTCCCAGGATGCTTGTTTCCTGTCCAGAGAGGACATGGCCTGGCAGTTCGGGCTGGATTAGTCAGTGCTGTGGCAAGACTGATTTGAATATGGCTGGATCCAAAATAGAATGGCATAGCAAGCAGAAAAGATGGATTTAGGCTCAGATCTGTGAATGTGGGTGAATGTTTGACATTGTTCGCCATTCCGTCCATCTGTTCTTTTTGCATTAGAGTGTGCCATCCTTTGCCCCACTACTTTTCGGTGTTTGCAACCTTCCTCTGACATATAGCTGTTGTTTTGCTTCACAACATTTTAGCTTAAAATGCCTTCTCCTCGATGCTCATTCCAGGTGTACATGAAAGAATGGTCATGTACTTAAATCACTGGGTCTAAATGTATCTCTGTATAATAAATCCACTGTGCCAAAAACCCCTTTTGATCTCCCATCTTTCTCAGCAGCATGCATTCTACCCACTCCCTTTGCCAAAATGGTTGGAAGTTCACAAGCGCACTGCAATCCCTTGAGTGCGACGTGCTTATTTCCACCTGTGCAAACTCTGTCCCTACCTTTCTGTTACTCATCAAGCTGGATGTCTTAAACAGTCACGACATGTACCTTCTTTTTGCTAATCCTTCCAAACTCTTGAAAATGGACTTTAGTTTGACGGCCACTGTATCCTCTTACAATTTCTCAGGTCCACCTCCCCTTAAAATATCAGGGTCACTTGGTTACCTGTACACGTTGTAGTGAATCCTACTTCATTTTAATGGGATAACAGGAATTAGCTTAGCATTTGGCTTGCAGACTCGTGCCCCCGTCACCTAGTGACTTTTAACCTACTTAGCTTGCTCTGTCTTAGCACATTTAATTATTTCTTCTAAAATGGCTGCCTCGTTTAGAGCTAGGCCACTTGTTTTGAGTTACATTATCAGTGTCACCGCGCTAAGGCGTCAAGAACAAGCACCAAAGACAAACAAAACAGTAGGTGTTCACACTTACGGATTTTCCCTCTCTATACTTTCGAGGGGTTGTTTATATTAATTGGTGTCCCAAGCATGTCTGTTATCTATCGTTTGGGAACACACATATATCAGGGGTCCTTGAAGATCTGTATAAATATATCGCACTTTAGACAGATAATCAGAGGGATTTCGACCAGAGGGCATCGCCACCATCGCTGATATCTATGCTGCAGTCGTCTTGACGCTGACCCAGACTTCGTGTCCCTACGGAGTCTGAGATAGAGACCTCATTCCAAGGTAACGAGGGTTGGGGGCTCCTTTCATGGACATGGCATTGGCAGATTAGGTTTAACAAACCCAGCTTTCCTTTAGGTGGGCGGTTAGGCCTTTCACATTAGTGTATTAGGACATATTACATCCTGTATGTCTTTTTTATGCATTGCAAGATGATGGGGGTCTTTGTAATAATGACTCTCGTCTTCACAATTCTGTTACTTGCATTATTCATTATCCTAATCATTGCAGCCCATGCAACTTATCGCAAATTGCAGTTATGTTGAATAAATCTATTGAAACTTTACTGCATCTTTGTCATTGCCTGCGTTTGTATGAGACATGATATATCTGTGAAAAAGGGGTAATCTCCGTTTAACCACGACATTCCCTGAGATGTCTTACTCTCGAGTCCATGCATAAAGGCTGCCACAAATCACCTCTTACTATTGTATTTCTGGTGAGGTGCTGCTAGTGAGCCGGTAAGGTTGGGACAACAGTTGCGACTTGTTGTAGGAAAGACGTAGTCGCCTACAAACAAAAGTACTGTCATCCTTTAACCAGCAGTCTTGCCTAGAGTAAGAGTCCAAACTACGACATGGCGCCACCAACGATGGTGTTTAGGCACTAATTTAAGGATACCCCGACTATCAGTGTCTCACAGACAACAGGTACCCTAAGTACCATTATACGGAGACGTCCGTGGTCTTTGGGGAAAATCCTCCTCAGCTGAAAAGGTAATACCTGATTACGCTGTAGGCTGTTCGAGCTCGAACTCATAAAAGGACTTAACTCCTCATTTTTGGTGTTCCGTTTTTCTAAACAAATATGCTAACGCCATTGACATTCCTGAAAATGCTAGACAAGCACTAACACAACATGTATTAATGCATGGCCTTACAGATGAGGGCGGGGATGTTACTCTTATAATAAGAGCTAATGAAGCCTACCAAACAAACATTTTAGTGTTGGGTCACCTTTCCGGAGGTGGACCAAACAACACATACTTTCCACACATATGAAATTGCGAACCTACCTCAGCGGTACCGAGCATACCAGTATCATGAAATATCGCTCACATACCAAGAGCATCAGAACTGGTTTGAAGGCGCCCTACCACATGTACTACAGCGAGTGAAGTTAGGTCCCTTAAGTAACGACTGACCTACATGACCTATGTTTGCCACGTACACACCTCACCCAGGCATACAGAATATGCAAATAGCAGATCTGCAAGAGTTATATAATGAATTAGTGACATTATATAGATGATTAGTTCAGTTCGTAATGCGAACATTGAACACAACACCAGCGCGTCCAGCACCTGGTGGTTATCAATTGGCTACTCGGATTAATCCACAAACAGTACATACTATTATGGGTAAAGTACCGGCGGAACGGGTAAAAATACCGTTCTGGATTGCCCAGAAAACTAATCAGCTGGAAGCTGTGTTTCCCCATACGGGACCACAGGAAAAACATAGACTTCTCACAATGTGCTTTCCTTGTGGGATGGTTCCCTCAGTGGATGACTGTGCCACATGGGGTACAGTCTTTGCTGCTATATACACTACCACACATGGTACCCCGACAATTGCCAATTTACCGGAAGTGTTAAAACAAATACAAAATGAGCATGGGGCAGCACCAGCCCTGGATTTGGGGATGAAACTAATGTATAACTTTGACGCCGTATCCTCAATAATACTGAGTAACATTAAAGGGGAAGCGGTAGCAATGGCAATACGCCATCGTCTCAGGGAAACTCCACACCAGGAACAAGAGAGACAGCTACCGAAAATGATCTCTGATACCTATACTAGTATAGGACGGGATAGCTTGGGAGCCAAACCAAAGAAGTTGGAATTGCAAGGTACCGCCCATAAGGAGGGTACTAAACAGCCACAAGAGGGCTCGAAGAAGCGCTAGGACAAACAAAAAGATTTCAAAGAAAGAAGAAATAAGAGAGCTGATTCTCCACACCCGGAGAACTCCCAAAGGAGATATAATCTCAGAAATAGGGAGAACATTAAAACTCCAGACAGATATACTGATTCACGTCCCTCTCGTTCCTTTCAGGATGCACCGGATAGACGTAGCGAGAGAGGGGGCGGTCAAGATCGACGTCCTGAATATGTGAAAGAAAAAAAGAAAAAAAGACTCTGCAGTCTACCATAAAAAAAGAAGAAAAGACTCCTCCGTAAAAGCCACAGTTTAAAAAGAAGAAGGTGGCAGCACTGACAGCTAAGAATGCCAGTATACTTAAGAACACTGTTGAGGAACAAGATGTGGGTAGTGACTGTTAGCACAGCAGAGGTCACGATATGTCGCCAGTCTGAAAGATCATCTGGCTGCGACAGCAACTAGCGATTTCATCACAGTTGAAACAGCGGATGGCCGCATACTGATTTAAAAATTCAGATTGAGGGAGACGTGGAGCGCGTTATTAGTGTGATATTTTGGGATGCGCTTACTAGTGATATCCTATTGGCCGAAAGAGACTGGCCACCGGAACACATCCGCAAGCTCCCGCATGGGGAAGATGTCATTTTGCCTTCTTTCTCTGACCTTGTTCCGGAAGCAGACAAAGAAGCCTATGCTTCTGAATGGACTTTAGCTCAAGCACCTGCGTTATACCGCAATCATGTAGGTTGGGACAAGGAGTCGCCTTGTCATGTTATTCCCGTTAGGTCAACACCCCAACGGCAGCCACAATATCCTGTTAAACATGAAGCGAAAGCTCCGGTGAGGGAGATACTCGCCCAACTTGAGTACTAGGGAATAATTGAGCCCTGTACATCTGCAATGAATAACCCTTTATTCCCCGTTGCAAAGCCAGACCATTCATATAGGATAGTCATTGATTATAGACACTTAAATAGTCATACACGTACATATGCTATACAGAATTCGCACAGCACTAATAAATAATATAGTGCATAAAAAGTTTAAAACAACATTAGACATTTCTAATGGATTCTTCTGCCAGAATTTAGCACTTGAAAGTCAGGACCTGAGCGCGTTCTCATTTGGCTTGCAGAAACGCTTTTGTCGTTTACCTCAGGGCTATAAGAATAGCCCAGGGCTATTTTCAGCCCATGTAACATCAATACTACATGATATTGATTCCGAGGCTTTATCCTATGTGGATGACACACATCTCACAGACGACGTCCTCGACATTCATCTTGCAAGGGTCGATCAAATTATTTTGGGATTTGCAGACCTCGGTTATAAATTCAATTTTAAGAAAAGCAAGATAGCCTTTCTTAGTGTATTATTCCTGGGATATGAGCTATCAAACGAGGGAAAGAGCCCGGCCTGCATTTCCTAGAAAAATGTGCTCAATTGCACCCTCCTAACACACTAAAGAAATTCCAGTCATTGCTAGGTTTCTTTAATTTTGGCAGAACATACATTCCAGAACATGCACAAAGGATCAAGCCACTGTATGACTTGGTTCAGCCCATATTTTCTAGCAGGCACTGGACAATTGAACACATGCATTTCATTAGGGAAATGCAACGGGACATGCTAGAAGCTAAACACTTGCACACCCGTGACAATAAAAATAATTTGGTCATCAGAATAATAGCTGGTGCCATTGGATTTACTTATGTCACCTTTAATGAGGATGACACAGTACCCATAGCATATAAATCACATGTATACTCCAATGCTGGACACCGTTTTGCACCTACAGAAAAGATTCTCGTTCGGCAGTTCAGTTGGCCGTCATAAGAGAGGCCACTTGCCCAGGGGAAACGTGTTATTGTTGTCTCCCCGGTGCCGGCCTTAGAGACTGTCACCAAAGCAAGAGTTCCTAACGCTAAAGCATTACATCCACATTGGATTCAATGGGCAATGTCTCTGACCGCCACCGATGTAGACTACATTTTTGATCCAAAACTTCAGACACAAGAATTTCTCCAGTACGAACAAGAGTACCCCGCTCCTCTAAATATCTTGCCATTAGACAACTACCATACTGTCATGTATACTGATGGTTCAGCACAACTGGCTGTAGGTACTAAACATCAATACTCGTCAGCTTGCGCAGCCGTGAGCGGAGTGATGTAAGATGGAGTTTTCCACCCTTGCAATACCAATACGCAGACCTTACGGGACTGCACAGCCCAGTTGGCTGAGCTTAAAGCTCTTATTCTAGCGCTCGAACATACTGAGCCAGGAAGCCAGACTTTAATAGTCTGTGACTCTTATTACTGCGTCCAGTCATACAATGACTACCTCAATCATTGGAAACTGAATGGGTTTAGAGATTCTAAAGGGAAGACCATTAAACACAAAATACTGTGGGGGAGGGTGGCTGAGCTTAAGGATAAACTGCTGTGTGTCCATGTAGTACGTACATTAGGGCACCAACGTGTAGGAGTACACATTGCCGGTAATACATTGGCTGATGAAGCGGCCAAAGCAGCAGTAGCTACGGCTTCTGTGGCTGCAGTGACTCGTTCTCAGACGAGAGTGGATAATGAAATATTGATTGCCGTTAAAGCTTCGGCTGCAGGCAAGTCCCTTCCTAAAGGGTACCCTACGAACTATACTTACCATATCAGTGCGCAGAATGTTGCCTACACAACAATTCCTGGGGTTAGAGATTGAGTGATTCCCAATGAAGACCAGAGATTAGATCTAATTAAAGCAGCACATAAGGGTGTTGCTTCTGCACATGCTGGTGTACAAGCCACAATAACCCTTCTACAGAAACGCTTCTGGTGGCCTGGTCTATGCAGATGAACAAAGCAGTATGTCCTTTGCTGTGACATTTGCCAGCAGATTAAGGGTTCTAATATCAAACGCCCGCCGCAGACATCCCTCTTAGTGTCCAACAAGCCACTACAATGTGTGTACCTGGACCACTGTGGTCCCTTACAGCCTGATGGTGCACACAAATACATTTTAGTCGCTGTAGATTCTTGTTCTAGATTCCCTTTGGGTATGGCCACAACGGTCGGCTGACGCCCAGACTGTTATAAAAGACTTGCTGATCTTTATCGGTACATATGCAGTTCCAGCATTCCATTCGGACCAGGGCCCTGCATTTGCCTCTGAGATTCAGGGAAACTATGGGGACGATGGGTGTTGAACTCCATTACTCCTCACCATACCATCCCACGGGGAAATTCGGTCGTGGAGAGGCGGAATCGTGATCTAAAGCAGTCCTTAACAGCTCGAGTATTAGGTTCAGGCCGCAGTTGGTTACATCACCTATATGGGGTCCAGAGAGCACTGATTAATCTGCCAAGACGGTCCTTGGGGGGGGACGCACTCCATATGAGGTTCTCTTTGGGATACCTAGGTATGTCCCAGATCTTGATGCCCCTGTTATGGTGGCAGCAGAAACACCATTTGACATAAATGAACTAAATAAACGTCTCTGTTTTACAGGAGCTTCAGCAATTTCGTGATGATAAATCATCTGCAAGTGCTGTCACCTTTGGAATAAGGGATTTAGCTAAAACTTCGACTGGCTGGATTCCTAAAGTTGGGGATCTGGTTTGTGAGAAGATCGCAGTGAAGGAGTTCAGTCCATCATACAGAGCACCTGTACCAGTCTTGAAAATAAAAGGCACCAGGACTGTCATCTTACCACCACTGTCTGGTTCTAAAACGAACAGATTCATCTCAATTGATGACATCAAACTACACCATGTGGCCGATCCTTCACAGTAGACCAAGAGTTCCCTTGATTGGTTCCCGATCCCCTCTCACTACCCAACAGGACATAGATCTACATAGTAGGATGAACATCTCTACTACAGACTATGCAGCAATGTCATCTGCTGTTCCAGACACCTCCTTGACCATGGGGAGGGTGGAAAATGAACTTTTGTTGGTTCCAGTCACTACTTCAGTGACCACCCCGGTTCCCCGGCACCCCTGTTCAAGATCTAGCTGTTTTTTACACAAACTCATCACAGACTAACGACCCTGTCTATCAAGAGCCCCCACGTGAAGTGGACCAAAGTACGGATGGTGCAGCGGCTCCCGTGTTCGCAGAGACTGCCTCTGGCTTTTTCGTTGACATTGATGATTTTTCTTCAGACTCATCCACTACTGTGATTGACAATGTTTAAAAAAGTAGTAAGCTGTATCGATGGCTTAAAAAGAACTATTTGAGATACCCATGGAACTACTTATGGTTCCGTTTGACATTTTTTGCATTATTTTTATGGATTGGTTTTGTGACTGTTTTCTTTTTGCTTGTAAATGGTCATTATATTGCTGATCGCTCCTCTGTGGAGCCTGTTGATGAAGTTTTAACACCACATCATTCTTCACATAAGGTCCGGAGAGATTTGTCCCCTATAAATATTACAGCAATACCGATTTCTGATGGGATTGTGTGGGACAAAGTTCAATTCGATATATACGGGCCTACTGAAATTATTCAAATACCATACGTGTTCAAAATTTCGATGACTGATGTAATAACACCTGATGTCTCTGATGATTGGGATGTCCAAACAGTTGATTCTATGGTAACTGAGATGGACTATTCCGCTTTTGAAAGTAATGATGTATATGAATATACAATGAATTATGGGGAAATGTTCTGCTATACCAATTGGGGACATTACTACCTACACCGTGCCACTAGATACAGGCCAGTATTAAACTACACACAGTGGGAACACTGTTCTACACCACCGGTGGGGAGCCCACAGTATTATAGTGATAAATTTACATACTTTTCTGGGCATGACACAGGAAAAGCAGAGTCATATTATTTTAAGATACCTCCGGCACAAATTAGGAAAATTTTGCTAACTGATACAAAACTGATTTATTCAGATCCCTTTGTTTCCCGGCTCGCAGTTAAAAGTTACGAATACTGGAAGAGTACCATTGATTTGAAAAGTGTATGGGGAAATCAAGATTGGCAGATACAGGGTAGGGAGGCTTTATTCCGAGCATGCCTGATTCCTGTACAAATGATTTTCTTAAATGACACAATTCAGCACACATCTTGTCTGGGGTTAGCGAAAATTAAAGACTTGAATACATCCAGTATCCCCACCCCGGCAAAGTTTTTAAAGATTGGCAAGACTTCCTCTATCACGAGGACAAGCTAGATGCAATGGTTAAGGTTGGTACTTATAATTCTCCACTTTCCAGTCCTGGTGGGTGGTTAACATGGGCCACCAACACGAATGAGTGACAAGTGCGTTTTTTGAACTCTTCAGGGTTTTTTTCAATTAACAGGCCAGACCCTCGCTTTATACCGGATCAACATACAGGTATAGTTACGACATACAGTGTGGGTAAGCTGTGCCAGCAATGGGTACGGACCAACACGTTAGCTGCAGTTAAACAACATCTGAACACTCTTTCTGAAGAGATAGACCTGCAGGGTTTTCTGCTGGGTCCTAGGAAACGGCGCTCAAAAAGGTTTCTATATGCTATGTTCAATGAAATTTGGAAACTTTCCCAAATTGAGGCTGCTGCACGTTTAGTCAATTGGATAGAGAAAATTTAGAAAAAGCATTAGCTGTTGTCGATAACGGCATGAATACACTGCCCAACAGTATTTATTCACTGTCAAATATAGTATTGTCTGCTATTGATATCACTCAGACAGACCTGTCCTGATTATATCATGGGCAAACACAGCTACATTCCATCATGCAGCTGGGTTGGACATTACAGACACTGAAAAGTGGCCGCATTCCATGGAAGTATATTAACTGGAGTGACTTCATTGTTTTTAATTTTTCCAAGGAACAACAGACAGTGGTTAAAAGGGTGGCTAGTTTCACCATGCTTCATGTAGGAAAGTTAGATAAGTTGCCCCTCACTGTAGCAGAGAGTCCTTCAACTATCTGACTCTTACATGGCGTAATTAACTTGCCGATTTCGGCCTTTTCGTTTCTCGAACTGCCTGAAACATCTTGCAGTAGGACGGCGCGAGCAACTAGGAGATAGCTGTATTAAGGAACAGTGGGAGTTGCCCTTTGACTACAGATGTCTGAACGGCGAAACAGAGGTCTTTCTTAGCGGAATCGAATGTGAGACTGCTGTTCGTCATTTGATGATAGGTAAGCAGGTGTCTCTTCACGGTCTTTGCAATGCGGGGGTCGCGAATATGGCCTGCTTGTTGAGGGGTACTCCCGTCCATTTGATTCGCTCGGTATTTCATGTACTTTCCAATGGAAGTTATGTGGTACTGAACGATCAAAGTTGTTGCGGCATGCCACCAGGAATTGCCTATGCAATCTCTGTCTCGAAGTTCGTTACGTGTTGTGGACATTTTTTGCTTACCCCCACACAAGAGATAAAAGTATCTGACATGTGGCCCCACATAGATACTATTAATGTGAACTATGACAAGCTGAGCAGGCTAAAGGCACTATTGTTTCAAAATCAGGTTGCCTTGACATCCGCAAAGGAGACGTATACTCTCCAGATTGCGAGATCATCAGCCGAGATACAATCCCTTTTAAATACCAACTTCCCCAAGCACTTTAGAGAGCTGGTATCCAGAATATTCAATGCTTCAAGCACTACTGGGATTGTTCACTTCTTTAAGGCTGTCGGTCTGGTTTCGTATCCATCTTCCAGACTGTCTTCGGAGTCATCTCGTCAGCCATCCACTCGCTCTTTTCAAGTGTGTTTGGTGGCTTTCCAATCATTTTGGCTTTGATTGGCGGACTACTACTGCTATTTCTTCTGATTTGCAGTGGTTGTTTCTTTCCAGCAACATAGAGCAATGGAGCCGCTCCCACCAACTGCAATGTGCCGTGAGCGCATGGTTCGGATCTTCTGTGCACCCTTGCTGGTGGAGTTGGAGCATGACTGGTCGTTGTCATTCCGGCCCCTTCTCTGGTGCGTACAACCAGTCTTCCGCTGCATATGGTGTTCCTCCAGAGTCTTCCCAGCCAAGGCTAATACACCAAAGTACAACGTGCTAATTCTAAGGATTCCTAGGTAAATAGTTCCTTGTGCTGTCTCTTAATTCACCTTCCTCTTCTCATTTAGGTTTTAGTTACTGAAAAACTGACTTTCCATTGCTCAATATTCCTTTTCTTATAGTATTTATTAAGTGCGTTTTCTGCAGTTAAGAGCTTGCAGATGTGCATGCAGTCATAACCTGAGCATCATCCCCCACCTCTTTAAAGAACTAAAGTGAATGAAGGTCCTTGTTCGCCGTCTTCTAGACTGTGAGACATGGGAACGTATTGATCGGCAGCCACAGTATTCCTCGTTACTGTCGAGGCTGAATGATATTAAGCTTTGATCACCGTGAGGGGAGGTCCTAACTCGCAGGGGCGTAGCTTCCGGGGTGGTGGGGAGGGAAAGAGGGGGGGGGGGTGTGGGTTACACTCCCCTAATACGTTTTTTTTTTCTCTGTAAAATAGTTGGTTATATGTGCTTTCAATCGGGTACAGTGAGGTGTCTGTCGGATTTCATAAGAATTTTTAACATAAACACAGACAAAAACGCGCGCACACACTTCGTCCCTCTCCTTTGAAATCCTCAAAAAAGTTACTTTGCAAAATATTGTGTTTTCTCTCCTAGTACCCCTACCTACCAGCATTCGTCTCCCTTTCCACTACCTCATTAGCCCCTGTCTAGTGCCCTGCTTGTCATATAATGTATTTTGGCTTAGTATGCCAGTGTGATTGTTGGAAAATCTAAAGCTCCCCCCAGCCACACAATCTTACTGACCAAGCAAGGTACGCCCCTGCTAACTCGTCTCGATTTCATTAAATATTTAGCCCGCGTCTTCAGACAGCCTCAAACATACTGTCCTCTCGCAGCTTTTAACAGCGAGGATTTTGTTAGGCAACAGCCGAACAAACTTCACGATCACCACCATCCGTTGGTGGCTTGAACCTGGCGTCTGGACTACCGTGCTACCTTGCAGATGCCGTCCTGGTGTGCATGCATATTATGCAGCCATCCTGGTGCTAATGTGTGTAGATGTGGTTGCTGCTTGCGGCTCTTTCTTTCCTTGAGTAAAATTTTCCTAGGATTGGTGCAGGATTTCACTTTCCGGCCTTCGGATCGGATATTCGATCACTGGCATAAAAGGTGCTGGGTACAAGCTAACGGCGCAATTGCGCCACCTACAGGACGCGGGAGATGTAGTTGTGAATGATCCACGGTTTAATTAAATCGACCTTTGTGCTTTGGCATGATTCGTTCGTAGCTGTAGAGGTCATTTGCGGTTTAGTTAAAAACTGTTAGTTAACCAGTTCAACTTTGAAATCTAAATTGTCATTTATGGTAGGGCGTTATTTTCAATTGTAGAATGCATTTGCTCCTGTTGGAAACCAGATCGTCCTCTGCGACGCCTCTTTTTGGATCCTGGAACCCATAGCAACAAAGCCGCCCTCTGCAGTCACCCAGTATAATGCTATTTTGTCCTCACTATGTTCTGGCATATGCTAATGATTAGATTCTACGTTAGAACACTGACATTTCAGAGCATAAACGTTTGCTTCAAGCTATGAATATTCACGTTTGTAGTCCTAAAAGAAAAGTTCCGTGTTCTTGGGAGGGGCTGCCTCAGTTGCTCTCTGTAAGTATTGATTAGAAAGACAATGTCGCCATGTACGGCACCGCTATCGTACAATGAGTGTCTCGCTGGTTAATCTCCACCTACGCTGACTAGGTAAGAGATATGATTGACTTTTGGGGAGCATAATGGCATTTTGAGACTCCTTTGATTTGTTATGGGAACTGTATTAGAAGGGTGAATATTTGTTGTCTTTTTGCAAGTATACCATAGAGCATTTTACCTAAAAGCTACAGCAGATTCTTTTTATTGTGTCAAGGGCATTTTGTTATGTACAGAGAGCAGCATCATGATTCAAGTAGAGACCTAATTGCCGAACCTAGAACGTGAGGAGTGGAGGGGCTTCAAAAAACATTGCGGTCTACTGGTTTGGTCTACTGTGCAGTGGTTTTTGTACATTTACATTTCACATAACATTTGACGTGGATCTGGGGTTGCGGGTTAGTGATTTGCCTACGCTTTTGGGTCATGTTCAGAACCGGTAATTAGCGCCCACGTATTTTAACCAGCAACTTTAATCACTAGCTTGCGTGTCAGACTCCACTGATCAATCCGTACATTAATTCCATGTAAAAACTGAACACGGAAAAGAGTGGACTGCCTCTGTTGCTGGCATCGTTAATGGTAATTATATAAAGGATATTAGAGAGGGTACATCCAGTGCCACCCATTTACTGCCTTGTTTGAATTTAATATAATTGTATTTTGTGTTTTTTTTTGTAGCTGCTGTTGCAGCCCCAAGAACGCACCAAGGGCGTGTTCCTGGGGTGGACCTGTGGTGTTGATTTTCTTTGGTATCGTTGACCGTTGTTTTTTTAAATTATTTTTTTGTTTGTTTTTTTGTTTTTTAGTTTGAGCAACTTTAAACCAAAATCAAGGACACAGTTATTTACATGGCACAGGCCAACTCCATGCGTGGAAAACAAATAAATGACTTACAAGTGGAACAGGCAGGGTCGCAGTCTTACAGATTTATGGCCGTACATTAGAATCGTTACAGGCATGATGTGGGGCATAACTAGTAAATGTCTCTCCCCTACCTAGGTACATACACACGGGCAGGGCCTGGATAGACAGCAGCCGCTTCTGCGCATACCAAACATTGATCAGGACATCAGGCCCCAGAGCCCGCAGCACGCTCGAACAAACCCAGTGTCGTACACCGCCCACAGGGCCGCTGCCCGCCCTCCTCCCCTCCGGCCGCCGCATCCACATTGGAACGGAACAAGTAGGCCCGATGTGTCCCTCATAGCTTCTGGGCTTCTACAAACTGCCAGCAGTTAGCGACATAGATCGGCTTGTGTATTGTAGATCGTTGCGCTTTTTTTTGTTTACAGTTTGTATTGCTTTTGCGTAATAAATATTAGTAAAAGGTAAAAACACCTAACCATTGGAAAGCAGTTTTCAATAGGTGACTCAAGACGTAACTTTGGCAATGAACCGGGAGATGTAATTGTTTTATTGTGCCTAAAGCGGGTGCACTACAATATGCCATAACGTCCAAAGAAACCTAGATCCTCAGAGTGGCAAGAACAATCTGTACACCGTCGCCTGCATGCGTACTGCAGCGATGCGGCACAAGAAAGCTGATTTGACACAAACTCTGCACTTATCAAGTGGAACTTCAGATATGGGACAGGTGCATCACCAGAATGGTGGGTGACAGTAAATTAGGGACATTCTGTCACACAGACAGGACTGATTTGAGACCTGCAATGATTGATGCATCTATTGGTTACCTACCTGAGGGTGTGATCGAAGAAGTCTTGGGAGGACGACGAAAGTGCATCCAAGCAATGCCTTGCATACAAACGTCTACTACCCAAGAGCCACGAGTTACTGGACTGTGCTAGATTGACTGCAGTTACCAAAGTTCCATAGCGTTCCTAAGAGAGATCAGGTTCAGGTAAACTTTATTCAGCCCACTAATAGCTTGAAGTATTATATGCAGCAGCATCTTGCTAAGAGAAGAACTGGTGGGAGCTCTGGTGCACATTTTGGCTAAAAAAGGTAAGTTTACTGGTCTTTGCTAACTGAGTTTAGCTATGCAACTAAGTGAAGTCTACTCTGAAGCAGAAGTTTTCTTCTCTGGCATTGGAGCTGCTATATAAACGGATTATTAAATTTAATTACATCCTGTACTGTATTGTAAAGCAATATTATATTTAATCAGTTTCAGTGCCATCACAGCCAGTATTCTGATGGTGCACTGGATTGTTGCCCATAGTTTGAGCCCTATGCCTTCATTACCACGCCTTGAATGAGTCAATTTCACTAGTGCTCTATAACTATGTATTCACCTGGAAAAATAGAGTTGTGCTGCTTATGATCATCCTATATTGGGTGCAGTGCAGTCTTCCCCTTACTGATGTGCCCTCCCTGCTGCTGTTTACACATTTACAATTCAGGGTGCCCTTTTGCTGGAAGTGAGAAGAAACGAAATGCTTACCTTTTGGCAGAGTTACAAGCAGACAAGCGTTCATTACAGTGTGTACATTTTGTGTTAAAGGCCATTTGGTAGTTGAGGTGAGACTTACATAAAGGGCATTCATAGTGGTCTGTCCAAACATCCATGTCGCTGGAATATGACAATCAAGGTAATCAGTCTTTTTGTGAATGAACAGTCTTATTTGCCTACATCACAGAAAATTGAAATGGAAACAAAAAGGCACCACAGAGAAATACAGTAAAAAGTTTTAAGGTTTGGGGGTACAACACCCATGGCAAGTGTATGTTGAATTGTGTGTATGCTCATACATATATCTTAGTTTGATAGGTACATCGTTGCTGAGGATAATGTCGTATGACCTGGTTCTCTGCGAAATGATTACTGTTGCACTCTTTGGGTGTGGGATTGGTAACATGTTTGCTCCTCAAAGGTTCCGACGAACTCCTTCCTTCATCTGTGAGTGTAGTTGTCCAAGTTCTTGTGCCAGAAACAATCGTTCACTCTAGTGGAAGAAAACATACTTAATCTGCTCTGAGGTGTTGCACGCTATAGTTGTACTCCAGGGTCATTCAGTAAATTTCCATGGTTTGAAAGAAAACCCAGTCAGTACCCTTGCATTCCTGGTTCACTCACTGCTTCAGCATACAGATTTACACTCTGTGTTTGTCCAGTTAGTGGACTGAAATACACCACGTCATTACTTCTAATAAAGGTGCACATGTGTACCACAGCACTTCCATCAATTCGTTAGCCATGTTAAGTAACATTGCTTGGTACATTCCGCTGATCGGGATTCTTTCTGCTCTCTAACACGGTGGTGTCTCATTGGAATACTTGACTATGCAGACTGGGTTTTACTCGGGTAGACCATGATTTCACAGGTGAGGAAAGAGCTACGTGGAAGTGTTGATTTGGCCACCAGCATAGCCATTTATCAAGTTTTGTACTCTAGTGGATCTAACACAGATTGTTCCTCAGCAAAGAGGGACTATTATTAGATAACGCCTTTGCATTTCTATCCTATTCATGGGCTGTTAAAACACGGCCAAGGGGACGCTTAAAGGGGGGACAAGAGGGGGGAGGGGGGGATTGCACGATTGCAGTGGAATTAAACCTGAGTGAATCCTCCAGCTGATGCTATATATCAGGAGAGTGAAGGACAACATTAATGGCTGTGTCCGTGCGCTGTAAAAAAAACAAAAAACTCAGGGCATTGGTGCATATATTGGGTAAGTTACATACTAAAGGGTGAAGGCAGGAACCTCTCCTGGTTAAACTTGAAAGGTCTTTTCATACCAATAGCTGCAATAATCTGTGGCTTACAAACACTGTCACTTAGCAAAGGCTTCGACTGTTGGCCACATTATGGTCATTTGGTGCTTTGTTCGCTCATTCATACTCCTGTACATAACTTTTCTTTATAGTATGGGGATGACTTATCTTGTTTGAAACATATGTATGGCATTTAGGATGAACAGCATGAAGAGAGCAGAACAGTTGTGGTTTAATGCAATTTTAATTGAGACTTTAAGAATGGTTACCTTGTTTGCAGCTTCGGCACTGCAAGAGATGAAAGATAGACATTATTCGATTATCCGATGATAGATCCCTTGAAAAAACGTAAAGGCATTTGTAAACCAAAAAAAAAAACCCATCAAAAACGAATGTTAACACTACAAATTAATCCCAGTTCATTTTATAACTGGATGGAGGATAAGATGGTTTTCTTCTGGGTTTAGTTGACTGGAAGTGTTCCCTCAACCATGTGAGCTAATGGTTTTACTTATCGCCCAGACGTATAGCTAGCTGATATTGTAGCCATCAGGTGTCTCTTTTCTATTTTTTTCTGTTTTTTCCTGGTTTTGTTTCATGGTCCTTATGTTAATAATTTGTCGTTTGACATAGCTTTCCCAACACAGGTATTTAAAGCACCAAATCGATAGATGACAGTTGTTTTAATATTTGGATAGATGCTTCAATTTATTGGAATTCTACAATCCTGTTACTTTTGGCATTCTTAAGTAGGAAAAATAGCTATAGGTCCTACTCCAACTGTTCATCAGCCAACATACGTTTCTTTCACATATTTGTTTTTAATTACCCGGAGTTCAAATGATTACATTTTTTTATATTTTTATATATATATATATAATATATAGATATACACAAACACACACTTAAACTAAATGTTACAGGAACGTTAGTTAGGCTCACATTTTAAACCTACGAAACCTCAAGTACTTGTAATTCGTGCCCTAAGGTAACTATAACTCGCGCCCCCGCCATGCACATGTATATGATCAATAATTTTACTGCAAATGTTACAGTGACTTCATCAGTGATGTTATCAAAAATGTAATGAGTGCTGTAATTTGTGGGGTAACTAGCAGTGCATGGTGAGGGCGTGACCTATAGTTACCTTATGGCACGAATTATAGTTACTTGAGGTAACCTGTGATTAAAATGTGAGACTATCTATGTCGTCCCTGTAACCTTTGTTTTTTTAAAAGTGAATTTCTATGTTTTTGAAAAAAATTATATTTCCTAATTATAACGTCCCTGTAAGCTTTGTTTTTTATTTCAAGAATTTGTTTTTTTAACGTAGTCGTTTTCATAACTATACGTTAATCCAACCAATGCTGCACACTGCTTTTGGCCGTGCACAGCGGTGGTTGGCCACTGGGCTTGGCCTGCAGCCAGGCCCTGAGGCTATCTCCCTATAAGCACCCAACCGTGATTGACGCACGACCTTCGACCTATGGAAAGTGGAGGTTTCCTGCAAAACCTGGCCTTAGCCAGACCCTGCGGCAAACACCCCTAACCACCCAAACCCATGCTGTGCACAGCCCTTTGGCAGTGCTCAGCGGAAGTTATCTACGGCCACTTTGAATGTCAGACTAGGTGTGAGAGGGTGTATGGTGATGAGAGTGGCTGTGCGAATGTCTGGGTGTAAGAGCACGTGTTTCAATGGGTGTGTCAGTGTGTTTTAGTGGGTGTGTCTGTGTGTGTGGGTCTCTAAGTGGGTGCATGAGGCGGTCAGTGGGTCTGTGAATGGGTGTGTGAGTATGAATGGATCTGTCAGTGGATGCATATGGGTCTGAGTACATGTGTGAGAAAAAATTGAGAGAGAAAAAGTGAGCGGGAGGGAGGTTATTTTTAGGTTTTGATGTATGATCTACTTAAAATGAGATTTCTATACAATTTAAAATAAAAAATAAAAGTGTCTGGAATTTTTCAAATTGAAATATGTAATTTAAAAAAAAAGGGAAGCAAGTCCACCTGGACTCGAACCCTAACTGCTCAATGTGAAGGTCTACTAAACTTCACACAGAGCTATTCCTTTTTATGTTTTTTATTAGCCCTTTACGGGCTTTCTGGGATCACAAGGGCTCCCTTGCAGTCCCTCTAAATGTATTTATTTATTTTTCTTTTCTTTCTTTTGAAGTTTTTTTTGTTTTTAATAAAAAAAGCCCTTATGTGGTTACCTGGCACTGCGGGGGTAGCCTTAAGGCTTCCCTGACAGTGCCATTGCTTCAGCAAGCGCGCAGCTGCTTGACAGCAGCTCTGTGCTTGCTGAAGCATGTAATCTCTGTGCAGGGGACAGAGATGAAAGATTCTGATTTTGACAGCAGGACCTCTTACCTGTCCCGCTGTCAAAACCCAAAGTGTTTGCTGTGACTTGGTGGCTGCAGCCAAGCCTTAGCAAATAACTATGTCCCAGGGTTGGGCACCCTGGGACATAGCAGGAGCCGGCCTGGGGGGGATGAAGAGGGAGGCTGACCCCAGGGCCACCTGTGGTCCCATGAGGGATGCCCCCTTCCACAAAGGACATAGCCTGGGGGAGGAGGGGAGGTTCCCAGGGCTTGGGGTTCCCAAAGGGACCCCTTTATTTTTTTTTAAATATTTGCCTTTGGGGGGGGGGGTGGAGGTGGTAGTCCCCGGGGCAGAGGGAGGAGGCCAGGAGGCCCTCTCCTGCATATTAAAACACCACCCAAAGGAAGATGGTGCCCCCAAGGGCAGGGGGGCACATAGCCGAAGCAGATCAATTACTAGCCCATGGGAGCTGGCGGTCCCTGGGGCAGCGTGTGCCTTGCCGGGAGGCTCCTCTCCCCCCGTATTTGTAAATAAATGCCCCTAGGACTTGGGCACCTGGGGGCTTATTTATTCATTTATTTTTATTTTTTACTGCAGATTTGCGAACCCTGTCCCTTTGGGACCACACCACCAGAGCTAAGGTGTCAGACTATCTGCACCCTGGACCCTTTTCTTTATTTTGTACTTTTTTTCCAGCCAAGTCTCAAGATGGCTGACAACACATTAACGACTTCTGTTGTTAGTGTTATCAGTCAATCAGATCTCTACACGAGATCGAAAGGGGTTGCCAATCCAATGCATCCCTAGATATACAAATTAGGATTTTCTTTAATTTCTCTAAAACTGCTGAACGGAATTGCACCAAAACAAAAAAAGGCTGCTTTCTGGACCAGAACCTACCTTTCTGCCAGATTTGGTGTAATCCGTCCAGTAAGTTTTGCGCTATTGCTGTTCAAAATCCCTATCGAAATATGAATGGGGAGAATGTGTTTTGAGACCCCACCTTTTTCTTGGCCCCCTCCTGGACGGATCACCCCAAAACTTTCCAGACAGCAGCTGCTGGCATATTGTTATGGAAAGTTTAGTGAAGATTTGTCAAGCGGCCCAAAAGATATAGGCAAGTAAAAAAAAAAAAAACTTTTTATATAGAAACTAGGTCCTAACTATAACTACCTTGTGGCGACTGCCACTAGGTAATATATGTCTAGTATTGGATCTTTCATAGATTCACATGCTTGAATCATTACTTGTCGTCTATGTGGGAGTCCCACGGTATCATGGTAAAGCAGCCCATAATATTATAATAGGCAGTACTGGCAATGAACAATCACTTTAATAACATCCATGTTTTAGAATGAACCAAACTCAGCCAATCAGGCGAGAGCTCTCTAGAAGACTCCCAAACGGAGGCTGAGGCCCTCAGATTTTTTTTTACCACACGTGCAAAGGGAGCTCTGCTCAGTGTTTTCATCAAACCAGTTTTGAAGAACTTCTGTTCTATCTACTACCATATCTGATAGACTTCTAGTTGCAGATTCCTTACCTTAGATTTTTCCCCAGGCGTCAGACTGGATCCGGAGATTTTTCTTCGAGCAATACCCTTGCGCGTCGGTAGGTGGTGTTGGTCAATCAATCAATCAGTGTATTTGTAGAGCTCACTACCACCCGTGAGGGTCTCAAGATGCTGAGGGGGAGGGAGGGTGCTGCTACTGCTCAAATAGCCAGGTGTTGAGCCGCTTCCTGAAAGTCAGCAGTTCTTCGTTCTGTCGTAGGGGCAAGGGAAGGGTGTTCCAGGTCTTGGCGGCGAGGTGGGAGAAGGATCTGCCTC